>NW_015090864.1:744074-1046751 GCF_001431845.1 Calidris pugnax
GTTTAGGGGAGGGGATGGGGGGTCTGGCCTAGCGTGGGGGGGGGGGGGGGCTGTGGGAATGGGGGTTTGGTATCTGGCTTACAAATAGGGGAAGGATAGAGGTGGGAGTCGGTCTCTTCTTCCTAGGAACAAGGTAGAGGAGAAGAGGAAATGGCCTCAAGTTGCACCACGGGGGGGTTTAGGATGGATATTAGGCAAAAAAATTCTTCACGGAAGCGGTTGTCAGGCTTTGGAACAGGCTGCTCGGGAAAGTGATGGAGTCGCCATCCCTGGAGGTGTTTAAAACACGGGTGGATGTGGTGCTGAGGGACATGGTTCAGTGGTGGACTTCGCAGTGGTGTGTTGATCGTTGTAACTCGGTGATCTCTTCCAACCTAGACAATTCTGTGGTTCTGTGATTCTATTCTATGAGGACTGAAAGGAGGATGAGGATGGAGGTTGGCATAGGGGAAGGGATGGGGGACTGGCCTAGTATCAGGGGGAGTTGTGGGAATGGGGGTTTGAATATCTGACATATAGAGAAGGAAAAGGTAAATGTGAAGGGGGGAGGTGGGTCTGGCCATGGGGAAACCTTAGATTTTAGCCTGGAGAAAAGGAGACTGAGGGGAGACCTTATTACTCTCTACAACTGCCTGAAAGGAGGTTGTAGTGAGGTGGAGGTTGGTCTCTTCTCCCAGGTAACAAGTGATAGGACAAAAGGAAATGGCCTCAAGTTGTCCCAGGGGAAGTTTAGGATGGATATTAGGAAAAATTTCTTCAGAAACCCCCTTCAGAAGGGGTTGTCAAGCATTGGAAGAGGCTGCCCAGGCAAGTGGTGAGATCACCATTCCTGGAGGTGTTTAAAAGATGGGTAGATGTGGTGCTGAGGGACATGGTTTAGTGGTGGACTTGGCAGTGCTGGGTTAATGGTTAGACTTGATGATCTTAAAGGTCTCTTCCAACCAAAACAATTTTATGATTTTATAAAATGTGGGGATTTGATGTGGGTTAAAGAATGGGAAGTGAGGCAGTCCCGTATTGAAGTGTATTTGGGAGAGGTTGGTGGGACTTTGGTCTTTTTTAGAGTTGCTTTGTATCAGAAGTGGAGTGGGATCAAAATGTTTGTTCCGTAGAAGGATGGACACATATTGATGTGGAAAAGCCCCTCAATCTAGTTATTTAGTGGGGATCTATTGATCTTTTGAGATAAGGAGGGCTGATTTTCTGTGTGCCGTAGTATAGAGAGAGATATTGTGTGTCTTTGCCTGTTGCACCTCTTGGAGGGTCATCCCTGGATATTTTGTGTCTTGTAGCATCATTTGGAGAACTGTAGAGTTAGAAAGCTGATGGAACTGTATATTGGGCCTTTTAATTAAAAAAAAAAAAAAAAGGAGGGAGTCACTTGATAGGCCTTTATAAACATTTTTGTTGTGAGGGTAGTTGGGCTCACAGGAGTGATAATGCCCCAATGGAAACTTCAGCCATGAAGGAGGAGAAAAACAGACATCAGCACATTAGAAGTGGGTGCAGAAATGTTCTGCAGTTCCCCACCAAGGGGCAGATGAGAAGAATTTGTGATTAAATTTTGGATGTTCTGAGGTAGACGCGTTGTGAAGGGATGGTGTCCTGCTCGTGAGCTCACAGCACCTTCTCCCAATGTATCCCTTGCACCTGGGATAATTAGGTAATTAGCAATGCTTACATTTCATTGAATGATCTCAAAGCTCTTCACCAGAGAAGGTGAGTCACCTTCTTTTTATAGGAGCAGCCCTGAATTATGCATTAGCTAAAGAATTTGTACAATGTTGTGGTGACGCTGCCGGAAATAAAATGGCCATCTCTTTGCTGCTAATCCTAGTCCTTGCTCTGCGCTGCTGTGTGTGGTGCTGTGCAAAAGTGTCAAAAAGACCAACTATTTGCCAAAAAAAGAGGTGTTTTACAGGATGTGGAGAATGTGTTGATGTTGGGGAGGCCAGACGGGGGGAGACAGCTGGTGTCATCTGGTCTGCCAACAAACGTGTAGGCAAACATATATTTCTTGAAAAAATAGGGAGGAATTTATTGAGAAATCCTTCCCATCTCTTCCTTTTCCATTGTATACAGGGATGTGGTTTGAGGACTGTAACCCTGTCAAGTTTATAAACCTGTTCTTGACTCTATTTACAAGTAATCTGACATCTATTTTTTATTTCTGCCAACCTAGTTCTTTCTGTGATATTCTAAAGGATTTACATCTCTTTGTTGTTGGGTGGGGTTTTTTTTTTGAAGTGGTTTGAGGACTGTAACCCTGTCAAGTTTATAAACCTATTCTTGATTCTATTTACAAGTAATCTGACATCTATTTTTTATTTTCTGCCAACCTAGTTCTTTCCGTGGTATTCTAAAGGATTTACATCTCTTCGTTGTTGGGTGGGGTTTTTTTTGGTTGTGTGTTTTTAATTTGTGTTTCTTTTCTTGGTGGGAATACTGAATCAAAATGTTTTGTGGCAGGTGAGGCTTTTTTCAATGTATTTTATGAAACCATGAGTAATTCATGTCTTGTATAAGGAATTTCTAATCATGTTTTAGGAGGAGCAGAATGATGAGTGACATCATGCTGAATTGCAGGTGGTGGGGTCAAAATAAAGTGATGGGGAGAGGAGAGAAATCCTGAATTTTGAGTAAACGAGCTGTGTAAATGGCAGATGGGCTCTAGCTCAGCGTTCTGACATGGCATTATCAAAACTTTAGGAAAATTGGGGGGGAAAAAAAGAATTTCATTTTGAAGGACAGTAACTGAGCTATTTGGTCTTTGGTGAGGAGCTCGCTGTTGATATTGGAGATAAAGTTGGTGTATTAATACTGCTTTTCATTGCACAGCTCGAGTACAATGAGTATATTTTATATATAAATATATATTATTGAGGAAAAATGTGCTGGAACAATGAATGAATTTAATTACCAAATAGGTTTTTCCTTGGAAATTCTGGCCTCAGGCACAGAAAGGAGCTGACGCTCGGGCAAAGCCTTTAAGCTCTCAGGTGAGTCAAAAGTCATATGACCCAAAGTGTGTACACACACATATATATATACACACAGGTCAAGTGACTGCTTCGTTTCTTCTCCCAGACTGAGAGGACTTGTTTTACTCCTAGATCCAGGGTTAAATATATATATTCTGTAGTTATTTTTTTTCCTTTTGGTAACGGGCGTAGTAGCATTTTTGCCTTAGCTTCAGGGGTTTTTTTCACCTGCTCTTTTGGACTTGGAGGAGGAAAAAAATACTCAGGAAAAAAAATTCATACCTACGGATGGACAGTTCTGTAGAAGTAGCAGCCCCTGAAAAGCTGCCTGAGAGTTCTGTGTCTACAGATGGAGGTAAGAAGCCTGGGATAGGGTTTAGGAAGATCTTTTTTTTATGGCTTGGTTGTGAGGCTGCATCAGATGTTAAAATTTTCACAGTCTGAAGGTAGAGAGAAGGCTGGAGAGAAAATGCCGTCTTGATAGGGAGCTGGGGAGAGTTTGTGGAACTCTTAGCGTGTGAAAACAGGCTCTAGGCTGAGATTTTACAAAAGTTTTAAGTGTCATTTGCTTGTTTCTAGATTCTCTTTGCCTCCCTGGTACGTCTGTGCCTGGTGGAAGGCAGTTTTTGCTGTTAGCAGGGTCTGGGAGTTATTTTTCAGATGACATTATGTTCCGTGGCGCCTGTCCCAGCTGGGAGCGTTGAGAAACCTGCCTTTGGTTCCAGGTTTCCCTTGTGATCTTCTGCGAGGCGTATAAACTTTCAGTGTCTTGGTTTCATCCTTATTTATATACATTATTTATAAAATAGATACTGAGAGCAACAGCTTGTTGTGAGCAGTGTGCTGGGATTTATAAGATTTTTCAGAAACTATAGTTCTGCAAGGTGGGGAGGGGGATGTCAGCTGCTTTGTACAGACTGGGATCTGCTGCTTTCCTGACTGGGACGTGCTGGTTTGATAAACTGGGAGGCTGCTGATTCATTTTAATTCTTTTTTTTTTTTTTTTCCGGGGTCTGATGGGAACTCTTCAAGTAAATTTCATTTGCCTCCGCAATACCTTTAGGCTGGGAGGAGCTTGAGGGGTGTAACACAAGGTGTTTATTTTTGTTTAGCATCTCTTTGCTGTTACATTTACTTTATATACCCGGGCAGTGTCAAACAGTTAAACTTAATTGGGATTTAAAATTTGTAAATCCTGATTAATAAGGCTGTAACAGGATTTAGTTTCAGCTATCAGTTGATTTCAGCACTAGTATAATTTATGTTGTTATTTAAACTGACACAGTTGTCACTTATGTGCTAATAACAGTATACATTTTTATTATTGTAATTGTGTATCCATATTAGAAACCTTTTCCACTTAAAGTGTCCCCTAAAAGCCCCATTTCTGCTTATGGCTGTTCTGGAATCCCACTGCTGCTGCTTGTTTCTTTTCAGTTACATTTGACTGTTAGGTAAAAACTAATTTTCTTTTCCCTGCTTCTTTGAGTAGGAGAGGAAGAAAATAACCTTTAAAGAGAAATTACAATAATTGGCTACTCTCAAAGCCCAGTCAGGCTGGAAAAAAAATTGTGTCCATCAGATCTGTCTGGTTTAACCTTGCTGTCATAGAGGAACTACCTTTTTTTTCATTTCTGCTTATGGCTGTTCTGGAATCCCACTGCTGCTGCTTGTTTCTTTTCAGTTACATTTGACTGTTAGGTAAAAACTAATTTTCTTTTCCCTGCTTCTTTGAGTAGGAGAGGAAGAAAATAACCTTTAAAGAGAAATTACAATAATTGGCTACTCTCAAAGCCCAGTCAGGCTGGAAAAAAAATTGTGTCCATCAGATCTGTCTGGTTTAACCTTGCTGTCATAGAGGAACTACCTTTTTTTCCCAAATGGAATAATTGAGGCCAGACCTTTTAGCTTTTTTTCTCCAAATTATGAAATTATGTAGCAAGCGATTATGCAAGAAATAATATTTCCTAGGACGTGTCATTGTTTTGTTGGCTATAGCTAGTCATTTAAATTAGATTTCTGTGGGCTTTTTCACCCTCTCCTTGTCCCATAGTCCAGTGCGAAATTGTTTCTCCAGGACTGTGGTTTTATTAACCCAAAACAGGTTGAGAATTTTCACTTTAAACTCTAGCTGTTTTGTGAATTTATGGCTTATTTTTTTCCCCATTTGCATCACTAAAATTCGTAATGCCATGGAGATAAGGTATGAAAACCAAAGTAAAGATTTTTATGGAATATGGCATCCCATGAGTAGTCCTTATTTCGGTAATACTGACGTTTTGAATATATTTAATAAAAGAAATAATTGGAACTGGACTCAGATTTAGGGTGCTCTATTTAAGGGATGTTAATGATGCAGCAGCCTGAAAGCACTGGGTCTTCAGTGTGTCCTGTAGGAATTCACACCAGTGAATTTTCACCTGAAAAGGACTTTTGGGTGGTTTTTTTTTTAATTTGCATTAGGATTCCTAGATGGAACAGATCGTATGGAAGTAAAAGGGTGTAATTAGTGTCGGTGTCAACCTAAGTGGGGATTTTGTGGTGGAGCTCTTTTCATTTATTGCACCATTTCAAGTAGCAGAACACCTTGAGATAATGTTACGGTGCTAATCTGTAAATTGTTCTGTGATACATCAAAGCCTTTGAGAAGATAATGAATCTGAGAGTGATTAAATCACCATGACATAATGGGTGTTCGCAAAGAAATTAGTTGTGGAACGTAATTGGTCTTCAGTGAAGTGCTGAAAACTGTAGGATTATGAAGGAGACGTTAGAGGAAACAATCTGACCCTTGGGTACAAGAAGTCTCTTTTGGAAGTGTGGAGAGATGCCACTCCAGATACGTTTAATTTAATTTACCTTTCTAAATTTGAGCTTGGTTTGATGTCAGCAAGCCAGGCCTGAGGCATGTGACAGCTCCAGGTTTTCTTGCTGGGATGCCAGATACCGGTGAGCAAGTCTTATTGGGATTAATATTATGTCATCAAATGGCATCACAGGGTCCCAGGCAAACACGACGTGTCGTGGAGGCAGGAACTGAGCAACAACAACTGTTTCACAGACCAAACAATACAGATTTGGGGGGTTATTTTCTACCAGAAGTTCTGTTTTCCACTTGAGTTTTATCAGGAAGGTATTTTTGTAAGTATCCTGAGACCAAGAGTGATGGTGTGAGAGAGTGAAGATTTCTGAAGAATATCCATCTGTGGCTGAGTCTTTCTGGTTTTTTAGTGATTGTGAGTTCTGGTCAGTGGTGATTTTGGTTTCACCTGCGCTGTTGAATACATTGGATGGACATTCTGGGCGTGTTCTTAACATACCTGAACGTTGAGATATCAGAGTGGAAGTGGAAGAGCCAGTTGTGATTGTTGTAGATATGTATTCTCTGAAGGTGTCCAAGGCCAGGCTGGATGGGGCTCTGAGCAACCTGGTCTAGTGGGAGGTGTCCCTGCCCAGGGCAGGGGGTTGGAACTAGATGATCTTTCAGGTCCCTTCAACCCAAACCATTCCATGACTCTCTGATGAGCTTGTGTTTTGGTATATTCTGGGTTTCTTTAGTACTTCTTAGTCTATGGATGAGGTGGGGAATGGAAAACTTTCCAGATCACTTTCCAGTAAAAAGGGGTATCTGAAAGACTCAGAGAAGTCAGTAAATGTTTTTCATGATTTTGTTTTTGGTAGGTTCCCCTCCATTCAAAAATATGAACGTGTGCACGTAAATGTAGAGACTAATCTAATTATAAAGCACCTTCCTTTTGCAAAACAGTACAGCAGGTATTAATTATCCAGGGTATTAATACAATAGTCAGTTGAAGTTTGTGCAGTTGTAAATCATGTTGGAACGTGATGAGAACACTATCACAAGGGGAGGCAGTGCCGTTATGGAGTGGGCAATAATATTGATAGTCCTCCTCCTTCCTTTCCAAAGGAAATATTCGGATGGTTAGGAATGATGACCAACTTTTGGAACCCATCCATACCTATTTCCAAATCTTTTACATGTGCACCTGAAAGGTTACAGTGAAAGTACTTGAAGCCAGCTGTGGATGGGATGAATTACTTATGAGTGTTTGTAACATCAGCTTTTATACGTTGCTAAGGATTCTTGCCTTATTTTTTTTTTCCTCTTATTTTAGTTATTTCCAAATCTTTTACATGTGCACCTGAAAGGTTACAGTGAAAGTACTTGAAGCCAGCTGTGGATGGGATGAATTACTTATGAGTGTTTGTAACATCAGCTTTTATACGTTGCTAAGGATTCTTGCCTTATTTTTTTTTTCCTCTTATTTTAGTTTTTCTTCCTGGCTTTGAGAGCATTGCTCCTGGAAGTTTCTCTTCCTGGCTTTGAGAGCATTGCTCCTGGAGAAGAGGATCTGACCAGCGAGCTGATGAACGAAGACATACGTATCCATAGCTGGCCTTGTTCTTACTACTTGGACACCAGCAAACAATGGGTCTCTGGCAGACTGTCCCTGACTCCTGTTGCCATCAAATTTACAGCTGACAAAACCGGGGAGCTTTTGGTCAATTTCCACCTTTCTAGTATCAGCGAGATCAAGAAGGAATCTTCAAATTTAATCTTCAGCTCTCTTACCGTCTTGGAGAAGAACACCAAGCACTGGTTCAGTTCTTTGCAACCCAACAGGAATGTGGTCTTCAACATCCTGGAGCACTTTTGGAGGGAGCAGTTGCTGTCGAGGGAAGGTGGGGGAGCAGAAGCAGCAGCTTTACAGTCAACCAAGGGCAAAGAACTGACGGGGTTATTGTCGGGGTCGCAGAAACGCCTGGAGGACACGGCGAAAGTGCTGCATCATCAGGGCGAGCAGTTTGACAACATCATGAGAGGACTCAACAAGATCGAAGGGGATATGGATGTGGCAGACAGGTACGGTGCTGGAGCATCCTCTGAGCTAAGCAGAAATTGTGGGATTGTATTATTTATGCCCCAAATTTCTGGGGCAGATCCGCAGAGGTCTTTAGGAAGCTAAACTGTTGACTTTCACTAAAAGTTTAATCCCATGATGGTGTTTTGTGGATCTAGTTCTTGTTGTAAGGTGTTTCTATATTTCTGTCCTCCCTTCTGTGTGACATCCTTTCACCCTCCTGAAGTTGTGTATATTTACCTGTCCTTTTTCCTTCAAATAATTTTTCAAGCCCTTGTAAGTTTCAAGTACAACTGGCAGAAATGGTAGAATTCCCTTCCAAATATTCCAACTCCAAAATATTAACAATCTACGAGTTTTCAGAGTATTGGCAACTAGTTAGGGGAAAGAGGTGCAAATTAATGTCCCCGCTGAAGGGCAAGGTATGGCATTCACATTTTTATTAGATGTCCCAGAATCTGTCTAAATGAAAAATACTGGAATTTGGGTTTGGTTAATTTTGCCAGTCCTGGACCATCCCGTTTTGCTTTTCTACAGCAAATTCTGCTTTCCTGGCTTTTCAAAGGAAATGTTCAATGTGGCAAGTGAGACTTGGAGACAGTTTCCTAGACTTATCAAGCAGACAAATGCCAATTAATCTTTAATTAATGTAGATTGTATTCTTTTCTCTGTGCATGGAAGTTGGCTTTTCAAATTAAAAAAAAAAATGAGCTACCGAGTGCTGCCTTTAGACAACTGAAATAAGAGCTTTGGAGCATATTTGAGCTGTTGCAGAACTTGATGTGAATAGTAAATGGTTGGTGTCTTAATGAGAACATTATGACTTTACTATTTAATGATTAACAAATTCGATAACAATCCAAACCAGACAGTGAAGGTTGAGAGCAGTATTGTAATGTTTGAAGACATATAGCTACGAGTGTCTCTGTGGAAGCTCTGACACCTGCATGAAGAAACAAACCAAATAAAGTTCAAACTAGTTGTTTTTGGAAGAAGCCTCTGTTTTCGGACGGATATCATGTCTTAACAGCAAGTGTTGATTTCACAATGGTTCTGGTGATGTTCTCCGTAGCCTTTCATGAAAAGCCAAGAGAACCGAAAGCTTCAGCAAGAGCTTTTAAAGTTCTGTAGCAATAAACAATGAGTAGGAAAATAAATACCTGCTCATTGTTTTTGGAAGGGAGTTTTGTTTTGGGTTAAGATGCACTGGGAGGTATTACTTGTCCTCATGAATCTGAAAAGCTCGATGCTTTTGATTTTTAAAAATGGAAAAATAAAGGAAGGCCTTGACCGAACGTTAGCCCAGATTCTGGTTTATATACAGTATGAAGAGTTTGGCCACCTTGCTCGCAGGCTAAAATTGTTGCATATTAGGGAATTCAGCCTATTAACATCGATAAATACCTCTATTAAGGCTCTTTGATTCTTGCTTTCTTTAGAAACTTGATGAGAAGTAACTACATTTTACACGTGGAGCTGATTTTGTGCAGAAGGAAACAACCTTTTGTGTCCGTTAGTTCGAGGTTGTATAAAGCGATGCCGATTTGATGGCTGTGTCTTTTATAAAAAGAACCAGGGCCCTTTTATCTCCTTTCATATGTTTAAAACTGTGATTAACTTTATCTTGCCTGTATGTGTGGGCTTTTTTTTTTTTTTTTGGATTATTAATTCTGTTCTTGTGTACTCCTGGGTATATACAGCTGCTTTCGGTGGAGCTGTGTGCAGATAAGCAGGGCTGAGCCTGACGTGCCAGCAAATGTTCAAAGACCAAAAATAAACAGAAAGCCAGATTCACTGGTTCCTTTTTTATATCTATCACTACTAGAGGTAGTCTGCTTGCAAATTTTCATTTGTATATAAGGACTGGTCATACAGTTTGTTGATACAGAGGGGTGACTCCTCCGTGGAAGGCCAGAAAAGTTGGCTTTGAAGCAGAAAAATCTTGCCTGTAAATTAGGTGTCGCCCAACCAGGATGGGGAAAGGGGGAAGGAGGTGGGTGAAGGGATAAAGTGATAAAAATTAAAGCTCAAAATCCAGAATAAGTCACTACAATGTAAACAGAGTTTTAGACTTGTGATATTGCAGCTGCTTTTCAGTAAGTGAATGCAAATGCTTTTCTCACGGCGAATGCGATGAAGGGAACTCATACAGCAGGAGGAATTTAATGATTTTTCATAGGATAAGACACAACCATAAGCTGTCGTTCCCCTGAAGTACTTTATAAGTCTTTCATACACCAAGAGGATAGAAAACATGGTTGGTGTTGTGTAGAAATGAGATCAGGTCACTTGTTTCTGCTTAATTACAACAGGTAGGTTAGAGCATGGCTTTTAATTTGGAAGACGGCGTGTGCTGGCAGAGCCTGGGGCTTTTTCAGTCATTCTTGGTGTTGTAAATTGTCTATCCAATGTAGGATAAGACAAGCATAAGCTGTCCTTCCCCTGAAGTACCTTGTAACTCTTTCATACACCAAGAGGATAGAAAACATGCTTGGTGTTGTGCAGAAATGAGATCAGGTCATTTGTTTCTGCTTAATTACAACAGGTAGGTTAGAGCATGGCTTTTAATTTGGAAGACGGCGTGTGCTGGCAGAGCCTGGGGCTTTTTCAGTCATTCTTGGTGTTGAACTTAAGTTGAACCTCATGGTTTCAGGATTCAGCCCTAAATCTATGATACTGTGCCATTTCAAATTCTGTTATTGTAGAACTTCCTGTTACATCTCCTTTGCTCTGGCTTCCCCCCTCCTTTTTACAGGAGTGTCACAACATTTTCAGAGGGCAGCAGAGAGCTCCAGACCATTACTCATCTCGCGTGCTATCTGCATAAATATCTGATGTTCATGCTTTAGTTGGGAGTAGATTCTTGGAACAACTCATTCTGCCTCTGCTATCCATGAATTTAGTGGTTGACTCCCAATATGACTTTTTCTGTTTTTCGTAGCAGATGAATGTCTTTAAGACATGTCTGTTTTGAAGCCTGTGCAGAACTTTGATGGCTAGTAAACAAAGTGTGTTCAGTTAGAGCTTCCTCTTTCAGATTACACTTTGTCTGCAGCCAAATTAAGCAGGATTTTAAAATTGCAGCATCTTCTGTAGACACATTCTGAGTCTCTCATGGAAAATAAATTGTTACAAAACACATCTTGAGAGGAGCACTGCTGCGATGCGTATTTTATCAGGCACTACCTTTCTAGAGTCAACTTAAAAGCAAAATAAATCAAGCTGGCTCTCCAAAATAGCAGTAGTACTTTGTCTTTTGGTCTGATAAGGCTTGCATCTCTCGGATTTAAATCTGTAAATAGCCTTTTGTAGTATCAGTAAGATCACAGTGTTTCATTAAAGATTTTATTCCATGTGGTCTGGCTTCATTAGAAGCATCTACTTGCAACTACTGTGCCAGCAGCACGTGCCTTATCACTGGATAGTCTTTAAGGTATTTATGGATTGTGGGGGACACAATCCTGATCTGGGTTGAACTCCCTTAGAGCTTTTTTTCTGTTGGATTTAATTTAAACAGAACCTCTTCTCTCCCATTAGTTAATTGAGAAGCTGTTTGTGTTCTTCTGTTCTACTCAGTGGCTGGGAAATCTCAGTTTACAACATCCCACTAGTGATGCAGGACTGGGATGCTTCCAGCCAGCTCTCTGCTCTTTTCCAGTGGGGACTGGGTAGGGATGCATCCCAGAGGGTTGACTTGCCTCTTCCTATGCCTGCCTGCAACTGGACATGAGCCATTTCAGCTCAGATGCCAGTTGGGTACCAGAAGCTGCTGGTGGGTGAGAGAGGAGGTGACTGGTTACGCAGTGGGAATCTGAAGTTACTGTTGAGTGTGTGGGGAGATGTTGTTGGCCTCAGGATTTCTTTCCAGCCACTGAGGCTTGAGTCATCCTGAGATGCAGGATGGGTTTGAGTGATGGGCAGGGGATGAGAAGAGAGTTGGAGAAACAGAGCATCATCGGTGGTTACGCAGTGGGAATCTGAAGTTACTGTTGAGTGTGTGGGGAGATGTTGTTGGCCTCAGGATTTCTTTCCAGCCACTGAGGCTTGAGTCATCCTGAGATGCAGGATGGGTTTGAGTGATGGGCAGGGGATGAGAAGAGAGTTGGAGAAACAGAGCATCATCAGTGCTGACTGGTTCTGCCTCCAACTCATGCCTAGACCTGAAAAGGGATGGGCAACGCAGCACGTGGAAAATCAAACCAAACCCACCACCTTTTCTCTCATTCCCATTTTTTTTTTTAGTGGGTCTTAGACCCGAAGAGATCCACAATTGTGATCCTTTCTTGGGAGAGGACCCCAAAAAAGGAGGATGGGCTATATTGCTAGAAAATGCACCAGAAAGATCACGTCCTTCATATCATTGATTCTTTCTAAAAGTATTTAGATCTTTCATGCCCACAGCTGATAAACTTGGGTGCATCTTCCTGCTTAGAAATAAGGGGTTTGTCTCCCTGTGTTAGTCCTGGCTGTACAGAGATCTTCTAATTAATTCATAAAGTGATTCCACTTATCTTTAAGGCAACAGTTTGCCATCAAGGAGCCTGTCTCCTCCAGGAGCTACACCGACACTGATGGTGAGACTGGATCCCAGTAGTCAATTTTTGCTGGGTTTTCAGCCTCGGCCTTGCACTCTTAGTGTTTTAATTGGCAGTGGGAATTTAGGAGTGGGGGCAAAGCAAAAGGTGGCATCGGGCTGTGGGGCTGAGGTGTAAAGGAGCAGAAAAAGGCGGAGGTGGTGATGGCCAAGTGTGGAAACATTGACGTAAAAGGCAGTGTGAGCTGAAGAACAGAGGGGTGTAAATTGGCCTCAATAAGTCCAGTTGGAAGTTGCATTTCTTACATCAGAACAGTGAGATTCTGGGATGGCTTTCCAACGTGTTAGGAAATGAAGAAAAGCTGGTTTTTTTTTTTTAAAATGGATGGATCTCGGTGAGCTGTGAAGAGGTTTGAGGAGCGAAATAACAAGAGGGCTGGGTTCAGTATGAAGAAATCTTTGTCTCTGCAGTAATTTGCTTTGAGCTGGTGGGGTAGCATGACCCTCTTTCCCTCTCCTAACACTCTCTTTTCTCCTCTAGGTTGTTGACCGAGCTCGAATCTCCTTCTTGGTGGCCATTTAGCAGCAAGCTCTGGAAAACGCCGTCGGAAAACAAGCCAAAGGAAACTGCCGCAGTTTCCGATTCGAAGAACCAGGAAGGAATCATAATTAGAATTCCAGTTATTATCACCCACAGAACGGACTCAAATGTCAAGCCAGGAAAACTCACGCTCTTCCCTTCTGGCCTGGAAATCAGTGACTGCAATTCTCAGGTCGTTCACCGGTTTGACTCCAAGGATGTGGATGATATCAGAGTCCATACGCCCTACGAAATCAGCGTCCGGCAGAGGTTTATCGGGAGGCCCGACACCTCCTATCGGCTCTTGTCTGCAAAGATGCCAGAAGCCATCCCCATCTTGGAAATGCAATTTAGCAAGAAGATACAGTTTTTAGAAGATGCCCTAGGATTTGTTGGGGCCAGGAAGTCTCCTCAGGTAGATTTGGGGACCTCCATTTGGCAAGCAGGTACGTGACGGACAAAGCGATCCAGCTGTAAGCAGGAACACTGGCTCCAAACATTTCCATAGTGGTTTTAGAACTCAAAATAGTGTATAAAATATACAAATCCTCTCCCATCTGCCCCAACGGTGAGACTGTGCTGATGATAAAATGCAAGAAATCACTGCTGGGTGACTTTGGACCCTCTTGTGAAGCGGGAGAGGGGAGACATGACACCTCCCGTTATCAGGATGAGGGGTAATGGTTTTAAATTGAAAGAGGGGAGATTGAGATCAGATACTACAAAGAAATTCTTTACTGTGAGGCTGGTGAGACACTGGAGCAGGTTGCCCAGAGAAGCTGTGGCTGCCCCATCCCTGGAAGTGTTCGAGGCCAGGTTGGATGGGGCTTTGAGCAACCTGGTCTGGTGGGAGGTGTCCCTGCCCAGGGCAGGGGTTTGAAACTCAATGATCTTTAAGATCCTTTCTAAGTGTGTCACTGTTTGAATCTACTTGGATTTCCTTTCTCTCAACTACATTAGCAAAACCTGTGACTGCAGATGCCAAAGACGAGTGTCCCTTGGGGTCCTGGCAGCTGGAACACACCAAGCCTTTAACACAGTGCTCTCAGCTGGTGTTGTCACTAACTCCACACCACTCTGTGAATGGATTAGCTTAATTTGAGTTTCAGCTACTGCCCTGGGTTTTAACTACAATGTCATTCTTTTTCTGGTGGTCACAAACTCAATATTGTGCCACTCAGTGGGAGGGGTCATTAGAAATCTGTTCTTCTCTCCTGACTGCTTCTGAGTCCTCTGTTTTTTGCTATTTTTCCTTTCTCAGTTTGTTGCTGGAAGCATGTTTGTATTTAACCTGTCATTCTGTTAATTGTAGAAAGTTTAAAACAAGTTTCCAGTCCAGGAAGCTTTTAAGTAACATAGGACATCCCCTTAATTTTCATATCTTAAAAAATAGAATTTTGTTATTTGAGAGGTTCGGGTGTTTGGATTTAGGAGATTTTAGGTCTCAGATTAGGTGAATGCATAGTTTAATCGTTTTAAGAAAACACAGTGGAGGCTGAAACCCTTTCACAATAATAAGAATGACATTCCTTAATACTATTACTTCTTCTAAAATTCCAGGAGGGTTGGGTTTTTTTGTTTTTGTAATTCAACCCTGGATTCATTTGGAAAGCTGCTGAATTTTTATCTGTTAGGAATTTATTTCTCTCAACACGCCTGAATCCTCTGTTGTTCCTAATTGTTAGTGACAAAAGAGCAAATAGGTGGATGGATTTATTGCCAGCATATTAAAAAAAAAAAGTAGAAAAATGATACAATAAAACAATAGATGAAGCTATTTTTGTGCACCAAGCTAAAACTGGCCTTCAGCAGGGAGGATAATGTCCTCTTGTTGACGAGTCGAGGGCCATAGCTTGGAAAAGCTTGTTAATTTTGAAGGAAGTAAGTCTTGAACATCTGGCACTAAAATGTCAGCACAACAACTTAGAGGAAAAACAACCTGCTGGTTTCTAAAGCACTGAGTTAGTCCAACAACTTGGTGTTCAGTTCCTGATGGTCTTAAGGCTGGTTACATAAAATAATTGGATATACAGCCCTTAACTGTGCTTCATTTCCCCCTGCTCTGCTCTGTTTGCATCTGAGTCAGTGAGTCAAGGCTATTGCTCTCTTACCCCCACCTGCATTTCGCCTGTTTAATTTGGAAATGGCAGTAAAGAAAACTGGAGGTTATGGAAATCCTGACTTCTCCAGCTCCACCAAAACCCTTGTTTGTTCCTTGCCTGGAGTCTGTCACCCTCTTTTCTTCTGTCACAAGGTGGCAGTCACAGACTGTGTTTGAACCTCTGGGTTTTTTCCACCAGCTGCTCCACATGGTGGAAATACTGATTTTTTTTTTTTAAAAAAATTTTTTTTTTTTTTTTTCCCCCCCCAAAAGCGGGGGGGGGGGGGGGGGAAAAGTCTATGTTCTGCCTGCCTGCCTCTATGTACACATAAAATACATGTGTCTATTTTCAGATAGTGAATGTTGATTCAGAGACTTCTAGGAGAACTATCCTTGCAGCCGGAGGTCCATCTGTCCCGGCGCGTTGGCTCCTGGTGTTCTTTCCCCTCCCTGGTGCAGCTGAACGTTTCCACAACTGTCACAGTTTCATCTGGATCCTGTCTGTTTAGACCAGTCCTGCCTTAAAGCTGGGCATATTGCACATTTGTATAACTAAATACCAAAAAAAAAAAAATAAAATATCATCTTTCTTAAGAGATTTGGCTTGATTCCACTTAGGAGAAGAATTTCTGAAGAGGTTTTTATACACACTAGATTATCTGAAAGTATTTTTAGCTGCTTTGCGTGTCTTTTCTGACTGTGTTTTTGGACCAAGCCACATGGGTGTTTAAATGCTCAGGTCAGAGCAGTGAGGTTTGGTTTGTAACAGAGCTTCTTCTGTCTTGAGTTGAGCTTTTCTGGCCAATAATGTCTTCGATAATGACTGATAACATCTACCTGGGATTAAAAGGCACAAGAAATCTGGCAGTATAACAATCTGGGGCAGTGCTGGCTTAATCCTGTAGCTGAAGACTGGCATTTACAGTATTGTATCCCTTTTGAGGCTGCTGAATTTTTCCTGGTTAACCAAATGTTCTCATTATTATGAGTTTCCAGCACTTTGTTGCGAGGTTTGGTACCTTCTGGTCCTTACGTGGTGGCAGTGGGTCTCACAGTCCAACTGGGCCTAATAAAAGCAGAGCAAAATTGCTTTTTTAAATGTTTCTGCCTTTCTATTCGACTCTCGCTCTTTTTTAAAATAAGAAAATTGCTGGGAAATGCCAGATCTTCTTCCTCACCCCATTTTTTTTGTGCCTTTGTCATATCCCCCTCCTGTTCTTGTCCTCTGTGGGATTAATGGAGTGAAATGGATTGATTTCTTGGGTTTAATGAAATAATTAGCGCAGGGTGAGACTCAGCTGATACGAAACACAAAGAATCTGGTCTGGCTGTTTGCTGCTGTAGGAAGGTCTGTCATTCCCTCCCCGTTTTGAGGGAAACCACGACAGTAATTTAGTTTTTCAGTGCCTGGTTCTTGGCCCCTCTGAACACGAGGAGCATTTGCACGGGGTAACACTAGCACCCTAAATGATCTGCTTGTCTTAAATCTTGATGGTGGCTGAGTTCAGTGACTCTCAGGCTTGATAACTGAATAATTCCAGGGATTATGAGTTTGCAGTAATTACTTCAGAAGGATTTAGGGTTTGGTGCTTTGGGTTTTAGCTTTTGTCTCCCTTTTCCTGTGAAAGTAATGCTGTCCAATGTGAAGGGGTGTCCACTGTCCCTTGGCCAGCCAGCTGGGCACCAGCTCTTTGACCTGACGGGGAGCTCTGGCATCCAGTGTGCTTTCCTGTCCTCGTGTACATAAGAGCTGCTGTCATTGTCCTCTCCTGGGTCAGGCCACGTGCTCACAGGTGGCAGCAGTAGCTTGAGCTTCCTTCTTGGTACCTCTCTAAGTAGGTGTACATAAGAGCTGCTGTCATTGTCCTCTCCTGGGTCAGGCCACGTGCTCACAGGTAGCAGTGGTAGCATGAGCTTCCTTCTTGGTACCTCTCTAAGTAGGAGAGCTTTAGAGATGTTTGAAGTGCCTCTAGGAGCCAAGATGTGTGTCTCCGTTGTTTAGTGCCCATCAACATCAGAAATAAAACCTTTTCCTTGCAGCACGTCCTTGGTACCCCACTGGGTGATATCAGATCCTGCAATAAGTGGTGATGCTTTAGAGAAAGGGATAGCCATAGGACAAGGGGTAATGGTTTTAAACTGAAAGAGGGAAGCTTAAATTAGATATTAGGAAGAAAGTCTCTGCTGTGAGGTTGGTGAGCAGTTTATGTGATTGGGGGTTTGTTGCTGCTGCTTCGCTCTCTGTTCAGATCATCATAGACTGATTCATCAAAATCATAGATTGATTTGTGTTGGAAGGGACCTTAAAGATTCCAACCCCCCTGCCCTGGGCAGGGACACCTCCCACTAGACCAGGTTGCTCCAAGCCCCATCCAGCCTGGTCCTGAACACCTCTAGGGATGGGGCAGCCACAGCTTTTCTGGGCAACCTATTCCAGTGTCTCACCAGCCTCACAGCAAACAATGTCGTCCTGAGATCTCATCTAAATTTCCCCTTTTTCAGCTTAAAACCTCATTATTCCTCATTCTATCACTCCAGTCCCAAATCAAGAGTCCCTTCCCAGCTTTCCTGGATCCCCTTTAAGGACTGGAAGGGGCTCTAGGGTCTCCCTGGAGCCTTCTCTTCTCCAGGCTGAAGAGTTTAAAACTATTATTCCTCATTCTATCACTCCAGTCCCGAATCAAGAGTCCCTTCCCAGCTTTCCTGGATCCCCTTTAAGGACTGGAAGGGGCTCTAGGGTCTCCCTGGAGCCTTCTCTTCTCCAGGCTGAACAACCCCACCTCTCTCAGCCTGTCTTCATAGGAGAGGTGCTCCAGCCTTCAGATCATCTTCGAGATGAATCTCCACAGCCCAAAATGAACCCCTTCTTCAACTGGCATTTAATAATGCCATCTCTTGTCAGCCTGGTCACCTCCAGGTTAGAAATTGTACAAAATACAGCTCTAATCCTTTCTACAAGAACATAGTTTAACAGGCAAAGTTGGATTAGGCTTGAGTGCACTTGTCCCCTTGCAAACTGCTGTGGAGCAAAGCAAAGGTCAACCAGTTTGATACCAGCAATGGTCCTCCCCTGGTACAGGAGATGGTTGTCTGACCACGGGACTTTCTCTTCCAGCCACAGGACTCCTGGGAGGAGTGGTGCAGCCCAGCTCGCCGGTGGGAGGCAGAGAAGGGACGGACAACGACCAGGTTCAACTGCAGAAGCAAGAGAAGATCTCCCAGGAAGAAGCAAAAGAGCTTAAGCAGGTATAAGTGGAGATCATTTTGACATAAGAATTGTTTCACTCCCTTTTCTTCATTCATAAAGTGCATTTTCATCATCAGAAACACCATCGTTGTCCTTAACAAAATATTCCTCACCCTAAATTTAGATGGGCATATGTTAAAAATCAGTTAATCAAGCCTGTGATGATTAAAATACACTGTCACCTGACATGGTGGCACCAGGTGTGGGAGGGGATGTGATAATATCAGCTTAAGGGCTCTGGTCAAGAAGGGGGGGAACTCACTAAATTTGAATTTATTTGGCCAAACCATCGCTTTCCAATTTCTGAAACCATTCCTTCCAAAAAACTGTTGCCCTGATATTTGCCCTTTGCAGATCATGTATGCCATGAGGACAGAGATAGAGTATTAAAGGAGTTAATTCTGTAACATCTGGGGGGAAAACCCCATATCCCAGTACATATCTTAGTGACATTAGCTTCCTCGATGTCTTTTTGGGTCTGTATGGTTCCATTTCAGCCCTTTGCTACTTCCCCAGTCCTTTCAGTGTTTATTTACCCTTTCATCGTGCCCTCATCTCAGGAAATCACAACCGTTCACAGTCTCTTTCAGTGTTTATTTACCCTTTCGTCGTGCCCTCATCTCAGGAAATCACAACCGTTAGGTCAGAGTAAAAGAGTTTTCTTGAGGAACTGTTCATTCCAAGTGCTAAATACCAAATTTGCTCATGGGATGGCCTCGTTCCATGGCCTATAGACAACTGATCTTAACAGACACGTGTAATGACCATGCCCCAGATTTATTTTTTTGGAAGGCACAATGTGGGGAGGGAGCTAAGATCCTCACAACTAAAGCTTTGTAGTTACTTGTGTGTAACTGAAGTATTTAATGGTAGCAAAATAAAAGATGGTAGTTAAGCCTGTGGAGCTGCTTGAGTATATTTTTCCAGACGAGGTCGGTGGTGTGTTAGTGGCACCAGGAGCGCTTTCCTAATGTTCAATCTAAACCTCCCCTGTTGGAGCTTGAAGCCGTTCCCTCTCCTTCTGTCACTAATTACCTGTGAGAAGAGCCCAGCACCAACCTCTCTACAGTGTCCTTTCAAGTAGTTGTAGAGAGTGATGAGGTCTCCCCTCAGCCTCCTCTTCCTCACACTAAACAGCCCCAACTCCCTCAGCCGCTCCTCACACGATTTGTTTTCCAGCCCCTCACCAGCTTCGTTGCCCTCCTCTGTGCTTGCTCCAG
Organism: Calidris pugnax; assembly: GCF_001431845.1. Lineage (NCBI taxonomy): Eukaryota > Metazoa > Chordata > Aves > Charadriiformes > Scolopacidae > Calidris > Calidris pugnax. Next base: position 763,621 of record NW_015090864.1, read on the forward strand.
CACCTCCAGATCTTAAGCTGGTGGAGGGGAGATTTAGGTTAGATACTAGGAAGAAATTCTTTACAGTGAGGGTGGTGAGGCACTGGAACAGGTTGCCCAGGGAGGTCGTGGATGCCCCATCACTGGAGGTGTTCAAGGCCAGGCTGGATGGCTATTTGAGCAACCTGGTCTGGTGGGAGGTGTCCCTGCCCATGGCAGGGGGGTTGGAACTAGATGATCTTTAAGGTCCCTTCCAACCCAAACCATTCTATGATTCTATCTCTCTTGGATTGAGGTGCCCAAAACTGGACACAATACTCGAGGTGTGGCCTCCCCAGTGCTGAGCACAGGGGCACAATCACCTCCCTACTTCTGCTGCTCACACTATTTTTGATACAAAAGCTTGACCAGTTGAAGATGCTGACAGACAAAGGGTTAAGGGATTTATTCCCAGACTTTCTTAGGGCAAAGAGAATTAAGGGATGGAAGGGAGCTGCTTGCCTTTTATTTTTTTTTTTTTTTTTTTTTTGTTGTGTGAGTAACCGCGTCGTCATTGCCCGCTGCCTTTCCAGGCAGAGCCTAATTGGCAGGTGAACTGAGCAGAGCCCTCTGGCCGCCTGAGTTTCCATTTTACTGCTTTCGTATTTTTAAAAGCTTTTTCTGTTCTCAACAATTGTGTCTTTCTGCACTTTAAATGTTAAGGGTGCTCTAATGAATGCGAAGCCTATCAAAAGTAAGCGGGTTTGAAACTGAAAATAAATCAGTTTTCATGGCAAACCTGGGGCTTTTTTTTCTTTTTTTGGCACAATTTTGATTTACAAATAAATTGGGTGCCTCTGGGAGAGGTGGGGAAGGAGGAGTGACCCTGCTTCCTTTCTGCACCCTCTGGTGCCAGCCCCTGCTTCGCTGTGTGGCTCTCTTGGTCACTTGGCTGGAGAGGTGGGCCCAGGTGAACCTCATGAGGTTCAACAAGAGCAAATGCAAGGTTCTGCACCTGGGCCGGAACAATCCTCGCCACCAATACAAACTGGGGGGTGAGGTATTGGAAAGCAGCCCTGAGGAAAGGGACTTGGGGGTGCTGGTGGATGAGAAGCTGGACGTGAGCAGGCAGTGGGCAGCTGCAGCCCAGAAGGACAATCCCATCCTGGGCTGCATCAAAAGCTGCGTTGCCAGCAGGTCCAGAGAGGGGATTCTGCCGCTTTACTCTGCTCTGGTGAGACCTCACCTGGAGTATTGTGTGCAGGTCTGGAGCCCTCAATATAAGAAGGACATGGACCTGATGGAGAGGGTCCAGAGGAGGGCCACGAGGATGATCAGGGGGATGGAGCACCTCTGCTCCGAGGACAGGCTGAGGGAGCTGGGGTTGTTCAGCCTGGAGAAGAGGAGGCTCCGGGGAGACCTAATAGCAGCCTTCCAGTACCCGAAGGGGGGCCTACAGGAAGGCTGGGGAGAGCCTGTTTAGAAAGGCCTGCAGTGACAGGACGAGGGGCAATGGCTTCAAGCTGGAGGGGAACAGATTTAGACTGGAGATGAGGAGAGGGTTCTTCACTGTGAGGGTGGTGGAGCACTGGAACAGGTTGCCCAGGGAGGTGGTTGAGGCCCCTTCCCTGGAGATATTCAAGGTGAGGCTCGATGAGGCCCTGGACAACCTGGTCTAGTTGGGGGTGTCCCTGCTGACTGCGGGGAGGTGGGACTAGATGACCTTTGGAGGTCCCTTCCAGCCTGGGCAATTCTATGATTCTATGACTTTCACTGCAGTCACCACATTTCTGTGCTCACCTTGATGGGTTTCATGAACTGAGATGTTCTGGGTGAGGACACGGCTCAGGAAAGCTGAACTTCCCCCACTGCTGAGGGTGCTTGGTGAGAAACCTCCAAAAGTGCTCCCTGGAGTTCTGTGTCCGGCTTTGGAGTCCCCAGCACAGGAAGGACGTGGACACTGTTGGAACAGGTCTAGAGGAGGCCATGGAGATGCTTTGAGGCCTGTAAATGACAAAACACGTATCTTTCACTGCCATCCTTTGGGATATATGGAAGGAGTGAGGTGTCTCTTAAACTGGTATAAAGAATTAAAAGTTTCTTGGAGCAGAGGATAAAACCCTGTAATCTACTCCAAGCTGAACGCTGAAGCTGGCCCTGCTCTTAGTTGGCTGGAGTGGAGCAGAAGACCTTTAGAGGTCTTTTTCCATCTTAATTATACCAGGACTTCATGGAGTCATTTCGTATAGCACTGGCTACTTTATTTTATGTATTTTGATGTATATATATATAAAAAAAATATATACACAAGAAGTTCTAAACAAGGGCTGAGGGAGAGCTACCTCTCTGAACTTCCCATTTCCACGTAGTAAAGTTACTTCCTCAAGGGAGGCAAGACCTTATTCCAGACCCACTTCTTCAATCATACACGTGATGGATCTGATCATGTCATTTTTCTTTTTGGTGCTTATCCTACACACATCCACCACCTCCAGTTTGGGGAATTCAGCTTTGCTTTCCTGTCACAGTGAAAGAACTCGAAGCATTTCATTGGGGATAGAAGCAGAGGGTTTTTTAGCTGATAGTTTTGGTAAGAACAGGGGAAAAAAAAAAAAGGTAGATTAAGCTTGATCCACGGTTTATTTTGTATTTTTGCTTTGGCAGCCAAATTGCAAACCCAGTTATTCACCCCAGCTGTATTTCTGGCTGCTTGTGATTTATGGAAAGAGCTGAGAGATGTTTTATGAGATAAATCTCGCTGCTGTGGCTGATGTCCAGCTTGAGTCAAAGCTTTTTGTCTGCCTAAAATTCCCCTGCCATCCCAGCTAGATAGGCTGTTCCTTGCTGCTTGTCTCAAGGTGGTCATTTGTGGAGCTGCAAACGATGGGGCTGCTGGGGAATTCAGCCCCACACACAGATAACGGGGCTGCTGATGTTTCACAGCAGCTTCCTGGGGGCTGATTTTATATACTCTAAAAGGAAAACAAGAAAACAGAGCTCATCAGTTGTAATAAAAAAAAAAAAAACATGGATAAAGTGTAATTCTTTTCCCCTATTTTACCAAAAGCCACCAATTTCTTTAGTTAGATGGGCTGCAGTTCTGGTATCTCAGTAGGGTTACCTGACCACCAACTACCACAGCAGTTGATGTTGTGGGATAGTGCTGGGATAATTTGCTTTCTTGGAGAAATTTATTGCAATTAATTGGATAAACTGGTCTCGTTAAGGAGGCGGTGGGAGGGTGTGTCCTCTTCATGGACCCTTCTGTGGATGTCTAAGGAAGCAGATCCTGCTCTTGTGAGGACCCCCCTGGAGTACTGTGTCCAGCTTTGGAGTCCTCAGCACAAGAAGGATGTGGACCTGTTGGAATGGGTCCAGAGGAGGCCAAGGAAATGATCCAAAGGCTGGAGCACCTCTCCCATGAGGACAGGCTGAGAGAGTTGGGGGTGTTCAACCTGGAGGAGAGTGGGAAGGTCCCTGCCCAGGGTTGGGGGGTTGGAACTCGATGGTCTTTAAGGTCCTTTCCAACCCAAACCATTCTCTGATTCTGTTGTGTAAGGCCTCCACTGACAACCCTTTTATGATCTGAAGTGACTGAGAAGCTGGATTTGCAGTCCATCTGATGTGGTACTTCCAAATCTCCCTCTGATACATCCGAGGGAAGGTGGCTGAAGGGCTCCCTTTCAGGCAGGTGCCTTCAGTTCATGCAACTGGGCTCATTAAGGCCTAGGGAAGAAAAAGCAATGGTATAACTCACACCTTGGACTGCTCCTAAAAGGAGCTGGTGTTACAGGGTGAGGAATTGAGACAGATTTTTCTTGTGTTGGTTGGATCTCTGCTCTTGGCCTTGGTTGCCTGAACTGATGAAAATGAGAGTTGTGTAAACCCCAAAAGTCAGCGTACGCCATCGTTACGGATGTCTCCTGGCCTTAAGAAAGCATCAGGCCTGGCTTTTTCTTCTTTCACTTTAGAGCCTTCTGCCCTGTTTGGACCAGTAGCTGTAGGCTTTTTAAGACAACAGGGTCTCCTTGCAGTCTTGGTGTAGCTCAGGGGGTTTGCCTCCAGCCCCACACAGGAGCAGTAATTTGCTAAGTGTGGTGTAAACTGGTTGAGGTGTAATATAAAGCTTGTGGCCTCGACTCAAGCTGTGGCCAGTGCATCTGTTGTTTGGGCCTGAACCTCTTGGCCACCTTGACTTCCCTTCACACCACACCACCCTCCAGTCCCTTGAAAATCCTTTGTTTGGTTGCCCAAGTCTCACTTTTTCCCTTCTGTTCCATCCAATGATGCTTCTTTCTTTAGTGGATTGTGGTGGAACGATGTTTTCTGTCCTTTGACCCAGTCCCTGCCTGACCTTGCTGTGCCTTCAGGCACATTGAATTTCACTGAATTTCACTGAATTTAGAGTTGGAAGGGACCATAGAGATCATCTAGTCCAACTCCCCTGCTGAAGCAGGATTGCCTAGAGCTAGAGCATGTTACTCAGGAGCATCCAGGCGGGTCTTGAAAATCTCCAAGGAAGGGGACTCCACACCCTCCCTGGGCAGCCTGTTCCAGGGCTCTGTCACCCTCACCGTGAAGAAGTTTCTCCTCATATTTGAGTGGAACCTCTTATGTTCCAACTTGTGCCCGTTGCCCCTCGTCCTCTCACTGGGAACCACTGAAAAGAGTCTGGCTCCCTTCTCCTTCAACCTTCCCTTGAGATACTTGTAGGCATTGACATGGTCCTCTTTCTTGGTCTTCGTTGGCTCTCAACGGGTGCAACCTCTCAGGACGAGCCGTACCAAGGAGATAACAACACAACTGGCAAACAGCTGATGTTTACACTGAGTTTTACTTCTAATTTATTCTCCTCCCCATCTAACCCTAACATTTCAGATCTGATTTTTCCAGGCTTCCGTTCATCGCTTAGTTCATCTCCATTGAGCTTATCAGAGCAAGAGTTGTGTCTTCTCATCGGCACGCTCCAGGGCAGACTCCACCAAATGATTTGGTGATTGAAAGCAGTAAAATAACTAATTACCAAGGGTTTTTTACATTTTCTCAAAGAACCCGCTGGTCGATCGCTGAAAGCTCTCAAGTCTTTTCTTCTGGCAGATCCTGAAGAAGCTGAAGGGCCTTGCCTTGGAGACGGAAGCGGAGCTGGAGAGACAGGACGAAGCTCTGGATTCCATCACTACCTCCGTGGACCGTGCCACGCTGAATATCGACAAGCAGAACCGCAGGATGAAGAAACTGACGTAGCAGGAGCCGTCGAGGATGGTAAAATGAGGAAGAAAAGGGTTGGGGAACCACATTTCTCGAGACCGTTTCATTAATCGACGCTTTGATCGCGTGGGGATCGTTTGCGACATCGTCTGGAACACACGATGCTGCTGATGTCGGGTTTCCTGAGGGTTTTGAAAAATGTTTCCAGACTTTGAAGGCTGTTTTAGGATTAAAAAGGCCAAGCATTTTAATTAGGGTGAAAAAAAAAAAATGATAGTGGATTCTTTACTACAGCAAATCTGTAAATATGAAGGGATGTGATATAATCTGAATCGACTTTTATGTGCTTTTTTATGTTGCTGCTTTTGAATTTTTTATTTTTTTTTTTAACTGCAGCGGAGAAGTGAAGGAGAAATGAACTGCATATGAGACTACTTTAGATGATTACAGCCTATTAATTCTCTCTCAAGGTCTTTCTTTAAAATACTTAATAGCCCAACTGAGGGCCAGATGTCCCGACTGCAAGCGATTGAGGCTTTTTTTTTGGTGTAAGTTAATGCTGAGGTGAGCAAATGATGGTGATAAAACCTTACGTTCCCTGAGCAAATAGTTTTAATAGGTTTCAATCGTGGTTTCAATATCCCCAGAAATTTTATAAGAGTAATGAAGACTTAGTGGCCACAGCTGTCTCTTGCCATGTCCTGGGAAATCAAGAGGAGAAGGTTAGTTAATGTGTGTGTGTGTTGGTAGAGACGTCTCCTTATTGAGAAGATTTGGGGTTTTTGCCATTCGATACATGTTTTTCTTACTTAAGTCAGTTATAAAAATTAATTGTCGAAGGTAGATACGTGCTTCTGCTTTCCAAAAAGGGACTGCTGATCTTCAGTGATCATCTGCATGTTCTTATGTGCTTTATTTTTCCTTTTTAGACTGCACACCTAGGGAAGGAAGTGATTTTTGGAGTGGAGGAAGTGATTTTCTTCACAGGCGAATTTATTCGGTTCTTGGGAGTTGGCTGTTTGTATCCCTCACTTGCCCACAGTGGGTTTATATTTTGGGTAACGGTCTGACGTGGGATGATGTAGTTGCCCTCAGAGCATCATCAATGTAGTGTGGTACCTGAATTTCCTGTTGGCTCTGGGCTGCCACATCTCTAAGGGGTGTTGGTGGAACGTCTCTTGTCCCTTTGCTGCTCTGTCCTTCATTTTCCAAGGATCTCCTACTGTTTGTCTCCCACTCTAAATGGGAACACCATGAGTTGTGTGGAGCATCCTGAGGTTTTTATGTGTCTCCTCCAGATTCACAGCCTGAGGGGCCTGTGGTTGGAGCTGTAGATGTCTATCACTTTTGATAGTTGTGGTACACCCACCTCTTGTGGCTTTTATTTATTTGCACTAACTGGTGGTGAAGCATTTCAAGACTTCTTGTCGACCTTTATTTCTAAAACAAAAGGGAATACTGTCAATTATCGGTTTTGTTGAGTTTACAGTTGGCTCCATCGAAACTACAGGAGAGTGGAGACTTTTTCCCCTCCTAACTTGGTATTATATAGGAAAGGTTCCAGGAAACCCATATATCTATCACCTTTCATCAATTCCTACAGTTTACCAGCTATTTTAGTTCAAAAGTAGCTGTTGTAATATGTCTTTTATTTTTTTTTAAAGTGTTTTTATATTAAAAAATTCTTGTATTGCTTTCAAATACAACACTTTTGGTGCAATATTTTTCACTAGTGAAGCTTTGAAATGTTTATTCCGTTGATAGTTGATGTAAAGTTTTCCCGTTTCGGAGTAATTCAGCCCTACCTTTTGAAGAAGGACACGGTAAATCACGTAGAGTATGTTGTTTTCAAGCTCTTACTCTACCTTGTTTTGTATTACTTCACATTTCTTTGGTGGTATTGGAATAAAGTGTATTTCTGCACTGCAAATTCTTAATTTACGGTCCAAGTTGTTACTGGCATGCACTTTACCTTCCTGAATAGAGTGATTATATCTACATACACTACGTACTGTGAAATAAAATACTGTCTGGGCTTCCCTTGTTTGTTTCTGGTACCCAAATCACTGTCGTTTTACTGTGAAAGGAAGATAACATTTACACAACTAATTACTTAATTAATTTTAAAGTGTACTTTGCACAAGATGATTAACTGACCCTGGTGCTGACTGGGAACGAATCTCTGACCTGAATTAGTGCAAACCAGGATTGCCAAAAGTAAATACTAATGATAGGTCATTTAGTTAAGCATTCTCTGTGCCATATTTTTTATTGTTGTGGGTTTTAGCACTGGCTGTTGCATCTGATGCAGTACTTTGTGGTTTGTGTAGTCCATGTCCACGTTAAAACAACAACAAAAAAATTGTAATATTGTTTGTAAGAATTGTAATATTCTAGAGCTGTGCATTAGCTGCATTTTGTGTGCCCGGAGGACTTTCAACCTGTAATTTCTTCTTATTAAATATATCTTGGAATAGTGACCTTCTCTCTTGTATTCACTTGGCTGAGAAGTTGGGGTAAAAAATCCTCTCTCCCACCCCCTTGTCATCCTGTGGAGCTGAATTTCATGTCATGCTTCGAGCCTCCCCATTTTCCTTCCACCTTAAACCCATTATTTTCCAAATCAGGTGGCGGATCTGGAGTGATGGAGTGATGCTCCGTGGGGGAAGATGCAACCAAACAATATTCTTGTGCTTCATTCTTCCCTGACATAATTATTACCTACGTGGGGCTTAGAGACAGGATGATTTTTGCCTTTTAGATGCACGTTTGTTAGTTCTTTGCAGGTCTTTTGCTACAATGTGAAAAGTGGGAGGTTTTGTCTTTACGAGACATAAGAAAATAACTAATAAAAGCCATTCTAACCTGAAAAATAGAAAGATTTTGCTTGGCAAGGCTTTTCAGCTCCTGCAAAACAGAGCTGTGTCCTACAGTAGGTGTGTGTTTGTGGCAGTGATGAGCAAGTATGAAATGAACCGAGTTTAAATACCTTTATGGGAGTCCAAATGTCTCCTGTGGAGCAGTGAAAGGCTGGTAATAAACCTGGCACTTTGCAATCCTCAGAAAAGTGCTGCAAGGAGCTTTTGTTTTTTTCAGGCCATTAATTAATTAGAGGGCTGGAGCACCTCTCCTATGAGGACAGGCTGAGACAGTTGGGGTTCTTCAGCCTGGAGAAGAGAAGGCTCCGGGGAGACCTTGGAGCCCCTTCCAGTCCCTAAAAGGGGCTACAGGGGAGATGCATTTTATTTATTGAATTTCTTTCTTTTTGAGGCACACACATGTATAGAAACAGACCAAAGTTTAAGGTCAAAAATTCCTCTCTCATTTCTTCAGCTGTTAAAGGTGACTCTTCTTACCTGGTGTAAAGGTGAATTTCCATTAAAGCACTTCAACTTCTTGTCACCTTTATCATTGAAAGCTAATTATTTTTAAGGCTTTTGGGGCCAAGCCCTGCATGCTAATTAACATGTCCAGCCCCTGGCTGCCTGATTTTCTTGTGCTGCAGGGATTTGCTCAGGATCTCAGAAACAAACACGAGTTCAAACCGATATTCAAAGGGATGGATTAAAAAAACCCAGAGCAACAAAAGAAAATCAGTTTTTAACAGAAGAGCCAGAGTTTGGGCTGCCCCTTCCCAGACAGATAAATGCTGGAAGGTTGTAGAGTGCTCAAGTGTTTTGTTCAGTGGGATTTTATATAAATACACCGACGTATTTGGTTTATGCATTCATAAAAATATAAACCGAAGCAACGTGCTGCTTGAATGAAAGCATGAAATGGATCAGCTCACAAGACAGACTATTTTAGAAATAATCTTTAGCAAGAACGGGCATTTTAAGAATTAATTATTAGCAAGAGACTTCTACACCGTCCAACTGTAAAGTTTTTCAGGCTGTGAGTTACTGTGTTCTCAAATCTGTCACTTTTTACCACAAATGTGTTGTGGCTGCCCCATCCCTGGAGGGGTTCAAGGCCAGGCTGGATGGGGCTTGGAGCAACCTGGTCTGGTGGGAGGTGTCCCTGCCCAGGGCAGGGGGGTTGGAACTCGATGATCTTTAAGGTCCCTTCCAACCCAAACCATTCTCTAATTCTCAATACCGTGCAATTTAATTTTTCCCTTCAAACTCCAGCTCCCAAATTTTGATCATTAACTGAGAATCTTGAGGGTTTTTAATCCATTTGCAATTGTTGAGGTTGCAGAGAAGCTTTGGCTTCAGAACAACATTACAAACTTTTCGTGACCAAAAAGGCAAGTTTGGGCATTGATTTCTTCTAAAATTAAGATTTTTTTTGCTGCTTCTATAACTCCAAGACCTTTCCAAGAGTTAGGAAGCTGATGGTCCTGTGCTCCACCCCTAATAAAACGATGGAGAGGATCTCCTCCAAAGATCTTGGAGCCTCCTTTAAAGGTTAGAGGACATTCTCCCTGCCTTTCTGAGGCTGGATTTCTCCATGCTCTTTGGGGTCAGCCCTGACTATTGCAGCAGGAGTTGGACTTGCCCTGTCCTTCGTTGGGGTGACCAGGGAAGTGGTGGAATCACCATCCCTGGAGGAATTTAAAAGACAGGTAGATGTGGTGCTGAGGGACATGGGTGAGTGGTGGTTTTGTCCGTGTTAGGTTGATGGTTGGACTTGATGATCTTAAAGATCTCTTCCAACCTAGATGATTCAACGAAAATCATAGAATCATAGAGTTGTCCAGGGCGGAAGGGACCTCCAAAGGCCATCTAGTCTGACCCCCCCGCAGTCAGCAGGGACACCCCCAACTAGACCAGGTTGCCCAGGGCCTCGTCGAGCCTCTCCTTGAATATCTCCAGGGATGGGGCCTCAACCGCCTCCCTGGGCAACCTGTTCCAGTGCTCCACCCCCCTCACAGTGAAGAACCCTCTCCTCATCTCCAGTCTAAATCTGTTCCCCTCCAGCTTGAAGCCATTGCCCCTCGTCCTGTCACTGCAGGCCTTTCTAAACAGGTTCTCCCCAGCCTTCCTGTAGGCCCCTTCAGGTACTGGAAGGCCGCTATTAGGTCTCCCCGGAGCCTCCTCTTCTCCAGGCTGAACAACCCCAGCTCCCTCAGCCTGTCCTTGTAGCAGAGGTGCTCCATCCCCCTGATCATCCTTGTGGCCCTCCTCTGGACCCTCTCCATCAGGTCCATGTCCTTCTTATATTGAGGGCTCCAGACCTGCACACAGTGAGGTCTCACCAGAGCAGAGTAAAGTCCGCACTGCTGAGGAGGACAGCGGTGATTTTAGTGCTGGACCACAGAGATGGGCACTTCGGTCCCAATTTTCCCCCTGCAGAGCATCTGGCCAATGAAATCCAGGTTGCACTTCGTTAAGGTGAAAGCATGAAGTGCACTAGGTGACCTCGGAGCACGTTGCCTCTGCTCAACAATCCCTCCAAGCTTCAACACGACACTTAATCAGGTGTTGGAGTCCCAACGCGCTTGAAGCTTTCCCTAAATCTCAAGCACATGTTCAAGTGTTTCGCTGACAGAGAGTGAGATTTAATAACAAGGCCTGGCTTTTCTGTAGCACTTTCCATAAATGTCACATCGTGGGGTTTTTAGAGCCGGTAAATGGGCTGAATGAGCAGACAGTGAGGTGGACTGAAAATGGGCTGAAAGGCCAGGCCCAGAGGGTGGTCATCAGTGGCACAAAATCTAGTAGAAGGTCAGTGACACGTGGTGTACCCCACGGGTCAATACTGGGTCCAGTCCTGTTTGACACCTTCATTAATCATCTGGATGCTGAGGCAGAATGTACCCTCAGCAAGTTTGATTTCCAAACTGGGAGGAGTGGCTGATACTCCAGAGTCGTGTTGCCACCCAGAGGGACCTCCACAGCCTGGAGAAATGGGCTGACAGGAACCTCATGAAGGTCAACAAGGAGAAGTGCAAAGTCCTGCCCCTGAGAAGGAACAACCCCTGGCATCAGGACATACTGGGAAACACCCAACTGGAAAGGAGAAAAGGACACCAGGTTCTGGTGGACACCAAGTTGAACATGAGCTGAGAAGTGCAAAGTCCTGCCTCTGAGAAGGAACAACCCCTGACATCAGGACATACTGGAAAAGGAAAAAAGGACACCAGGTTCTGGTGGACACCAAGTTGAACATGAGCTGGCAACGTGCCCTTGTGACAAAGAACATGAATGGTGTCCTGAGCTGTGTTAGACAAAGTATTGCCAGCAGGTCAAGGGACGTGATCCTTCACCTCTGCTCAGTGAGGCCACAGCTGGGCTTCTGTGTCCAATTCTGGGCTCCTCGGTGCAAGAGAGACATGGGCATACTGGAGAAAGTCCAGTAAAGGACTGGGGGCACCCACATATGAGGAAAGGCTGAGAGAGCTGGGGCTATTCAGGCATAAGAAGAGAAGATGTGGGGAGATCTTACTAAAGTCTATAAATACCTGAGGGATGGAGCTGGGCTCTTTTTCAGAGGTGGCCAGTGACAGGACCAGGGACTGAAAGACAGGAGGTTCCCTCTGAAGATCAGGAAATGATTTTTCACCGTGTAGGTGACCAAGCACAGGTTGTCTAGGGAGGCTGTGGAATCTCCATCCTTGGAGATATTAAAAAAACCATCTGGCCATATTATGATTTGAGGAAAAAAGGACACCAGGTTCTGGTGGACACCAAGTTGAACATGAGCTGGCAACGTGCCCTTGTGGCAAAGAGCATGAATGGTGTCCTGAGCTGTGTTAGAAAAAGTATTGCCAGCAGGTCAAGGGATGTGATCCTTCACCTCTGCTCAGTGAGGCCACAGCTGGGCTTCTGTGTCCAATTCTGGGCTCCTCGGTGCAAGAGAGACATGGGCATACTGGAGAAAGTCCAGTAAAGGACTGGGGGCACCCACATATGAGGAAAGGCTGAGAGAGCTGGGGCTATTCAGGCATGAGAAGAGAAGATGTGGGGAGATCTTACTAAAGTCTATAAATACCTGAGGGATGGAGCTGGGCTCTTTTTCAGAGGTGGCCAGTGACAGGACCAGGGACTGAAAGACAGGAGGTTCCCTCTGAAGATCAGGAAATGATTTTTCACCGTGTAGGTGACCAAGCACAGGTTGTCTAGGGAGGCTGTGGAATCTCCATCCTTGGAGATATTAAAAAAACCATCTGGCCATATTATGATTTGTTGTTGTATTTACGTCCTTATCTTGCTGGTGCTACCCAAATGTCATCTCTTACGTCATCTACCCTATGTTCATCTCTTACGTCATCTACCCTATGTTCATCTCTTACGTCATCTCCCCTATGTTCATCTCTTCTCCTTTTGCATCAAGCTTTTCTCTCCCTGTAGCAGATGCAAATTGCCCTGGTAAGTGATTTTTCTCCCCTGCTTCGATATATCTGCAGGAATACAAACTGTGGCAGTTTCTGCTCAGGAAATGAAAGCATTCCATCGTTCTCCACGCTAACTGGGAAACCCAAACTGGTCAGCTGGCCCAGCAGCCCCAGGTGCCTCCTCAGCACAGGCTGATGGCAGCATCCACCCAGGTCCACGGTGGAAAGGCCTTTAATGAAGTTCACAGTGGCCTTTGGAGGGGCGGCTCGAGCGCTTGGCAGAAAATGAAGGGGTTTTGACTTTCTGCCGGTCGCAGGTGGAAAGAATTTGCACTCAGATGTGAGTAACAGATGCCATTCTCCCCCCTGATTCCCTCCGCAAGCTCAGGAAGGTGTTCTCAGCTAACGTTTGGTATGTTGTCCCCTCGGGATTCTGGCTACTTTTATTATAATAGGATTTTAATTTTAGCTTCTAATATGAAATTATGCCGGTCTCCAGGTACATGAGGAAAGAATTTCCACACCAGCTTCATAACCCTGGGCTGCAGCTGGGCGGGATGGGGGGAAACGGGAGGCCAAGAGCGTGGGGCCAGAGGTGAAAAAATGCAGGAGGTGAAATGCCTGGGCTGATGGTGCTTCAGCATCACGTTCTGAGGCCTCCATCCCCAGAGGTATTAATTCCTGCTCTTTCTGCTGGTCGGAAGGGTCTTATGGGCTGGATTCTGCAGAAAGGGCACTGATCCTTCACATTGGGAAGCCTAGAATCATAGAATGGTTAGACTTGGAAGGGACCTTCAAGGTCATCCACTTCCACCCCCCTGCCCTGGGCAGGGACCCCTCCCACCAGACCAGGTTGCTCAAAGCCCCATCCAGCCTGGCCTTGAACCCCTCCAGGGATGGGGCATCCACAGCTTCTCTGGGCAACCTGTTCCAGTGTCTCACCACCCTCACAGCAAAGAATTTCTTCCTAATATCTAACTAAATCTCCTCTCTTTCATTTTAAAACCATTACCCCTCGTCCTATCATTTCACTCCCTCATAAAGAGTCCCTCCCCATCTCTCCTCCAGGTTCCCTTTAGGTACTGGAAAGCTGCTGTGGCACTTCCTTACACCTGAGTTGACCCCACCTTGCTGTAGACATGTGTTTGAGGCATCTACATGATAATTGGGGTCACATTAGGGTTATTTCATGGTCAGTGGATAGAGGTTAGCACCTCCAGAGGGAAATTCAGCCCAACTTGCAGAGGGAAGACTTTCCTTCTGGTCACAGCTGTCTCTCACCATTGACTAAAGGAGAGGAGAGGATTCCTACAGCCCTAAACCTAGATCTTAGGTGAGATAATGGGACCCTGAGCACCTGAATATTGCAGAATTAGATTTTGGAACTGAAGCGGAGGAGCTCAGCACCGCTGCAGAAAGGAGAGATGGTGCAAACGTCACCCAAGGGAGCCAGATCTAGTCAAAGTTTGGTGCACTCTGCATTTCAAAGGCTTGGCCTCAAAGTCAAAAGGGAGCTCAGAATTCTGAAAAATTAGTATTTCAGGCTGATGTAATAGACTCAGACTAATTCCAGCTATTACTGCAAACGGAATATACATTTACACTCACTTTTAAATTTCTCACTCTTATTAAAAAAAATAAAAAAGCTATGAGTTTACAGAAACACTAAAACCCCATCAAATGGGTTGACGCTCTCTGTTATTATTGTTTACACTGGCCAAAAAAATGACTTCTGATGCCTTGAATGAATCCAGCAAAGCTGCAAAGGATTGTACGTGCTCAGATCGATCAGAATAAACACTAAAACAGAGCAAGTCGCAGAGAGAGTGACGGAGAGCTCAACAGGACACAAAACCAGACTTTTGGGTTATTTCAGCGGAACTAATGAACAGCTATTCCAATAATTTCTTTTTCGTTTCTCCTGACAGTCAAATGTGTGACCTGAAATTAAAACATACAGCTGTGCTATCAGAACTTTTAGTATAAAAGAATCTCCCCCCCAAATCCAGAATGATTTTCCAAATCTTGGGTGGCATCTGGGTTTTAGTACTCTTTCCAAAAACTTCCTTCACCCCAAGCTGACGGTTCAACAGTGATGAAACACAACTCTGTATTTCTTGCAGTATTTTAAGAAGCACTTTACGGTACTGGTTGGTTGAGGTTTTCTGTTGAGGAAAACAGATATATTCCAGTAACAATTTTCAGACTGGGGAATTTTAAATAAAAAAAAACAGTCATTCAGAAAACATGTCCTGTGGTCTCATACTCCTGGTCTGTGTAGCCCCTAATTTCAAAGGTCCTAGATCTGTAGGTTCCCATCCCAAATTATACTGCATTTCTCCTGGCCTTGCTTTTTTAAGAGACTGGGAAGGGAAAGCAATGCATCCCCTTATTGTGCTGCTTCCTGGACACCTGCAGGTCTGTAGACTTGCTTGGTCCTGTCTTCCAGACATTGCTGAGCCTTGAGGTTCTTCAAACATCATCTTGGAGGTCACGGACTCATCATATTCGACAGGCAAACTTAGCAGTCAAAGACAGGTTCTTCCAGGTAACCTGGATTAACTCCAAATCTATTGTATGTACTAAGATCTGTCTTTTAAAATTCATTTTATTTCATTCAATTTCCTTTTATTTTAAATTCCCAAAGCAAAAATGGGTACTGTCTCCCTCCCCATGGCATTCTTTGAACGGCACTCCTATCAGCCACAGATCTCTGTGACTCTGTTTGACCTGCATTCTTTATGCATCCCATGAATTTTGATATATTTAAAGTAACTTGGCTTGACGTGAGCTGGAACACGCAGCTGAACCAGAATGTTTCAATCATCCTGTGGTTTGGAGCTGGCTGGTTTTAACGTTATAACTGAGGGCGCAATATGGAATCCATTGAAAAGCCCGTAATAACGTTGGAGCTAAACAGATGAGAATATCATTATGTTTGTCTGAATGACCAAAAAACCAAAAAATGCACAATTTAATCTAACCTAATTCAGCTTGAATCAAGGGGAGGCCACTCCCTGAATAGTCTGGTGTCCAGGGTGGTGGAGGTAAGGAGGAGGAGGAGGGGAGGCTGAATAGAAGGTGGTGCCACCTTGGGATGTGGCATCAAGAGGTCCTGTGCTCCACCTGCCCTGCAGCAGATGTGAGGGGGTAAAGACCTTGCTCAGTTGTGGGGAGAACCAGATGGGGGAACTGACCCCACTGCAACATTAGCCAGGAAGAAAAAATCAAAATAAATCTCTCCCATCTATATCAAGGACCTCCAGAGCGTCCTGCAGCCACCTGAGTGGTAGAATTAAGAGGGGAAGGGGGGAAGAAGCATCCCCACGGCTTTAGACCGTTTAAACCATTGTGAAACCAGAGTTTTCGTGTCACACTTAATTTGGCAGTGGAGGGAATGGCCTGTTCACTCCTCCCCACAGCCCCAGCCACATATTCCCTTTCCCTCCCTTGTGCTCTACCTCCTAATTGCACAGCCGAGAGGTGAATGCAATCAAGGAACTGATCTGCTGTGAAACCTCCTCAATTCTCTGTCCGATCCCCAGTTCCTCTGATTTATCACGTGGCTGCACCATTGCTGGAGTATCAACATTGAGACTATCAAACCCACGTTGTTGGAGGAGGAGAAGGGGAATGGTTGCTGCTCAGAGGAGCAATTTTACACCAGATTTAGTGTAACACCAACCCACACCCCACACTGCAGCCACGAGGACGGGAAATGCGTATCAGCTGGCTCTAGCAGTGATGGAGCAAGGGAGCTTGACAGCACAGAGTTCAGTGTGGGCAAAAAAATCAGACCATGAAGATAAAACTGGGGTTCCAGATGCTACTGGTGGGTCCCACATGGCCCAGTGGCACAATGCTGACCCAGATTAGGAAATACTTATGACCTGGGTCATTCCATGATTACATTCACAATCAGCTGGGACCCACAGCTTGCTCCACCTCTTGGCCCTTTGATCACTTCTGCACTGTCCAGGTTTGGAGCAGAACAGGGTCAACTTTCCCTTCAGTGAGAGATGCTCTTCTTTATACTTATTTCTGTGGCAATCAGGGTCAGCTGACTTGTTTACCTCATGGAGGGTTTGCACCTGTGGGGAGGAGTGGACAGGTGAGGTGACCCAAACTGACCTATAGGGTATTCCATCCCATCTGCCATGCTCAGTATAAAAGCTGAGGGATCAAAGGGGGTCAAGCTGGTTCCTTTTCTTCAGTGCCTTCTCAAGGATTCTTCTTTGCTGAGAACAACCCTGTGAGCTTGTCTACCATTGATCTCTATTGGTGAGTTCTGAAATCTGGTTCTCATTTTTCACTGAGACAGTTTAGAACTTCCCTAGTGCCTGTTGATGACATCTTCCTACAAACTTGATATAGTTTTGTATATATTTATATAAATTGTATCTATTTCACTATTTTATTTTTATTTTATTATTACTGTTTTATCAAAGTAATTTAGTTTTTTTCTAAATTCATCTCTTTATTGCTCTTCTTCCTCCACTTCCTTTTGGAGTGAGAGGTGGGGGAGAGTGTCTCTTGTCTTGTCATTGGTCAGCCTGGTCCAAACCATGCTATCCACCAACTGTAAAGGGCCAGACAGCAGGAAAAAGGAGCTCATGCACAGTTAACCCACCCAAATATTTCTAATCCAGGCCAGTTCACTTCTATTGATTTGGTGCTTGCTGCTGCCTTCCACTATCAAACCATGGCCTCAGTGCATTAGCCCATGTTTTATTAGGTAATAAAGTAAAGTAAGAGGAGATCCACCATGTGGCTCATCAGTTCAGAGCTATGAGTGCAGCTTGGTATTGGGACCTTGCTTTTGGTGTCTTCTAGCAGCATTACTTCTATACATCATGCACAGATGTTCCATGAAAGGAGTTTCCGTGGTCTGGAGTTAGAAACTCCACTCCTAACCCATCTGGGGCCATTCAGGACAACTCATCTGGCTTGAATCCCATTCTCAACAATCTTTTGTCTCACGTGCATTGTGGTAACAAGCTGTGGGCTGGCTGGGCCCTTCTGGAGTAGGGAGCATTTTGTGCTCATCTTCCTTAATGCTTGCTGATGCTACAGGCTTTCCTCTGGGTTTGGGATTACCTAGGCCAGGCAATGGCTTCTGAAACCCTTGGGAGCACTGGGACAGGCTGCCCAAAGAGGCTGTGGAGTCTTCTTCTCTGGAGATATTCCAAACCTGCCAGGATATGTTCTGTCTAACCTGCTCTGGGTTACCCTGCTTTGGCAGGTGGTTGGACTAGATGATCTTTGGAGGTCCCCAACCCCAAACATTCTGTGATTTTTGTGGAAGATGATAGCTACAATCAGCCACCACTTCACCCAGCTCTGATGTGCTACCAACCCCACACATTCTGTGATTTTCTGAAAGATGGTAGCTACAAGCAGCCACCACTTCACCCAGCTCTGATGTGCTAATTCCCAGTTTGTCCTTGAGAAATACAGTGAATGGGAACAACTGAACAAATCATACTGGCAACATGATCTGTAGCAAAATACCCATTTCTGGAGATCCTTTGAGGCTGGGAGGGTGTTACCTGAGAAAATGTGCAGTGGACTCCACTGGCATATGCACAGACATTGCAATGCTTCTGTGAAGCATTGGGTCCACCACCCATGAGGCTGGACCAGTGGTTCCATGTCTTGGGAGCATGTCCTGTAGCAAAGGAAGAAAAGGTACAAACCAAGGTACTCCTCAAACAACCAGTGATGTGACACTTAATAGCGGAAACACTCTTGACCCTTTCACTATTTTGCTTTCTGGGATCTCCCCAAAGAACTGAACCCATGGGCAGTGAGACACAAGAGAACTAGAGGTTCTCTCCAGAGCTTTAGCAAAACCAAAGTCAGAAGGATGTGCTAAGCTTATTTACTGGGATGCAGCAGGCTGCACAGCCAACTGGGAGGCTTTCCACATCAGCTCCAGGTCGGGTGTCTAACCCTACAGTTTATGGCTGGGATTCCCTAGATCAGGATGGGGCTCAACCCTCCTGTGTTACATTCCCAGCTTTTCCTCATCATGGGTAACGACAGACAAACAATTTGGCTTCGTCAGAAATTGGACTGGGCTCTACGCTTCCCTGGGCTTAGATTTCCTCATCTGCAAACTGGGGATAATATTACTTCATTCCAGGGTTGGGATCATATGGCATTATTACATCTGTAAATCACTCGCTGATCCATCTGTTCTCAGCACATTACAGGCCACCATATGGATATTTGTTGAGTTGGACTCAGCCCCTCATCTCCCATTCATCTCTGCTAACGCCACGGAAATCGTCACTTGGGGGTCCCTTTATAGTCACTGAGGGGGGAACAGTAACTTTTAGGGCATGATTCATTTGACCCTTGTTTATATGGTTGCTACTGGATAAGGTAAAGCCCTCAACTCCTACGAATCCCACCCTCCATGGGGTGGAGGTAGAGCAGGTTGTGGCCGTTTAAAAAAGGGGGTAAAGCTGGAATGAGGAAAGACACATGCCTTTCTGTCTGTGCATGGAGCTGGTTTTCATTTTTGCTCATAATTCCTCCTGTTTAAGAAAATACATGATTTTACACATCCTGACAATGCTATTCATCAGGACAGTGTTGGTTAGAGACGTGTTTGCTCAGATTTGCTGGCTGATTGCCTCCCTTGATTGAAATTAATGTAGAACTGAGTAGGCCAAAAGTGAGATTTTTTTTCATTAAAATTACTGAGCTTAATGTTTTTTTATTTTTCTTCTATTTATTCATCTTTTGTTTCTTTTTCATAGAAAATTCTAAAGTATTTTTCTTTCCCAGACCCTTACTCTTTTATTACAGTGTTAGAAGTCTGGTGTTGGCTGTTTTGTATTATTTATTTTCAGAAAAAAAAGGAGAAAAGGCAGTATGTTGAGGGGAAAAGCTTTTTTCTTTTGTTATTTAAAATGTGAAAAAATCAGCAATTAAAGTGTCATTGAAAAGACCTTTTCTCAAAAGCTTTAATAATATAACTTTGGAACAATATTTTGTTGCAGAAAAGATTTATACAAATTTTGACCCTTTAGCTGTAGATTATAGTCATCCAAAAAAGCCCCATACTTTATCATCTCAAATATTTGTGTCTGAATAAAATGATTGATTATACCACCTCAAACCTCTGTTTGATTTATGGGTGGAGACCTGACTGAACAAGGGATGCAGTGTCCCATTTCTGCGTTAAATCCATCCAGAATATCCATTCTACAAAAAGTAATGACTTGAACATGACTCAATAGTGTGGTATCCTCCTCAACTAATTTTAAACATGTAAAGTTAGATTTCTAACTCCAAGGTTAGGCTTGGAACTTTTAGTTTCTGGGGCTTATGCTATGACACAGTTATTTCTCACCTTTGATAATACAGAACCCCAGGAAATTATTTCTGACTTTGAAAATCAGTCCTACCTTCTGACTAATTGTGGCATAATTGACAAAAAAAATTGTGTTTTGACAAAGATATGTTTAATGAAATCCTGTGTAACAGCTTTATCAAACCATCAATAAATAGTGGATTGGCATGGACCATGTTCTTGACCTCTAAGTGCTGATGTAGAGAAAAACAGTCAAAGATTCAAGGCACATTGTACCCAGGAAAAAAACCAATCCTGTTGATTTTAGCAATATCTTGATATTGTTTCTGATCTGCCTTTTATATGGCCATCCCCATTAATAGGCTGAGTGGTACCTGCATGGCACCTTGCAGAAGATGACATCTGAAATCCAGGTCCATGATTGCAATCCTATCTATCTGCCTATTTATCTGATCTGGCCACATCCATACAAAACTTTCACAAGCTGCCTTTTTTTTTTTAAAGTAATTTGGCCCAGGTATTTCTTTGCAACCTTGGAAAAAAAAAATTAATTTTTTTTCTATGATTTACATGTGTTTAAAAAGAGGTGAAAAAAACCCCAGTGGTCAAAGCCAAAGAGAAAGGGGGGAAAATATCACCCTGTTCTCAATGGGTGTTTATTAGCTCAGGTTCTCTCCGCCATTTGTTTTTATGGCAAGGTGAAAAATGATGCATTTCAGAAGCTTTGCGCCTTTTCTCCTGGCCCCCCTTCAGCCCACTGCCCCCCTCTACTTGGACTCCTTTCCCTAATGGCTCTCCGAAATAATAACCTGTGGGCATTTGCTGTAATAAAGTACAAAGACCTCGTTCCAAATGAGTCCAACTGCAAGAGCCAAAACCAACTCGAAATGAGATTTTTCTCACTCTGTGAATTTGCTATACTTGGAACTGGCAAATAATAAATTGAACAGTATGTGGAAAAAACACATGCAGCCTGAAGGGTATAGGAGAATGGCTGGCATTGGGTGGGGCCGTAGGACACTGATTCTCTTGGTTACAACACACCGTGGCTCCCAGCCCCAACCTGTTTCCTCTCCTTTTGGGTTGCATTTTGCAAGATTGAGTCACCCCGAGAAGTGCTTACCCACCTCAGAGGGGTGGAAAGGCTTTGGAGAGGACACGTGGAGGCTGAGTGGAAGGAAGAGATAGGTGTTTTCTGAATTCAGGACTCTCTAGGCTCCCCCTATAAGCCATGGCCAAGGAGAGGTTGTTACAGAAGAGAGAGTGTTGTACCCAGGATGTTGGGAAATTACTGTAAATCAACATGTCCTTGGATTTAACTCTGGTGCCTTGGGATGCTCCAACCCCAAGGACACCAGTGAATGGTGTTGGAAAAGGGCAATTTTAGTGTTTCTTGTATTTTTCTACTGGGCATTGAACCCAGGATGTTGGGAAATTGCTGTAAATCAGCGTGTCCTTGGATTTAACTCTGGTGCCTTGGGATGCTCCAACCCCAAGGACACCAGTGAATGGTGTTGGAAAAGGGCAATTTTAGTGTTTCTTGTATTTTCTACTGGGGAAAAGGGAAAGGAATATATGGTTTTGAACTGTTCTTGACTTAGAACACTAAAAAAATGTAAACTCATGACATTTTCTGCTAAAATCTTAATTAGATGGGAAAAGGTTTCTTTGATTAGATATTATGAAGCAAGTTTGGTTTTCAACAAACTAGAAACTGATATTTTTTTTTTTCCTCTTTCAAAAGTTTTTTTTAAACTAGTTTGCCATTCAGGAGCTAAAACCCTTCTCACAATGTTTTTTCCACAAATTTCAGTAGGTGTTTTCTATTTTCTTTCTCAGATTAGGAAGAAGAAATAGTCAAAATCTCTGCCCAGGCACTTCCTAGAGATTACAGTCACTTAAATCAGGGCTCATTCTGGGCCCAGATGTCCCAACCTCGGGCATCACAACTCACTGACGCATGAACGATGTGTCCATGTGAATCTTGCCAGAGCAGGTTCACAACAGGACAGGGAGGGATCAGACCAACTGACCACTCTTAAATCTGCTTCAGTGCAAAGTTACTTGACTTAGTTCAAGCTGTCAGACATGGTACTTTGCAACAATAACCTTCACTGGAAGGTTATTCACAGCTAGAGGAAATAGCTTTTAAAAACTGGTGCAGCTTGATTTGCAAGAGGTTCAGACTATCTCCAAAATCCATACATAGCTCTGGACTAAAATCCCATGCAATCTTTTGGTTCATGAAAAATCATCCTTTGTTTCTTGGAAGCAAATTTGCATCTATCGTTGCTCTTGAAATCAGAGAGGCTTTGTCATAGGGAACAGGTTTTTATTGCTCGACAGAAATAAATTTTCTCACTGAACACAAAACATGGTCAAATATACTGATTTTTAGGCACTGAAAATGCCCTATCCAACACAAAGGGTAATTTTCAAAAAAGCTCCTGAGCCAAAACCATCCAAATCATGGAACTCCATCACTTCAGAGCTCTGTACCCCACAAAATTGCCCTATAAAAAATGTCAAGCAATTTGCAGAAGCAACTTGGGAGGTTTACGCCCCATTTGATTGTAAACACCTGCGAATATTTTTAGTATTTTTCCTTCCATTAATATTCCTTTTCTTTCTTTCCTCTTTCTCTGTCTTTTAAAAGTTCTTTTGTTCTTTTCTGGCAGCCTCAAAAGGGTGATAGAAAAAATAAACAGTAAGAAAGTAAGAGGACCTTGGGTAGGCTGCGGGAGATGTTAAAAGCTGCAAAGTAGTCATTTGCTGCGTGTAAGAATTTTATTGGTCCTATATAACTCTGATATACTTCTTAAGTCTCACCCACTGGAACCCCAGCGGTTAACAACAGCTTCCCTGCCTCCATAATGAACTCCTAGGAACTTCCTAAAGCTGAAGTAATTTTGAAAAAAAAAAAAAGGCTGATACAATGTTCTAAGGAGACAATCCCCTGAGCACCATGAACCTGGATGCCCTTCAAAAAGGTCCTGAGATATGCACCACATTTCAAGCGGGCTGAGCTTCAAACCCTCCCTGTTTGCACCACCTGCCTGGGGTAGATCTTATGTCCATTCTGTTAGTGACTTCATTCTGTTGGTGTCCTCAGGGTTTTGCTCACCTGCCTAAGTCTCTTGGTCATCAAGCCCTATATGAGATTATTAGTTATTTTTTTTTTAAGGTGTTGTGCAGTTCCAGCATTGCCAGGGCAAGATCCCTTCCTCCCTACTATACCTTTTTGTCCATCTGTGAATGCTCCAGTTTCAGTTCGTTCCTGGCTGCTTGCTGCCTTGTGGGTGCCATGAGAAGATGTCTGCTCAAGCTCCTGGTTGGCACGGCCTTATCAAACCCTGCTGCAGAGCATTGACACTTTTTGTCTGGTACTGTCTCTTTCTCAAAATCAGTCATCAGCTTTCCAGAGCTTAACTCTTGCTTGATACTTCTAAGAGAAAAGGATGGATGAATGAAATGGAACCAAACATTAGATGTCTGGTCTGTTCAACCGTCTACCAAGTGAGTGTGAGGATCTCTGAGACCTTAGGTTATCTGCAGCAGAAAGCTGTGTTCTTTACACAGGTTGCTCTGTTGTTGGCTTCTGTCAATTAACCATTCATTAGTGCCTCATTCCAAGCATAATAATGTTCCCAGCTATGGAAGATACGTTCATTCCATGATTGCCAGATCTTATGTTTGCCAAACTTGTGATTTTTCCTTTATAAACGAAATCAATTTCTGTTTGCACATGGCTTAGACCTCTCCTGTTAATAAAAGGTAAAGTCCCGTAGTACTTTCTCTGGGAAAGGTGGCCAGTCTTGATATGTAGGAGCTGTTTAAATGTCTGCTCCACCTCTTCTCTCCTTTGTTGCCATTCCCAGGAGTCTCAGACAACTTGTACCAGAGCACAGATCCAACCATGGTCTTGCAGACAAATGTCATCTATTAGTCACACTCAGAATATTTCCATTAGTAGCAGGTTGGACCATCTCCTCTCCTTGTGCTGGTGTGTCCAATGCAGTAATGTGATAACTTCATGACTTTCCATCCCCTTTTTGACTGGGTTAAAGCTACCACCGCATTTTGCATCCCTCATTTGACCCAGTACTATCTGAAATCATGGTAGGATATGATGATGTGTGTGTAATTCCTTGGTTAGTTGAAGCTGAAGGAAATTGCTACTCTGACCTGATCTGGTGAGTCCCAAGTTCCTCAGGCTGTGCACCAGAGTTTTAAAACATTTTAAAGGCAGGGATTCAAAGTTCAGCACCAAATCCAATATATCACTAAAGTTCAGCTCTGGTAAAAGCCAGAATTGTGATCCAGCCTCATATCTTCCTATCTGTTATGGTTACTAAGAAAAAGATGAAAAATTCGGATTTTTTTTTTTACTGTGTGCTCCCCCTCTGTTACACTGATACTGGAGATCAGCCATGGTTTCATATTTGACAAAGAAATTCCCTTCCATTTCATTCATGTCTGGTCTTTTGACACTTACCACTTTATTCTACATAGTTTTAAATTATGTTGTTTTTTGTTCTTGACCTTGAGCTGTCATTCCACTTAACCGTGAACAGGAAAGAATAAAGAAGGTCACCATGGGATTTTTGGCAGAGCACAGGAAAGGAAAAAAAAAGAAAGTGATTTTTTTTTTTTTTAAGACTCTTTTGCATGAGTCAGAATCTCATCTTAAAGAACATAATTGCTCCATTGCTCAATTGTGGCTTGGGGTCTTATTAGCAGAGGGGAAAAAATGTGCTTCTTCACTAGTCAGTGCTCCTCCAGACTGCAGAGGCCGTGCCAGCTTTTTGGGGATACATCTGCAGAAGGGAACATTAATTCCACGGTGCCTGTTTGTTATTAACACCCTGCTCTGATTGTGTGCTGTGCTGGAGGGGAGGTGTTCAAGGCCAGGCTGGATGGGGCTTTGAGCAACCCGGTGTGGTTGGAGGTGCCCCTGCCCATGGCAGGGGGGTGGGATGATCTTTAATGTCCCTTCCAACCCAAACCACTCTATGATTCCATACAGAGGTGGAAGGCAGGAGAGGGAAACAAGGGACAGAGAAAATTCACTGGAACAAGCAGAACCAGGCCACTGCTTAAACATGGCAGTTCTCAGTCCTTAATACATACCAAAGCTCCCAATTTGAACAAAGCCTCCTTGAAGGACTGTATTTGTTCCTGTTGCCTTTTCCAATGTGGTCCTGGAAGAGCAAAATATGAAAGCCAATGGTCAAATGCTCCATCCCCTCATTACTCTCCTATGGGTTAAAATTCTTGCTAAGGAAATAACACACTGTGAGATGTATCATAGTTTTGGTCACTGCAGCGATGCTTTATTGTGGCCTCAAACACTGTGTGCCCACATTATTCCGTGTGGGTAATGTATTTCCCATATATGAGCTGAAGGCCAGGGTGCTGGGAGCAGTGCTACATGCCTAAAAGTGGTTTTGGACTGGGCTGCTTCTTTTTTGCCCTCTTTCTGACCCTTCCCTTTCCCAGATTGCAGTTTTGTCCAACTCGGAGCATATCGTGACATCAGCTTGGGTCAAAACCGACAGATCTTTTTGGTGTGAAGTGAAAAAAAAAAATAATAAATGAAAGATTAAAAAAAAAAAGAGCATGTCTTGAAAATAATAGTATTATTTGAGCATTTCCAAAATGAAATGTTTTGACTGAGGGGATAGAGACAGGAAGAAACTTGCAACGGTGTTTGCAAAAACAAACCCCAAAGTGCCTTATCTCTACCTTAAATCATCAGGGCACTCATCAAAGAGGCAGCAGCTCTGCTTCAGCACCATGTCCTGATGTTGGCTTGTTCACCTTTGGAGACCCATCAGAGGGTCTACCATAGGTGGAAGTTCATGCAAAAAAGAGCATGTCTTGAAAATAATAGTATTATTTGAGCATTTCCAAAATGAAATGTTTTGACTGAGGGGATAGAGACAGGAAGAAACTTGCAACGGTGTTTGCAAAAACAAACCCCAAAGTGCCTTATCTCTACCTTAAATCATCAGGACACTCTGCAAAGAGGCAGCAGCTCTGCTTCAGCACCATGTCCTGATGTTGGCTTGTTCACCTTTGGAGACCCATCAGAGGGTCTACCATAGGTGGAAGTTCATGCTGCAGAGGATCTACTCCAGAATATGCTTGAACTCTCCAGCTCTTGAATGAGTTGAACCTTTTTTCTCTGTCCCAGTGGATATTTAAACATGACACAAAGTGTAATAGTTTTTATAAGGGAGAACCCAGGCTCAGCAGATAAGACGTGTTCCTTGGTAGCGAAAAAACAGGAATTTAGATCAGGCAAGGGAGTTTTCCTCAGCCAAAGCAAATATTTAAAACTCCCAGCTGTAAGAGGCTTCATGCTGGCAATCTCTTTTCTGCCTGGTAAGGGTTGGACACACAGGGCTCCATTCAGCTGCTTGTGCATCAGGATTTGGGGCCGTTTCAGGAGCTGTGGGGCTGTAGCTGGTGGTCCAGGAGATCACCACAGTGTCCTGTAGGTCCCTTCTCTCATCTGCCTGCCCTGTGTCCTCTCAGACACCCCAAGAGCCTTAGACATTTGGAACGAGTAACTACATTGAGCCTCAATAAGGTGAGTACAATCCAAGATATGGTCCCGTCTAAGTAGGTTGTACACAGCCACCTGAAGCACCAATATCTGAAATATCTCCACTAGCTGGATGGCAGAGCTATGATCCTGTCTAGAGACAGTGGGAGAGGCCAGGGAATATCCCAGGGCACCTCCAGGAGGCACCTGGGTTCAAACAACTGAGCTGATCTATACAACATTGGCTGAGCAGCTCTTCTATGGTCTTTAGATGCCTTCACGTTCTTCTGCAACTTTAGCCCATAGCTGTACTACTGACTACATGAAGGAACTCTTTAGGCCACAGCAAGTATACTGGTCCATGAAAACATCACTTTTTTTTTTTTTTGTAACTTTAGTGATTTTGGTTCGTTTTTCAGAAAACTAGAGTTAAAATTATCTCAGCCAGCATGCAACAGAATTGGGGTATTTGGCTTGTAAGGGTATTCCTTGTCCCACAGAAAAAGCAATCTACATAAAGAAGGTAGAACCAGTGCTCCCATTTTAAAAATGGGGGGGAAAAAATGAGGTTTTTGTCTCTTTGTGTGTGTATCTGCAGGATCTAGAAGGAAGCAGGGTTAATAGTAAGTGATATGAGTAGTCCAATATCCAGCAGAAAAAATCTGTAGCAGCGCAAAATTTCCTACTCCAGCATTTTAATTCCATAAGGCTATCTTTCCTTTTATTCTGTTTAATTCTTACAGATTTATGCCGGTGTATATTTAGTAATTGGAGTAAATGACACTTGTACAGAATTGAGAATGCTTTTGGGGAATTCCTGTGACTACAAGCTCTCTCCTAGTGCAAAACATCTTGCTCTGAAGGAGCTAACATGGGTTTATTTATGTCATCTTTGTTAGTAGGACCCTCATTATTCCGTAGCACGCTATGCTAATGTGAGGGATCGATTTTAGACCTTATACATGGCAGTTCTCCTTTCCCCTCCCCCTGTATAAACAGCTCCATTTCCAGACATGCAAGGACGCCAAGTTCACTCCCTTCTGTAGACAGTTGGACTTGCCAATTTTGCTGTCATTGCGTTTTCTGGTCCCAAAGGTCACGATTTTCAAACAGGGGCGGGAGAGCAGATTTGGATGATGGAGGAGCCAATCCACCTCATCACTCTGGCTCAGAATCAACCAGATGGAATATTTCTGGAGGTGTCGAAGTGCCCGGGTCATCTCCCTGCCAATTCTCACCCATCACTGAGACCTTCTGAAGTCCGGTCTATAGTAAGAGAGATGGGCAATGTTGCATAGACAGTTAAGATTAGGTTGAAGCACTACCTCAGTCAGCTCAGTTCACCTTCACTTCTTGGTCCACCTCTGCCTTAGACAATGATTTAATCAGATTCCCTGATGTGGTAGAGAAGATAAGGCAGCACACCTCTGTGTTCCCCTGAAATGGGAGATGGAAGCCAGCTGGGCATAGAATTATAGAATCATAGGATGGTTCGGGTCAGAAGGGGCCTTAAAAATCATGTAGTTCCAACGCTTCTGCCATGGGTAGGGACAAACTAGACCAGGTTGCTCAAAGCCTCATCCAACCTGGCCTTGAACCCCTCCAGGGATGGGGTATCTGAGGGCATCTCCAATGGCCCTACTATGCTTTCCCAGCTGAGTTGTACCATGGATGTCTACCTTGGCTGGGCTGGGCGCCGAGGCATCCAGAACACAGTGATACCTACATGGAGACATCTACATTCGCATATTGAATTTTGTGAGCTGTATCCCAGCCCTCCTAACACCACCTCATGTAACAGGTGGAGGCTGAGTCTTCTTCTGTTACCTAATATGCCTTTTTTCCTTAGAGAGTGTCTTTAAGGGTGGCCTCATTTTAGAAGTAGTGCAGGTGCTCAAAATTCCCATGGCATGACCTACCAAAGAAGCCTACAGACCTGGGACTCTTCAGCTTCAGCATTGGATCCTGTGGAACATGTGCATCCAGGCTAACAGAGCTGAAGTCTTTAGAAGACATGGAAGACCTCACTTTGCTGACATGAATAACAGATGTCCATTGGGAAACTAATGCCTACAACCCTGCCCTTGAAGTGGGGAGAACAGAGCATTGTGAACTCTGCTGCTCCTGGGATGAAATGGAGAGGAAGAAAAGAGGAGGGAGGAGTGTTTGGTTCTTTTCCTTATCTCTCTGTTCTTCCACTTTCTCTTATCTCCAGGCCCTGTTTGTTTTTCCCAGGTGCATGCAGGTAGCTCCTCCAGTTTGTCATTTTTCCTGCTGTGCTCTTCAGAGGTGAATGGAAAATGTAAGCACTCCGGTGAACTCACTGGTGGAAAGGAAGCAACGAGGGGAGCTTATCTCAATTTTGCAAAAGCTTTTTCAACAGTCCTCGTTATACTTGTGTGATGTGTGATTAATTGAGGGCTTCATCCGGCTCTCAGGGGTCCTTTTCCTTTGGTTTTAGAGGTCCAGAAGGAGGTCTCAGCTACTCAAGTGGCACAGTACCCGAGGCCAGGTCCAGGGCAGTGGCAAGGAAAGGGCAAGGTTTGACTTTTTGCTCAAGTTGAAAATGTTGGAGGTGACAAACACCCATGATCATAGGAAGCAGATCATCATCAAAGTTGTTTGAAAGGGCAAATCTGCACTGGAGAGCTTCCTGCAATTAGGAAAAATATTCTACACACTCCAGTGCACGTCCATTGTGTGGGTGCTTTTAACTCTTCTCTAAAATTTTTGCTTAATTTGGTCACTTATTTCAATTTCCACAAAGTCTCAACTGGGACACTCTCAGTTTATTTGACCCTGATTTTGTCAGCAACCTTTTTGATCCAGATTAAAACTTCTACTTGATGAATTCCAAAGAAGAAATGACAGTGAAATTTAAAGATGGGTTGTGCTTCTTCTACCCTGTCATTCGTTCCTCCCAGTGTTTCCACTCTTATGATACTTGATCAGATGTTCAGACTGGAAGAGAAAATCCTGAGTGGATGCAGTCACCAGGCCAGCATCACCTGCAATGGGCAGTGAAAGTGCAGCATGGAAAGGGGATAGAGCAGCCATTCGTCACACCTCTGAGAAGCAAGATACAGGTCCTCTGCTCTGTGCTCACCCTTGTCCCTTGAACAGAGCCAGGAAAAGTGCAAAGGGCTTTTTAATAGTGTGTTTTAGGGCTCCTTGAAGTGATGCCTGGTGGGCAAGGGGGCTGTTTCTATTTTCTGGCTTTTCTGGTTTTCTATGGGTTCAGTCTGCTCTTGAAATCTCATCGCTCCAGATCCCATGGCCTTTTCTCAGGGGAAGATTCTTGATCGCCCACCAAGCCATTGCTGTAGACAGAAAGGAGCTAAATGAGTCCCTGTTTCAAGGGCAAGGTTTGCCTCCTCTTCTACATACAACCTGCCAAGGAACATCTCCTGCTGCTGCAGACTTCATTGGTAAAATTGGAAGAGAAATAGAGATTGCTTGAATTGAGGAGGGTAAACAGCAGAGTTTGGGCAGCACTAACTCTACGGGGTGAAGACCCCTGCCATGGGCAGGGACACCTCCCACCAGACCAGGTTGCTCAAAGCCCCATCCAGCCTGGCCTTGAACACCACCAGAGATGGGGCATTCACAGCTTCTCTGGGAAACCTGGGCCAGTGTCTCGCCACTCTCAGAGTGAAAAATTCCTTCCTGTTATCTAATCTAAGTCTACCCTCTTTCAGTTTACATCACTGAGAGCTTCCAACCCCTTAAGGCTCAGCCCATCCCAGTGCATTAGACTGGGAGAGACACAAAGTGTTATCCTGGTCACTCTTTAAGGACAGGGACCAAGTTTCAGGAGTTGCCTGGACTGCGACCCTCTTTGGGACCCAGGAAGGTGCATATTCAAACAGAGAACAGGAGGAAAAATCAGCCAATTCCCAGTTTCTCCTGTGCCAACGAGTTTGGCATTAAGCAGCTTTTTGCTGCGTGGTGTCTGGCAGTGCTGGGTCTTATTTTCAACAAGCCCCGTTAAAGGATTACAGGAGCCTAGTTAAAATAATGCCCTTCGAGCTTATTCATTATTGGAAAGAAAACAAGAATAAACAGAAAAGGTTCTATCATCCACAGTGTTATTGCTTGTAGTGCTTTGAAAGGAGCAAAAAGAGCAAAACTGGCAAGTATTAGAGAAATATATAAACACACACACACTTGTCTACAAATATAAAGTAAGTTTTGTTTCATTTCTGGTTTATAGCTCTCAAAAAAAATTCAACAGCTTCCCCCCCCTACTTAATCTAATTACTCCTGATACTTTGCCATTGCATTAAAATTTTACCTCTAAGAAATAATCAATTAAAAGAGAAAAGAAAAGGAAGAAATTCCAAAAGGGAGTTGCTATATTTACCCTTTTAATAGACTTTATTAAACCTGCATTGTAAAGCCAAGGAGTTTCACATCGGCCGGAACAACAACAACAAAAAGTGAAATCGTAAATACTGTTTGCCACAAGTGGTCACGTTTTCCAAATAAAACAGCCTGGCATGGAAGGCTGGATGGCTCAATGGAGAGCTAATGGGGTAGGGAGCCTTTCCCCTTAAGGCTGCCAAGATGAACCTCATCTGGACTGGGACAACAGCAAACACGAAAGGTCCCAGTTTTGTTGTTCACGGGTCTGTTGCTGAGGTCTCCTGTGCTTTTCAGCAGATAAGACACACTTTATCCCTTCTGCAGATGGAGAAATTGAGGACATCAAGTGAATGGGAAATGAACAGGGTTCTCCAAGAAGCCACCCCAAGACAGAAGCCCAGAAGACTCTGGACACCTTGAGAACTTCAGCTTTTGTTCATTGCCACGTCCCTTCATCTCCAGAGTGGGAATAGCATCATGCCAGATCACGTATCTGGTGCACGTCAGCAGTGATGTGTCTGCAGTGGGTGACTTAACAGGTAAAGGCCCTAATGGTGTGATGTGTTGTGTGACATCATGTGATGAGGGCAGGAGCGGTGATGGGTTTGGTAGAACAGCCATGCTGATCTGCAATGAGGTGGGCTCCTCTGAGGGAGGACTCTCCTGGGTGATTTGTCAGCAGCAGATGTAGTTCCATGGCATTTTACTTACCAGGTCAGCTACTAGAATAGTTTTTCCTCCCCAAATCCGTGTCTGACTATAGGAAGGGCCACAATGGGCCAAGCCCAAACACCCACCTTGCCAGCTGATTCCTTATAAGGAGGAATGTAACAGGACAAGTATGAGGTGCTCTTCTCCTAGATAATGTCTTGGCTTCCAATAATTCATGGCCAGAGGTAGTATCCTTGTTTAAAAGCCATAGATAAATCTGCTTTTTGAATCATGCTGGCTATAGGCATCCACAGATTCTTGTGGCCAGGAGTTTCAAAGTTTGTTCAAATGCTGGACATGCCACATGCTGGTTTAATTTGATCTCCTCTGGTTCTTGCAGGGGATGAAAAGCGTAACAGTCAATCCCTTTTCACTTTTTCTTTTCCCCTCACAGTTTTATAGCTCTCTGTCATCTCCCAACAATCCATGCTGAATAGTTCTATTCTTTTTAATGATTTCTCACAAGCACAACTTTCCTTCCTTTTGGTCCTTCAATGTTGCCTTTATCCAAAAGTATATTTTAATCTAGTTTATTGAGGTTTACAGATCTCATTTAGCTTTATGACCCTCAATGAGCAGAAATGCTTGCCAGAAATGTGCTGGTCTGAGGCAGACAAGGAAGGAGATGTTCTCCTCAGCCCAGTGGCCTGTTCCAATGTGTCTGCATCACACAGTCACACCTGCACTGGCACCTATTCCCACCAATTTCAGCAGTCGACTTTAATCAGATTAGCAGGACAGGCAGAAAGGCTCACTCTTTAATTAAATTATGGATATTATATTATATTATGATCAGGTCCATTGTTTTCTTTGCTGTACACAGGCCCAAGTCCCCTGGAGACAGGAGTTCTGCCATGACAATCCCAGCCAGCCTCCAAGCTCTGCACTCTGGCCCTGAGGCCATGGTATAAAAAGTTCCACATTTGTACAATTAAGCTCTTTTACCTCCAGAAGAGGGTAGTCGAGTCGCATCTCAATTGCCTTTGGGTTCAGTCCCTTCAACATTCAAACTCCCAAAGAGTATCCAGGAATGGTTTGGGAAGGTGGCACTTCACCAAGACTAAAACCGTGCCAGCGATTGTTCTAATTTTTCGGTCAGGGTGGAGTGCTTGGGAACATTTCTTGGCACCATCAATTTACTAAAATTGATGCAACCATCCAGCCTTGTGGCTGAAGAGAGAGAAAATCAGGCTCCTCTTCAGGTCCATCAAGTTTCGCTTTGTGAGTATGAGAAGCACAAATGTTCTTTCATCAACCTGTCCCACAGCTACATCAGTGAGCCCTTGGCGAAGGGGCAAAAGCCCCAGATGGCAAATATTTAAGATTTAATCCGATATAATCTCAGGTGCAGCCAGCCAACGGAGATTTTAATCTGCTCACCACTTATAACTCATTTCCTTCTCCAGGTTTGTGGCTTCAGAGTGGACCTCTGGCCATGGAGAAGTTAGCTTCCAACTTTGGAGATTATGTTTACACTTTAAATTTCCGCCATACCTGAGAAGTTCCACTCATTTTCATTCTTGTTGCATAACTTCCTTAATTCCTGAGGCCACACTTTCTTATCCTCCTAGAATTTACTAAACCAGAGTCACTTGTCTGAAGAAGACACAATGAGGTGTAAGAGCCTCTTCTATCCTTTTACTCAACTGGGACAGAGGTAGGAAGATGTTGGACATAGAGTGGAAAAAGCTGGAGGTGCATCATCACCAAGAGTAGAATTCACCAGGAAACATGCATAACACATCTGAAACAGCAACCCAACCCTTTTTATTGTTCAGAAAGGGAGAAGCCAGCTCTTTACAAGCAATATACAACGCTGTTAAATTTATAATGAACAGTATATTGTTTACCAAATGACCTTTCGGTTGCTTACAGCTAAAGGAGAAAAATTCTGCAGGCCAAGCAAACCACTGAATAAGGCAAGGACAATATTTCTGAAAAGGCAGTCTTTGGCTTAGTGTCGAATTCCTACTTTCCACATTCAACAGGCATCCAAAGTCAGGCTGTCCACAAGCAGCATTGAGAAATGAGCAAACTCCTGAGATGCTGAACTGCAAAGATTTTGATTTAGCAGCTTCACCAGCTCATGGAAATATGATTGTCTCCAAGGATTGGGCTTAGTCAAAACCCTTCTGCAGCCAGGTGAAAGGGGACCATGATTTCTGGGAGGTTTTTTGCATCAAGTTCCTTAGAATGACAATGTGGGAAGGATGGTCCTGAAGTCAGGACTCTATCTGTAAAAATTTCCAAAGTTTAACCCTGTCAAAAATAAAAATAAATAAATGAACAAATAAAAAATGAGCAAAAATAGGACAAAAGCAGAAGGAAAACTTTCTTGAAATTTGGCAGAGGAAAAAGAGAATAGAACATGGAAAATGCTAATAAAAGGTTTAGTTTCACTGGACATGTGGGTGGTGCAGAGTGGACGGTTCTGCAGGCTTTTTCAGACAGCAGAATTTATACTCAAGATTTTTCCTTTATCTCTGTTCCAACAAAGCATTTCGAAGCATGTGCGTAACTTTGTGAGTGCGTTGGCATTTTCATAGAAATCAGTGGTACCATATGTTCCAAGATAAGCAAGTGTTTAAGCACTTCAAACATTCAGGATTCAAAACAGATCAGGAACAACAAAGCAAGCATGCAATAAACACAACTGCTCACTCCTAAAATGAAGTTTTGAAATATTTTATGTTTCTATTTGTTCTTTTTCTTTTCTGAGAAAAATCCCAACTCTTGGAGTCTGGGTATTTGGGGAAAACCTTGGATTTCATTGGGAGCCAGAAGCCTATTCCTAACTCGTGTCATTGCCAATCAAGTCTTAAAAAAGCTACCATCAAAGTCCAGAATCTTGACATTTTATTGATGAAAATGCTAGCGGTTTTAGAGACAAACGTCTTGTGACTTTTTAACCCTGAGGGGTAAAAAAGTGTAACTGCAGAACAGTGTGTTTCTTCTTGTTCAGGCAAGGAAGATATAGGAGAGATGGGGGAGAGAGCAGGATCTCCAGATATTAGCAATATGGATCTCTCAGGCTCAGACATTTGGTCTAATGGCTAAATTATGTCCGTCATTGTCAGAAGATTTAGGCTTAAAATATTTTTGGGGAAGAGTACCAATTTAGGATAAATGTAAAAGAATATCCATTAAATTTCTTTACAGAATAAAGTATGAAATTATCAGAGCCTGCTTGTAAAGCTGGAAGTTTAGCTACAGCAATTATAGGGTTTATTTGGGTCTAATTATAGGTGGAGGTTCATATTCAGGAATGCCAAAGAAACAGAGAAAAACCGCATGCTGACGATATGAACTTGAGAAAAAATATCTAAATGACAGAACATTTTGCTATCTAGAAAGAGACTTTGAGCTGTAAGAAAAGAAACTTTTGCTGCTATGTTCTGGGAAATGGAATCTTTGCTGCAGTCGCTGTAAATTCACGTTATCTCATCCTGATGCTCATTTCTCAAAATCCTAAAGATTGGCTAATTTCTCAGCATGAAAAATGCCAATGTTGGCACTGCCAGTGGGTTCTACTGTCCAAAAAGGCAAACTGTGGCTTGTTCTTCAAGGAGGAAATAATGCTGCAGCTCAGAGGGTGAAAACATTCAAGAGTTTATAAAAGAGAATTTAAACTAAAGACAAAGACCCTCAAGTTTTGCAGAAAGAAAAACAATTGCAGCATAAGCCAGTTGAAAAGAACCAAGAAAAAAAAGACATATTTAGCCTGAAAATTGAGGGAGCTTGAAAATAGTAAAAACTTAACAAAAGCATTTCTGTTAGTGTCTGAGAATATTCAGAAAACAAACTACCAAAAGATGACTTTTTTTTTTTCTCCTTCAAAAAAATAATTAAAACTTGCCAAGACTGACCAGCTGCATCTGGTGTGTTTATGTGAAAGCTTTCACCTGCTTTGGGAAAGAGACATATATATATAAACTGAAAAGGGTTAGATGGAAAAGTTGCAGCCAAAAGTTTGGAGGACCAAGGGTTAACTGGATATTCTTGTTTGGTGTTGAGTATAGGAGTCGATATTGAGGGAACATGGGCTACTCACTATTTAATAGATATGAGAAAGGGCAGATAAGCATTGATATTGGCTTCAATCTGGCAAACTAGCTGGAGAACTCATGGAGTCACAAAACTGAACCTCCTGATTTATTGCTGATGGAGATAGTCACTGGGGAACGCGAACAACTCCAGAAGTGGGAAAAACTGAGTCTGAAAGTTAGACAGTTGCAATACGAGATAGTCCGGTGAAGGTGGTGAGCTCATAATCAGTCTGGATTTGCAGATGGCTAATAACCTTGTGATTGGTGCCCAGAAAAAGCTGTGGAAATTCCTTGCAGAGATGTGGTCCATTTGAAGCCAATGATTTGTAGGCGATCTCTTCGCAGGACATAAGTTCTCTTGCTGCCAGAAGGAGAAACTGTTACACCAGGCGTAGTTGTCCAGGAGAGGCTGGAAATGCCAGAAGACCTCAGATTTGGGATTTTTAACTGTGAAAATTCTCGGTGGCTGGAGGCAAGTGGAAAGTCCTGTCTCCTGTCTTCATCCACATGACCAGTGGATCCACATGACATGGATGGCACTGGTCATGTCAGCTCATCTTTAGCCACTCCTGGTAAGTAAGTCAAGGCTAGCTGCATAAATAAAACCAATTAATTTGGACTGAAATGAGCTAGGAAATGATTTCACAAGCATCTAAACCAGCATTTTCAAGAGCAGAAATATATTTCAGTCATGATAGCTGGGGGAGGTAGACTGAAGAATCTGCAAACAATTCTTGACTCAGATTAGCTGCTTCGTACCACCTAACTCTTCTTCCCCAAGTTGTTTAATTTATAATAGGTAAATATTAACTTAATATTCGGTAAAATGAGTCAAGCCCTAATTAATTTTCACAGTCCACCATCTTCTGGAGAATATGAGTAGCCCCAATTTGCAGTGAGGGACACTGAGGCACAGAGAAAGGACATGAGTTGCTCCAGCTCATACACGTTAGGACCTGTCAGGGGACTCGTTGCACGTAGAGGTCATTGCAGCCTTGGGTTTCATACCTGGATCAGCAAAGATCAGGTGACTCATTGCACATAGAAATCATTGCAGCCTTGGGTTTCATACCTGGATCAGCAAAGATCAGGTCAGTATTTTACTATGTTATGAACACCTGGTCTTCTGTCCTTTCTGAAACACTCAAACTATGCAGAAAGGAAAGAAAATAGCTATGGACAAGTTCAGGGATTTTAGATATGAAGCTCCAGCCTCTGCTCTGAGAGGTGTAAATCCCTGGAAACCCGTGCAGTTCCTCAAGGTTCATTCCAAAGCTATTTGGACCAGAAGCTGAGTTTTGAGCCTTCACATCACTGTGCGTAATTCCCACATGAAAATGGGTAGTTTCACCCATTTCAAAAGGCTCAGATCGCTCCGGTCCTGGAGCGAGGGTCCCCCTCCTCTTCTCTTGATGTCACGAAGAGATTAAAGCAAGGCTTCTGGCTGAATACACCCGCATCACCACTGCCTGTAATGGGGAGATTTACAGCTCTCATTACATACCAGAGGAGTTAAAGGCCATGCACCTCATCAGGACCTGTTCCCAGTTTATAGCTGCCGCCCACCAGCCCCACTAATGATCCCAGATAATCGCTCCTTGAATGTTCCCAGTCACCTTGACTTACTGCTCTCTCCCTGTGAGTCATGCTATGAGTCTACAACATGGTATGCAGGGGGAAAAAAAAAAGCTTTCTTGCATCTGGCTTTAATTACCTTCATTTTTAATTAAGTTCTGTGGTTTTAATATCAATAACCCTGGCCTGGAAAGACTTGCTTTGCTTGGATGTTTGTTCTCCATACAGGGAAATATTGCTGGTCACTTATCCCATCCCATCCCCTGTAGATTCTGAGGGTCTATGTCAAATGCTACTGGAATTCAGAGGTCTTGGAG
Source organism: Calidris pugnax (assembly GCF_001431845.1). NCBI lineage: Eukaryota > Metazoa > Chordata > Aves > Charadriiformes > Scolopacidae > Calidris > Calidris pugnax. The sequence goes on from NW_015090864.1 coordinate 800,954, forward strand.
GACATGGATCACAGGAACTAGACTGACTGGTTCAGCATCCTCTTATTCACCTTGAGGCAACTGCAAAGTCTTCTCTCTCTCTCACTCTCTCTCTGAGTTTTGGTTTCAGTGGGTGATAATTCCTCACGTGGCCAAAAATATCAATTGAAACTAATGGTCTTTTCGATGGATTTGAGAACCGAAGGGGATAGCTGGAGTAACAAGAGAGGTCCCTTGGCCAGGACCATGTTTTGGCCTGTGCGTGTATACGTACATGCCACTAGCATCTTGAGCTGTGGCAATTTCAGTGGGTGATAATTCCTCACGTGGCCAAAAATATCAATTGAAACTAATGGTCTTTTCGATGGATTTGAGAACCGAAGGGGATAGCTGGAGTAACAAGAGAGGTCCCTTGGCCAGGACCATGTTTTGGCCTGTGCGTGTATACGTACATGCCACTAGCATCTTGAGCTGTGGCAAAAGACACCTTGGCGATACAGTCAGCATAAATAAAAAGATGGGGAAATTAAAACCTGATAAAAGGAAATGCTTTTCCACACCCCGGAGAGCACTAACACAGGAATGTAACAAGATTCGAGGACCAGACTTCTTCTACCTGGCTATCAAAAAACAGGCACTCCATCACTAAATATGAATGGATTAAAAGGTTTTATTAAACCTCGAGTTTGAGGCAATCTGTGAGAGACCTGGGACAAGCCTTAGCAAGTCACAGATTTTTGCAAAATCTCCTCTACAAGGGCTGGCGTTGCTCACAGTACAAGAGGGAGTGCGTGCCAGACCCAGACTCTTATGTCCCTACGTAGCTTGTTTTCAAGATGGACAATGAAACAGAGCAGACAAGTCAAAGCTGGGCTCTTAAAGTCACTGAAGCGTAAAGAATCATCTAAGCTATGACTGAGAATTTACATAGCACTTGGGAAGTTACTGTTCATTATATTGGAGCACAAAAATCGTGTGGATCTTCAAGTTTATGGGACACTGAATTCAATGTTCAGAGGTCCTTCTAACACTTGGTAGTGTTAGGTTAACAGTTGGAATTGATGATCTTAAGGGTCTTTTCCAACCTAAATGATTCTATGATTTTAGTGGCCAGGATGGTAAAGTCAGATCTGCAAAGATACTGCATCTCTCCTAAAAATACCTGCTTAGATTTGCATCCTACATGTTTCAAGGCCATGGACCATAATCACCCTGACCATCTACACACCCTCTACCCATTACCCCAGGAGCTGGATATAAGCCCAAGTTCCTGGTCAGCCTGATCTGGGGTGCTTGTCCCAAATGTGGCTTGTAAGGACAATTAATAGCCATTGGTGTGGTCAGGGCCCTGATGACATGGGCATAAAACCCACAGCATCCCCCAGCCATATCCCAGCTCAGGTTTTCCTGGTGACTGGCACATCTTGGGTGCCAAAAAACCCATAATGCAGCACGTGAACCCAGCTGGCCAGCTTCATCCAGGCATCCCTGGTAGGACTGGCCCCTCTGAGGCTGAACTCTATATGTTTGGAGGTGCCAAATGTTAGTGCTGCTGATACCAAACTATGGGAAGGTGCTCCAACATGAATATGCTGAGGGAAACGCAGCATCTTACTGAAGGGTTTGTCAGCAGTTTGACATGTTACCTCTTAATTAGCATATTGCTGTTTGGTGCTGTACCCTTAAGCTACAATCAAGATGGTTTTCTGACCATCTGAAACCTTCTACAAATACCTGGGAGGGTCACAGTGCCCTGTGTTACCTGGATAAGAGAAGTAGTGACTCAGGGTACCAGGGAATAAGTAAACCCAAGCAAAAGGCGAGCACACCTATTAATCATACTATTATAATAATATTATTTCAAGGACCTGTGTTTACACCTTTGTGCAACTGTAGGTGATGTAGATGCAAGAGATCTCAAAAGTAAACAGGCAATAATATGTCAATATGCTAAAGGTATTGATCATTTTAATGGAAACACCTATGATTTTGGGATTAAGACCACTGCTGAGCACCAGGAAAAGGGCTGAAATATTAGGGAAGAAACAGAAAGGAGGAGCTTGAGGATGACACAGAGTTGAATGGGTTGAGAAAACCTTGCTGAACTTAAAAATAAGCATGAGGGACGTGAGGGAGAATGTAAAATGAGCCGAGTGTAAGCCTACAAGCCTTTGGGATTTAAACAGCCAGCAAGCAGAAAGCATCTTTAAGAAAGCATCTCAAGAAAAATCATTGAAAATGTTGAGCAGCCAATGCCAAGGCTTTGCTGCCCAAAATGCCCCGGGGGAAATTCCAGGGCACAATGGCTGGTTTCAGGTTCCCTGAGCGGCTGCATTTCAGCTTCCCAGAAGAGGTCAGTCTTTCCCAAGGATTTGTGGTAGGTTGCCCAACCCTTCCAAAGGAAAGCACTAGATGGAACAACGCCTTGGGTGGATAAAAATAGGGAATAACAAGGGCCTGCCCGGACCCCAGCTGCAGCCTCAGGTGAAAGCGAGCTCATTGCAAGTGTGAACTCACCTGGGTAATTTGACAAACAATTGACCTAATGTTCCCAGGATGTGAGAATTAGCACTGCCTTGGAGCTAGCTGGGGGACGAGATGGGAACAACATGCTCAGAAAAATACTCAAAATTCACACTTTCTTTCAGCAAAATCTACTGCATGTGGTGTGAAAATCCTTTCCCCTCCTTTAATGCTGTGGCCTAGACCTGGAAGAGTCTTACTCTGACAGCAAAGATGGGTCTTCAGAAAATATCATGAAGCTGTGATCCCTGTGCAGCAGTTGTGCCATCCCTACGTTTGAATTATGGGTCCAACCCAAGGAAAAGTCATAGCACCTTGGTCCTTCAGCTGTAAAAACACAGGATCCTTCCACCTGCACTATCAGGTAACACCTTTACCTTGTCTCATTCATGTGTTTCTAGTCCTCCTGGGGCTAAGCTTTCACTGTGGGCTGTCACAAGTCCCACAGAGTAGATCCATCCTTCTGGGTTTACATGTTTATAGTCTGTGGCTGCTGTGATAAACTCCTCAACAAACTGGTACTGTGATGACTGCCTAAATTTGGAGAGACCCTGAAACCTTTTCTCTGAAAGATCATCCCTCCTCTTATCCACTGGTGTCTTATCCAAATTTTAGCTTGAAAGCCCTGAATGGTCACACTGGTGTTAACTCTTTCAACACTGGTGATTCTGGTAGATTTAGTGGCTGTAAAAGTGGGCACAAAACCCATGTGGACCTTGGACTTACTGCAAGGAGATATAACAAGAAGGTCCAATATAGGAAACAAAGAAGAGGAGAGAGGAGGATGAGGAGACAACCAACACCTATTGGGTACTTTAGTAGTTTAGTTGATCACAGCAAGAACAAATGTTTTTGCTGCACGGTGAACTGAGCTATAAATCACTAGGCAAATAATAGTTAAGAGCCATATTCGAGAAGATATTTCAGTCCTTAAACACTGGTACTAAATATTTCACCTCATAAAGGCTAATGCTTTCTTCTTGATCTCCAAATCTCCCGTTGACTCTGGACTACTCGCAGAGTATAGCCCATATTTGTACCCAAATCCATTTCAAATGCAGGATCCTGCCTGCTTCCTTGTATGGGTTGGCATTGCCAGGCAACCTGACACTCACATCACAACACAAGCTCGTCAAAATTTTTCGAATCAGGTCAAAATGTTCCATTAAGATATTTACAAAAAACAGAGGGGAAACTATTTTCTTTCATTTTAATGCTGTTCTCTTTTCTTCACATGTCAAAATGGCAGTCAAGAAAACATATCGAATCTTGTTTCAGCTATTTTTTTCTCCCTTATTATTCAAGCACATTTCTGTCAGAAGAACAATGTCTTGATTTTCAAAGCTTTATATACAATTATCAGAACTACATGAGCAAAGGGGGTAGCTGTGATTTATGATTCTGGCCTGATTGTGTCTTCTTTTTCCATTGCTCTGTGTATATCACAGAATCACAGAGTGATATGGGGTTGGAAGGGACCTCTGGAGATCATCTAGTCCAACCCCCTGCCAGGGCAGGTCCACCCAGAGCAGGTCCCACAGGAACGTCTCCAGGCAGGTTTTGAGTGTCTCCAGAGAAGGAGACTCCACCACCTCCCTGGGCAGCCTCTTCCAGTGCTCTGCTACCCACAAAGTAAAGAAGTTCCTCCTCATGTTGAGATGAAACTTCCTATGTTCAAGTTTGCGCCTGTTACCTCTTGTCCTGTCACTGGACACCAGTGAAAAAAGACTGGCCCCATCCTCCTGACACCCACCCTTTAAGTATTTATAGGCGTTGATCAGATTCCCCCTCAGTCTTCTCTTCTCCAGAATATCTTATGACTGTTTTCAGTACATATTGTCTTTGTGCAACCGTGAAGATCAGGCTTGTGACTGTTACGACTTATGTCTTGTCTTTGTGCAACCGTGAAGATCAGGCTTCTACCATGAAATGTATCTGATTAGATACAGACACTGACATCTGCACTGATAAACTGTTTCCTTCCATGTTGATGGAGCTCCAGGGTGAGCTAGAGCCCATGGATGCAGCCTGACCCCTCCTAAAATAGGAACAGGAACTGGATGAGAAGAAACATGCTCATTACTCATTGCTTGTTTGTCTTTGTAGGTTATTAAGAGAATCTACATGAAGTAGCTTATCTATGAGCACCTGAATTTAAAGTTAGATGAGGTTAATCTCCTCCCAAATGTTCATCAAAGCTCTGTCATTAGCAGGAAGTCCAGACTAAACAGTCATGATTGGAACATTACTGTTGCAATAACCTGGAGAAGGTTTTATTTATATGGAACTTGTCTGGGACAAAAAATGCTATGACTCTCTGAAATATCCCGGATTTCTTTCTTACAGTTCTTAGTGGTGAGAGAGATGACTTTTCCCCATAAATGTTCATCCCCATCTTCTCTGTGGTGTGCATCTCTTGACTGAAAGGTTGATATTTCATCTTGGAGCTGCTTTTCCAATTATATTTCTCGTAATCTGAATTAGAGATGTCTCTTGTCTCTTCCACAAACTTTATCATAGGGAAAAAAGTTGCTTGTCTCATGTTTTTGTTTTCATTGTCAAATGGGAAGGTAACAAGACTCCTGTCTCTTTGAAAAATAACATTTTATTTACCTATATAGTATCCTATTCTGATTTGAATGGCTAGATATGAGACTGAGAGAAATCACAAACTCAGCAGTGCGTATTTCAGGTTGTGAGAAAGAAAATGTAATTAGTGAGACCAGTCTCATCACATTTTAATTATCTGTTGTGTCAAGGTCTCCATCTGAGCTAGTTACCCCTGGTTTGCTTTATAGTCGGTAGAAAGAATTACTGAACTTGTAGGTAGCAACTAATTTATTAGACCTATTTTTAGATATCCACTTTTGAATGAGATGGAAGGCTCCCCTCAGATACCTGTCTCATTCCATTTAGGGAAAGAATTACTGCACTTGTAGGTAGCAATTAATTTATTAGGCCTATTTTTAGATATCCACTTTTGAATGATCCCCTCAGATACCTGTCTCATTCCATTTAGGTACATTGTCCAGATGGCAACATCTACATTGCAGGAATCTATATCAGGTCGGAGAAACCCCTTCAGCAACAGGTGGATGGAGAAGAGAGATTGGAGGGAGGTACATTGTCCAGATGGCAACATCTACATTGAAGGAATCTATATCTGGTTGGAGAAACCCCTTCAGCAACAGGTGGATGGAGAAGAGAGATTGGAGGGTGGGCAGGAGACCTTTATATAAAAACAAAGCTAATGAGTATGTTTAGAGTTTGAAAGCAATCAAAATACAATGACAGGGAGCATAGTTTGGTGGGGGAAGAGTTGAACAGGTGGCTTGGGAAGCAGCTGTGATTTACCCATACATTGCACACTGCCTCCAGAGTTGTTCTGGGTAGTTTCTAGTAAATTAAATAGGCATTAAGACAGTGATCATGTGTGCTGAGCAGCACTAGATAACAAGGAGGTGAATTTCAGGCCCAGCTGGGAGAAGGAGAAAACTTGAACTGTAAGACTGAAGAAAAAAAAAAAAGGAAAGGAAAATAATCTGTGTGTGTGTGTGGAGAAAGGATGGGATGAACTCGTGGTCTTTTACTCTGGAGTTCTATGTTTAAGTCCTAACTTTCTCTAGGTCTTCCCATGAGTCCCTTGGCAATAACTTCATCACTCAGTCTGTCCTCATCTGCAAAAATGTTCTCAAGGTTGTGCCCTGCTAAGACTGTATCAGAGGCCAAAGAGCCCTGTGTAATATTCCTACAAGCCTCTCCACCAGCTGGGCCGTGCATGTGGTGAACCCTGGCTCCACATCTTCCCTTCCACTTTACTTTGTCCTTGCCACAGCTCATGCCCTTCTCCTTCCAGGGTAGCTGGTTCCTCGTTCCCCTCCAGATGCATCTTGGAAGGAGGATTTTAGCTCTTTCTTTCTGGTCCTCCCTCACTCCCAATTTGTATGTTACATTTTCCTAGCACTAGGAATAGGCTTCTCTTTTCTTTTTCTCTTTCCTCCTGAAGAAAGGAATTGATTAGAAATTTAAATACCGTAAGTCACTCCACTTTCCCCCTTCCCCCATCCTGCTCTCCCTTCCCCCACCATCCCAGCTCCTGAAGTATAAATCATTTTCTGTGGTCTGCAACTCAGCTGGAAAAACTAACAAAACGGGTCTATAATGTCACCAGCATCTAATTTGGTGGATTTATGGGGTCTGGCCTTAAGCACTTGCTGCTTTACAGCGTGTGAGTTCACTCTTGCAGGAACTCCCTCCAGACTCCAGCTTTTTATCCCTGACTGCGGCTGTCCACAGTCTCTGTAGCTTTGCAATGGGCAGATCCCTCTCCCTTGGAAAATGGGAGCTCTCCTTTCTGCTCCACCCATTACTCCTCCCTGATGAGCCCAAAAGAAGATGATGAAACGTTCCTGCCACCGGGAAGGGCTTAGCATTGGTGAGGTGCTGGTTGCAGCAGGCAAATGCTGAGGTTTACATATTGAGGAGTCTCATGGCTGGCTCCCTCTTTGGGCTCCCTCACACACAGGCTTGTCCTTCAGGTTTTCTTACTTTTTATTTTAATTCTTTTTGGTGACTGGCATTGTCAGATATAGGAAAGCCACTGAACAGATATAGGAAGCCACTGAGGACATGCTTGTTTAAGAAGCCCTGCTTTCAAAGAAGTCTAGCTCAAAGGTGTCACTCCCTGACCTAGGCAAAGGAAGCATGAGGTGTTGTGAAACCAGGTGGTGGCAAACATCCCTCAGCTGAAACCCTTCTGGCTGCAGTAGCGTTGTGACCACCTTCCAGGAGCAACCTGTTCCCTGGAAGACCCAGTGCTGGTAAGTGTTACCTCTAATGATCCATTAACACACTGGCACTTGCCCCACAGGAACTAGCTTAAAGTTCGTTTGAGCCAATCCATGCATCCCACTGCTTTCAAAGAAGCCTAGCTCAAAGGTGTCACTCCCTGACCTAGGCAAAGGAAGCATGAGGTGTTGTGAAACCAGGTGGTGGCAAACATCCCTCAGCTGAAACCCTTCTGGCTGCAGTAGCGTTGTGACCACCTTCCAGGAGCAACCTGTTCCCTGGAAGACCCAGTGCTGGTAAGTGTTACCTCTAATGATCCATTAACACACTGGCACTTGCCCCACAGGAACTAGCTTAAAGTTCGTTTGAGCCAATCCATGCATCCCAGCCAGCTGAGGTTCAAAGACAAGCCTACATTTAGGTCCCCCATCCTATTATCAAACATAGAGACCAAATACATGGGACTGAGACCCACTGCCTGCAAATTCAGTATTAAGCCCTACCTGAAAATAGCAGACACTCTCCTTTAACTCCAGTTAGGTCCATGACGTGGGAGTCCTCCTGGAATAACAACCCTCACAACCCAAAACACTGATGTACTGGTACAGAGCATGGACATCAGAGTGGCTTTGCCTGGAGCCAGGCTTCAGAAGTGCAGTGACACCTGGAATATGGACATCTGGATGGCTTTGAAGGAGCTCAGCTCAGCGTGGCAATGACGGGGTGCTGGGAGTTAAATTTGCTGGTTGCAAACTGGTTCTGCCTCGGTGAAGGCTCTGGAGGGGCGTCTGCATGATGTTCATGATGCTTGAAGTGTAGGAGTGAAATCAAACTGGCTCTGGCAGCAGGAGAGTCATCTTCTCAGTGTTCTTAGCTGTCTTCTCACATCTCTGACTGTACAAGTGTGTGTGTGTGTATTTGTACTTACATATATAGGTATTTATAACCCAGGTATAAAACCTAGGTTAATTCAGCTCTCTTTCCTACGATTTCACTTATATATTTGCAATCTGGACATATATCTGTTTTCCAGTATAAACATACTTTTGGACAGAAGTATGTGCTGCAGTGCGGGTCAGGAAAGGGATGACAGCTCTGATTTACATGCCATTTCCCTCACCTCAGCATATTAAGCAGGTTTCTTCTCTGGGGCATCACATCTCATGGAAACCAGTGATGGTTGGTGGAAAGCAGAGGAGAAGGCCCTCTTTGGGGGACAGTCTGTCTTGTACCTAAACTATGAATGGCATGTTTCTACCTCCAGTCCCTGCTTGTATAACTGCAGGGATGTCTGGTTCTGTCTCTTTGTTTAGACTCTGATAAAGTGTGGGTTTAATACACAGCTTTCCCCATCAAATAGTGTAGATGCAGGTCCTCATGATCTATCAAATCTAGTTGTTCTTCCCACCTTCAGGAGGCTATAAAACTTCCCAGCTGCATGAGAAAGAGAAAGGGAGCATTGCAACCCTCAAAGGACAGAGAAACTGAGGAAGGGCTTGTGGATGGGAACCCATCCAATATTACCCCACAAATGCCTGGAAGAGTGTTATGTTCATTCCACAGGGGAAAGATGGTCTTATAGTGAGGGCACTGATCTAAGATTAAGGAGGAAAAATATGTTGGAAAATATTCTTTGTTTCAATGACAATTTTTTAGTAGAGCTAAGATGTGCTTGTTGACATTAATTTTTGTTTAATATGAAACATTTTACTTTTCTACTCTTTGAAAAATGTCGCCAGAATATTGAATTCTTTAATTCTATTTATTTTTTGACAACCATAAATTTAAAAAACTTATATTTACAGGATAAAATATTTTAGCATTTTTTTTCCCATCAACTTCTCTCCCAGTGAAAAACTTTTAGTATTGGAATTTTATGCAAAACAAGTCCGTAGACAAATAAACATATTTTCTTTTCCCTCCAAAATGTTAGTAACTCAGTACAAATAGCTTTTATTACTTGGGTTCTCACCAGAACCGTTCTCATCACAGAGCTCGGACAAACCAACCGTTAGAGGAACTGGCATTGCAATTTTTGCAATAGTAAAGGGCCTTCCCCTCAGCCCCATAATTTCTGTGTTCATCCATTCTCAATAAGTCAAAAGAGATACCACCATTTCTCTTTCTCCATGGTGATACTGGCAGCAAATGGTTCAATTAGTGATTGGTAATACTGATGTCACTTAAACAGCTGCCTCTACAGAAGCCAAGCCCTTGCTATTAAATAACCTTTCTGTCATTCCTCAGCAGCGCTGGAAAGCCTTTTAGAATAAGGAGCAAAATTATTGTGCCAACCATGTCTAGATAATACGTTGCCATTAAAGTCTCTCAGACTGCTTACCAAAGCTGAATCTTGCCAAAATCTGTGAGAAAGTTATTACTCACGAAGATATGGAAAAAGAGAATTGTAATAATGGAGTGGGATTCATCTTGCTTAGGGTCAGTTGTCCAAGAGTGCCAAGGTGAATCTGAGCTCTCTGTAGCCAAAGGATACAGGCATCTCCAGGAGATGATTTGCCTCATCAGTATTGAGGCAAGATGCATCAAAACTCTGGGGCGTCTCTTTTTGATCCCCTTAGACTGTGAAGGGAGCCAAAAGGACTGGCCTAAACTGTCTGCCCAGCTTTACTTGGCTAAAGGTGGTAAGGTAAATACAGGCCAAGGTGTCAAGGAAATGAGGGATACGTTGAATGCATTACCTCACCTCACTTAATCGCTTATTTCGTAGGATTTTTTTTCCTTTATCCTGCTCCTGTTTGAGGGAGGATGCTGCAGGTAGCTTCTTCATTAGTGGCCAGTTGTTGACCTTAGGGCTGAAGGAAAGTTGTGGAATGATGTCCACCAGCAATAAGAGCCAGTTTAATGGGATCAACACCACAGAATTACACTTGCTGGGGCTCGTGGCATCCATTCGACACATCCAAACTCCTCTAGAGCTCATGGAGGTGACATCTGCCATTGCTGAGTCTGTGGGGTCTCAAGAGATGAACTCACTCTTTCAGACCCTTTTTTTGATCAGGAGGCAGGCAGGAAAGACCTCAGAAGTGAAATTGTCTCAACAAATCCCTCAGAGACATCCTACTCCCTTAGCAGTCCTTGCAGCAGCGGAGCGCCGGCATGCATTTTCCTGTCAACACCCTCGGAGAGAAATCTGAGCCCCGGTGTTTAAAGCCAGATGCTTAGCTTCCTTCCCTGCCTGCACACATGCCAATCTGTTAGGCTGGCCTCCTGCCTGTTCCTAGGTGGTGTGCCAGGATCAACAAGCCCCAGATACCAAAGGGAAAGAGATGTGGCCTGGGAGAGCCTCTTGAAAACCTCGTGCTGACATACCCTCGGAAAGAGGATCCTCGCGGTGACGACTTTGAGCAAATGGCTGCCCCATCCTTCACGATTGGGTAAGGAACACGAGCGTTTTGCCGACTAGCTGTCTGGCCTGCTTTGCTATTTTTGTACCTAGCAAGGGCCGGACTGGAGGGGAACATCAGGCTCTTTGCCGTATTTGGAAAAACAAAGCCCTGGAAGCAGACACTGTGCTACCGGGCAGTATTATGGTCAAATGGCTTCTTTCAGTCCGTGAAGTGGCATTCCCAGGTGAGACACTGACCTGGATCTTGTTGTTCCTTTAGCATATCAGTGCTCTTTGACCGTGCCCAGGTCTCTTTGTGATGCTCTCTTTCGTGCCATTTGCCTTTTTAGACAGGGTGGCAGATATTAGATGTTTTGTGTCTTTACAGTAACTCACCCAGTAAGGCCTGGATCTCAGATAACAGCCTCAAGTTGCACCAGGGGAGGTTTAATTTGGATATTAGGAAAGAAATTTATACTGAAAGGGTCATTAAGCATTGGAACAGGCTGCCCAGGGAAGTGGTTAAGTCACCATCCTTGGAGGTATTCAAAAGCTGGGTAGAGATAGTGCTTAGCAATATGGTTTAGTGATGTTTTTTGATAGTGTTAGGTGATGCTTGGACTTGATGATCTGAGAGGTCCCTTCCAACCTGGGCAATTCTATGATTCTGTGATCAAAAGCTGGGTAGAGATAGTGCTTAGCAATATGGTTTAGTGATGTTTTTTGATAGTGTTAGGTGATGCTTGGACTTGATGATCTGAGAGGTCCCTTCCAACCTGGGCAATTCTATGATTCTGTGATTCAGTTGAGTCTCTGATGGGCTCCTATAGCAGCCCATAGAAACATAAGTATTAGGTGACTTCCTATTATGAAGGAGTCCTAGTCCCAGCTAACCAAAACATTGACTTCTGCAGACAGTCCAGAAATAAATACAGGAGAACAGAGGCCCATATTGCCCAGCAACCTGTTTCTAGGAGCCATCAGCAGTAAAAAGCTAGGAAAGGTTGAATCACAGGAATTTTATTTCTGGTTCATGTTTTGTAAATGAAGGATGAAGTGACTTGCTGATATTATTATATTTGCTACCCTTCATGGACACACCTTTTGGGTGTTTGTCTGTGCTTCTTAGAGATTTTCTTTCTTTTCCCCAGCATTCACAAAGTCCTGTATTTCCATGTGCCACAGTTTTCACAGAGCTGTAGACAGCTCTGTATGAGATAAATATGGAATAATCTGCTTTCAAGGTGATATTTTTCTTGCAGACAGTGAGTGGTTCATGCTAAAAGTAGGAATCCCTATAAACTAGACTAGAGCTTCCTCTAGCCGGCAGTCCAGTGTTGTTCAAAACAGGAGCTCTCTGTCAAAGGCTATGTACATCCACTGGGACAATACTGGAATCTTACTGGGAGTATTAACCTCTGCTCACCTTCTTCCAGAGGATACGAGACCTCTTTCTATTGAACCATTTCTGGATTTCTGATCAGCGTTTTGGGTTTCTGTTTCTCATCAACTGCGCATCACAAATCTGACCAGATAGTTGGCTTCCTTTTAAAAACATTTCCAAGTAAAAACAAAATCCGAAGCTTAATTATACAGTAGTAAATTACCCATTGAAAACTTCTGTTCATGAAAAACAGAACAATTTCATCTCCCAACACCACCACCTCCACCCTTGGAATAAATCCTGAGAAGTATAAATAGTGAGAAGCCAAAGAATTAGGGGGGATGCTAAACAGTGGGACTCTTGTTCTGTAACACTGAAGTGTGAGAACTGAGGAGGGTGAGTCTGTCTGGGTGAATCATGAGCTGACCGTGCTTCACTTACAGCCCATTCCTTAATGTATAGTCTCGTTGCCTTCAAACGTTAGACTGTTCCCCTGCAGACAATCAGCAAGGGGAGAGTTCAACGCCTTGGGATTTTCCATGAAAAAACACAGTGAAACGAAATAAATTGAGCATCTGTTAGATATACCGGTTGGAGGTTGAACTTTTAATTAGTGCCAGTTCGTACTAGTGATGTAGGCTGGGGGAAGGTACCACTGATTATACCTCTACCAACTGGATATTTACAGGGCTCTTCTCTGGCACTAAAACCAGCTGGGATAAGATGGGCTGTGTCCATGCTGGTAAAAAGTCTTAGCTCCCAAATCGGGATGGCCTCATGCAAGCAGTCAGTGGCAAGGAGTCCGTGTCTCACACTAATTTCTAAGCGTAATTTAAAATTGAGGTTTTTTGGGGTGTTTTTGTATGGTGCTGGGCCCACACAGCAAATGGATTAGTGCACTTCTAGCTGGGCTCCAGAATTTCACCCGCAACTGGCACATAAAATCAAACTAGAATATTAGGTATGAGTTCTGGATCTTTGTCTTCATAAGATCTGAGCGTGATTCAGCCTCCAAAATATGTTAACTTCTTGAAAATAATTATTATAGGATTCATCTTACTAACTAAAAGTGTGTGTTTTCAAGAACCTATATATTTAACCTCCCTTCGTAGCTGATGAAGGAATGTGCAGATGGTAATTTGTCCCACCAGTGATGATTTGAAAATGTATCAGCCTCACTTGGCCTTATGTCAAAAAATGAAGCACATTGCGGTGGTTTTGGGTTTGGTTTTTGGGTTTTCTTTGCATTGGTTGTTGATCTGATTTAGAACACAGATAGCAGAGAAAAGAAGTAGGGGTCAGTAAACTGAGAAGGACAACAAAAAGTAGAAATGGGTACAGGGATATTTTACATCAATTTTGCCTTGACAGCAGTCACCATGTGGTTGATTTGGTAAAATACTGAATGATCAAAGAATAAATTAGTGATTTTAAGTTCTTGAACTATGGAATGGGGGTTTATCTCTGCTACTGTCAATGTCTCCATCTTAGTCAGTCACCCAGGGCTTCCTTTGCAGCTGAGAAACTCTATTTAGCACAGACACAGAAAGATGGATGTGCTGTTTGAAAGTGATCTCTAGTCCAACCTACCACTCAGAGCAGGAATAGGTAAGTGTTGTCCTGATTGTCACTGGACTTATCATCAAGGTCCAGAACAAAGGTTGACATGGAAGAATCAAAGGTTCCTGCAGATGGAGTTGATGTGTGATAGTATGTATGTCTGATACTCAGATGTAGCCAGTTTACAGAAGGGTGAACGAAACCCAAGAGCTCAGCGCTGAAAAGTCACACAAACATAGAGCACATCAAATCACTGCGCTCCAGAATTTATTTAGCTGTTTCTTAAATCAAGTTGGGCTCTTCTCCCCAGCCACTCTCACAGAGAGACTGTTTTGTGTCCCCCTTTGCCATTTAGAAAACAGAAGCATAAGGAAAAATAAAGCCCATGAGGCACTACAGTTGTGCATCTTTAACAAAATGATACCATTTTGCATCTAACTCTTACAGTGAGGTTAAAATACATATTTTTAGTTTGGGTTTTCTGTGTGTGCATGCAGGGACTTTCACAAGTCCCGAACCCAAAATCCCAATTTCCCAGTAGGAGTGAGTTTTGATGGAACATTTTGCTGAGGCCACGTTGACAAAACTGCGGGGCAGAACGCGGCTGTGCATTTGCAAAGCAACAAGCACAATAAATAGAAAAGCAAAGGAAAAAAAAGACCAAAAGACCTGAGAAACACTAATGGGCAGGAGGCAAAGAAGGGCAACACATCTGACTTGCCCTGTGCCCGCTCTTGAAGGGGTTTTATCCGGCCTGAGCTGCCTGATTTCACAAAGCCTAAATCCCTGCCCACCATCCTTTCCCAGCAACGCAGCGCAGCCCAGAACAGGCTTTCTCTCTTCTTGCCTTTCATGTTGAGGAGAAGGGCAGGTCGGTGTTAGCAATCCCTCCGCAGCTTTGGTTTGATGCCTTTGCTGAAGGGCGATAACATTTCACCGCTGAAAGGCAAAGAGGGGTGATTAGCAGGGATATAATGAAGGTTAGTGTGTGGTAAGGAATGCTGCAGTGCAGTTGGTCACCGATGTCCTCAAAGCCTCTATTGTTGCTCATAGCAGGGCTAACAATTTGTCCCTCTGAAGCACAAAGATACTGATCTTTTGCCATCTCTCCAGAGAGCCATCCGACAGGGCTGCCTGAAGAAGGAGATACAGATCAGCTGCGGTGACTCCTTCAGCCTGCTGGAACGGCTTCAGAAGGCCTCAGATGTCAAAAGCAGCGTGGAGCCTCCCTGCATCACCATATCTTGTCAACTCCGGGCTCCAAACACGGCTCCTGGGGTTCAGTTATGCAGGTACTGGATAAAGCTGCCAAGCTTCATGTTGCGGTGATATTCCCAGTAATCCCTCCAGGTAGAACTTTCTTTGGGGAATCTCATCCTGAGATTTTTTTTTCTTTTTTAGTGTAGGCCAGGTGAGAGTTTGGAGGTCTAATTCACCATAGTATTGTCAAGGTTTACACTGTGTGGTTTGCTTGGACATGGGTAGAATGAAACCATGGCCAAACAGGGGAACCACAATGGTCCTTGTGCTGCTTCAGCAAATTTTCCATAATCCTTGACAGTCCTGCCTGTGTTCACCAGGACAGCAATCTCCATGGGAGACTTCCACACGTGAAATGACTTGATGCAACACACACCCAGGCCTATTTCTAGTGCAGAGCGTGAGATGGAAGTCCCAACTCCCTTGGTACCAGCAAACTACCTATCACAAATAGGTGATATCCCCAGTCTTTGCAGGTGGTGGGATATGCAATCTGGTCCTTGTGTATTTAAAGGCTTTGATAGCATAGATCAACATAGTTTCTGCTGTGCTGTCTGTATTTTCACCAGCTCAGGATCAATCTCTAATACTTTTTAAAGGCATTAAATGAAATTTTGGCCACCAAACGAGACACCATCATTGGACTTAGTGTGATTTGTCATTTATCTTCCAAAACAAGCAACATGGAAAAAAAAGGGGGAGGGGGGGGAAGAGAAAGAAAAGGAAAAAGGACACAGTAAAATGGCAAGATCTGAGTTTAAAAACCAGAGGACACTGATGGAATGACTGGCTCTACAACGTGTCCCACTTCAGAAAGTGTAGGAAGATGTGGTTTGTCCTTGTTTTATTCACATTACTCAGTGCTATAGGTTTATCCCAGCTTGGAAAATGGGTAGGTTAGCTCCACTTGGTGCATCAGTTGAGGGGGTCAGAAAACTCTTCTGGGACTGTATTAACTTCCTTTGAGTTGTGTGTGTGTGTGTGTGTGGTGGGATTTTTTTTCCCTCAGTGAGAATTTATGACTGGTGATTCAGAAAGTGAACCGGTGTTTATTTTCCCTTTCCTATGATACTCCACATTGCCTATGTTCCAGGAAACATGACATAGCTGTTATTGCTAGAAATGAACTTTCTGCCAGTGGTTTACATTCACAACTGGCTTCTGAAGGAAGGAATTCCTGGCAGTGCTCCTCAAACTGTATAGTTTTGCCCCTTGCAATATTCCTGAGCATTTTTTTTTCCCTCCAGATTTGCAAATCCAAACAGAAGATAATTAAGAATTACCACTTGGGACTAGGGACTGGGTGTGTGTCTCCTCTCCTCACTTTAATTAATCTCTGAAGCAGCTTAACGCATTCCTCGGTGTTTGTATTCTGCAAGATCCAGAAGAATTTGCATCCATTTATGGTCATGTGCTACACCCTCAGTGGGGCAAAATAGCACCATATTCATTGACAGCCACGTGGGTAAATTCTGCATATGCAAGAGGGTGCAGCTCCAATACCATCAGCAGCATTAAATGCACCAGAAATACAAGTGAGTCTTATAATAAAGCTTCCCAGCATCCAATGGTTTTAGGGAAAAATCTGGCTGAAAAAGGAAATTATAACGAGAACACTTGAAATGACCAATTGTGTTAGGAAACTTGAATTTTCTTTGTGTGTTGGTAGAACAGCAAGAGCAGATGACACAGGAAGACTGAAAGTGATGTATTCACAGGAAGATTCATTAAAAAGCAGCTTGTGATGTAGAATTTATGCTCAAACTGAAGCTCTGAATGGAGATGAAGATGAAAACCAAGGTAGAAGGACGTGAGGATATTCAAATAAATCTGGATTCTGTTTTGCATTTCTGTGCACCGACATGAGCCAGTATAGTCAATAGGAAGAAGAATCATTCCACATCCACCAGCAGAGGTGGACAATGTTTTCCCCCACAGTTCTCATCAAAATCTTGAAATTTGCTGGCCTAGAACAGCAATTCACTAAACACCATTTGATTTTGCTGGTTTTGGCTGGCATCAGTCTGCCCCGTGGTGTCTTTCTGGGTCTTAAGGAAATTACGAGCGGTTAACAAATAAAAGCCTAATTGTGCCAGATGTGGGACATTTTGGCAGTCTTTGAGTTCCAACAGTCTGATTACGATTCCTTTATTCATTCATTTCAGGGAACAAAACCTTGTAACAACGTCTTCTTGGAAACACTACCAAAATTGATGCTTTTAATTAAAAAAACAAAGAAATAGAGCAAATGAAAAGAGTAATTGCAATTGAGGCTTTTTTGGTCTGAATTTTCCTACTGGAAAGTTGGAAAAGGTCATTGAAATAAACACTTTTTTGCCTGTGTCTAAACATTTTTATTACAAAGAATCAATGTATTTCCTGGACTATGAAAAGAAAAATACAAGGCAAAGCAGCTTCATTTTCAACGGTTACGTTCTAAGCCAGTTAAAGCAGACAGACATAGTTCTCTGATCTGTTTGGAGGAGGTTAACAGACCATGTAGCTGTGAGCACAACCTTTAAACTTGAAACATTTTGTGTCCCACCAGGCAGAGATTTATTCCCACCTCGGATTTTCCATTTAGAAGTACGTCCAGAGCACTGCACAACCGGAACACTTCTTTTGTGCTGCAAATTTGATCCGCAGGTGAGGAATGACCTTTTTCTTGTTATTTTTGAGGTTTCTAGATCCCTCCTATCTCCTCAAAGCTCAGATGCTGTGACTAAAGCTGAGTAAACAGATTCGGATTTTACCTGAACAAAATCTTCATATACAAGAAGTGAAAACTCTGGAAAAAGAAGCCTGTGTGATAGTCCTATGCTGACCAGGACTGATGGAGGTGATATTTTTGTCAGCTCTGGTGGGTAAAAATGGGCTTTAAGGAAGAATGTCCTTTTTATGGATGGGAAGGAAAGGTATGTCTATATTCTACATTAAATACACATAGATGTACTTTGACTTGGAGGTTAACTAGTATAGGACAACCTTAACTTATGCTGGCAAACTCACAGTCCTCTAAAACAAGGTGGCTGATGTCTAACAGCAAATTGGTCTCCACAGATCCAGCTTTGCATCTTCTTACTTGCTCAAATGACATTGTCCAATCCATGGGGACTGTTCTTTGACCCCTGCTGACCCTAGACTGTTGAAGAGGTGTTTAGGAGAACGCTGGTTGACCTACATCAAAAATGTGCCAGGGAGCATATAGCTATTTGCATGCCGGTGGTAGTGGTTGATTTAATAACATGGGTGTTGCTTGGTGGCTTTTACACTGCTGTGAAAAACCAGACCCAAATTCAGCCATTACTATGCCAGAAAATAAACCATGTAGAAGGAAAATTCCTGAGCCCAGGGCTTAGACATCTAACTCAGGCGTTGAAGAAGACAAGTCCATTACTCATTTCTCTGGGGGAAATGGGTGGAGAAGGAGGTGCCACTTTGGGCAGGATGGACATATCTCTAGGGTACACACCCAAGAAATGGGAAACCTGGATTTAGGTCTCTGCTCAGCTTGAGAAGGTCCAGCCCTTGTACACTTTCATCTCAGAAAGGTAGTTAACTGCAGTGTTTGGGCTTAAGTGGTGGGAGGTGTTCCTCTTTTTTTTTGTTGGTGTGAAAGACATGCTTCTGGGATGAAGAGATGGAGAGGAAACCTGTGGCCCAGAGCATGAGAAAGAGGTTTCTTTGGTAGAGGGTGATACATATTAAAAATACCCAGTATCCTGGTGTTTATGACACCAATGCAAAGACGAAGCTTTCACTTTGAGGGAGTTGTCAGTGTCTGAGCTTGTAAAAAACGCCAGCAGAATTAAGTCTGATGAAGTAGCTGTGAATCCTAATAAAATCCTAATAATAGCACTTATGAACATCATTAGAAGACTTTCATTGCAGCGATTCTGATGAGATCTCTGCTGCTACAAAGTTCCCATTTTTGACTGAAAGTTGATACATATTTTTTTGCAGCACGGTGAAGACCAGTGGTGATGAATAATATATATATATATATTTACATCACTAAGTGGCCCTAAGGCTATTTGCCATCTGGCTCTTATTTAATAAACAAAGTGAATCAAACTAAAGCAGCAGAATAGTCAAGGACTCATTTGACTTTCAGATGGGGTTAAATACACACATCCCTCAACATCCTGAGGAGAAGTATTTTCAACACAAATAGACACTGGAGAAGGCTTTCAATGACAGCTTTCAATATTTATTTCAGTGGAGAATTACAGGGAGAAGAGAAAACATGCCTTGAATTAATCATGTTCAAAATAACACGGCAGTAAACACAGACAAGTTGAAGTGGACGTCAGGTTATTATACAATTACATAATACCTGATGAGAGACATCCAGAAATATAATTACTCTAATTCCAGATTTTTAGGGCAAGTAAGTAAGTAGCTGTAGATCGTCTTGCCTAACTCACTGCAAAAAACCAAATCTTAGATTTTCACCCAGTGGTCTCTGTATTGGACCCCATAACTTGTGTTTTTCTCATCTCTATCTTCCAAAAAGGCACCTGCCTGCGCAGATTAATCTATGCCTTTACTTTAATCAGCCAGACTCATTCAATCAAAACACAATATGGTCTCATCTGAAAATATTTGTTTACCTTCTTTAAGGCCATGCTGACGGGCACCGGTGGTAGTCTCATATATGAATTCCTTATGTGCTGGACCTTTTACTGTCTCTTCCTTAAGCCTTCCTGAATTAAGTCAGATGAATTAGTGCATAGTTGAGCCATTTATTCCCCTTTTCCTTTTTTGAGAAAGGAAAGGGATCCAGAAAACCAAGTTTAATATAAAAACCTAAAACTGGCCATTCTGGATCCAGTCTAAGGTTTCCCCTCTCCCAATACCTTCTCTGCAGCTGTGGCCAATAACAGTTATCTAATGAAGCGTGTAAAAATAGTATATTCTTAATATAGTAGTATTATAATAGTAAGAATATGTATATTAATGCTTTGCTATGGTATTTTCTATATTTTTCTTCACTGTGATATGCACTACTCATCCTCATGCTCATGAGCAACAACCAGACTGGTTTTCCAGGGTTCAGGATCAGTTAAAAAAAAAAAAGGCAGGAGGGAAGGACTCTATTTATGACCCCTGAAATGGGTTGCACATGTCTGGGGAATGGCTTGCTTTGCTTAGGAAACTGCCAAAACATTGGTCCTGCAGCCAGTCTGTTCTCCGGGGAGTTATCTGGGCCTACTGACTTGCAAACATACAACCCTAGGAGATGATATTAAACACCATTTTTCATTACAGGTGGGTTGGAAAGTTGTTTCTCATGATACAAATCCAGCTTCCTGCGCCTTGCTAAATACAGGACACAAATATGCATTGAATGCCCCACCATCATTCCTCAAAGCTTGATCATCTACGTCTGGAAATGGGCATTTATTTTTATTACAATGTCTGTCTTTTCTAAAAATATTCAAAACAAATTCCTAGGGTCCTGACAGCTGTGGAATGCAGCTTCTCTCATCATATTTCTCCATCTAATGCCTTCAGAATTATTGGCCCCGTGCCTTCGTCCCCTTTCCCTCGATTTTAACCTGGATTGTGGAGGAAACAGGGCTGATATGATCACGCTGATTTTCCATCTGCCTTCCTGCCTCTCCCTGTTGCTGGTTGAACCCACTGGCTGTTATCAGAGAGAGGGGTAGAGCTCCCCAAAGAATTTGGTACCTAAAAGACTTATGAACGTTGATGAGTGATTAGAGGAACGAGGAACAGAGCATAGGACAGTCATGTTTCAGTCCCTCATCTTTTCTGAGATGGAAAAGCTCATGAGGTGGAGAGGAGGTGATGGACTGTGCACCGTGGTGGGGAAAGGAGGGGATGCTGTGTTCAAGGGAGAGGCTGGGACACCGTGGTGAGATGGGGACAGAGTGCAGAACCCAAGCCCATGAAACTCTGCTGATAATGCTGCAGCGCTGCTATAAACAAAAATTATCTTGTTTATATATTTTACTTCTCGCAATGTTAATTTCCTCCACAAGCCAGCTGGGCTTTTATGAAAAGACATTTTTTTGACTGAGAATTATGACTCTTTAATACATTTGTTTTAACTCTCAGTTCTGAACTGCATTTGTTCAGTCTCTGTTTGTCTTGCAGTCCGACTCACCATCAGCTTTTCTTCTGAACCACACGCAGTCAAATCACTGACAAATATAAATGTGCAAAGCAGATCTCCTGCAGTCACACTGGCTTTCTGCACTCTGTGTTGCAAAGACCTTATAAAAGTAGTGTTGTAGTTGGAATAGAGAGAAATAAGAGAGGCCAGTCTTTATTGTCTTCGCTTTAATCACCTGCAGAGCTGAAAGAAGAGACCAGCTTTTGGGGTGGCCAGGCTTTTCTGGGAGAGGTCAGGTTTATTGTCATATGGGAAAAGGGGAAGCACCTTGATGATAATCTCCCATTAGACTGAGACAATCAGACAAAGTCTGTTGTATGTCTTTAGCTTTGATGTCACACTACGTTATCTGCCTCCCTTGTCGACAAGAGACCACTCGCACATGTCACTTCTTGGCAGATGTGATCAAAACAGGTAAAAATTCTTGCTCACAAGAAACATATTGTTCTGGAATAGTTGGGAA
This sequence comes from Calidris pugnax, assembly GCF_001431845.1. Lineage (NCBI taxonomy): Eukaryota > Metazoa > Chordata > Aves > Charadriiformes > Scolopacidae > Calidris > Calidris pugnax. The sequence continues at coordinate 822,399 of NW_015090864.1, forward strand.
CTGTTCAAACCACCATCTTAAATGGGGACACGCGTCCCTGCCATGATTTATTTATGCTACCTATTAGGTAATACTGACTTTTTTGTTGTTGTTGTTGTTGTTCCCCCCTATAAAATAGAAATATTTCCCAATTAAACAGGGTTAGGACTGAGTAAGCACAACACTATCACCTTCCCTCCATAGCTAATTTCCTGGCAGGAGCTGTACTGAAATAGAGCACAGGCAAGAAGCGTCTCTTGGAAGGTTGGTCATAGCACAGGCAAGTAGTGTCCCTTTGATGGGGGTGGGGGGAGGGTGATTTTAGGACAGTGTCTGGAGAGGCAGGAAAGAGGCAGTGTGCTGACAGGAAGGAGCTTCTGTCATGGAGAAATGGAGAAAAGCTATTGGGCTTCAAAATGACTTTGAATTCCCAGTGCTTCTGAGCTTTCACTTGAAAATCTAGGAGCTGGCTTAATTTACAGTTATGGTTATGAATACTTTAGCTCATTTCTGGATCTCATATGGCCATTTACATAAACCTGACACTTGTCCATGACTACATGAGGTCAGCCAACATGAATCACCTCCCAACCTGTCGTGAAGGCTGACATATGGTGAAGGGTGGGGTTCCTCAGCTTGTTTTCCCTCTAGCAGCTGAGGATGTGGACAGGGGACAGCAACAACACACCCTGCAACATCAAGGCTGGAGATGACAAAGGGTCTCTCTTCCAGGGACAGCAGGATTTCAAACCAGGCTACCAGGCCACAAACTGAAGAGTCAGGGTGGTTGGATGCGAAAGGTGCCTCTGCCCTAAGGTGCCCCAAAGCCACAGGGACTAATGACAACCATCACAGGGACAGTGTCTTTACCAGCTCAGATGAATTGCTGATTTCTCTATATTCGTTGTTCTGTGACCAACTTGGACTTGGAGATCTGAATGTAATGCGACTGATCCTGCCTCAGACCTTCCTTGTATCCTGTTTCTTTTTTTTTTAGGGTACAATAGGTGACACCTTCCCGGTTTTAGCTAGCAAGAGCTTGTCACTAATATTGGAAACAACTCTCAGCAGATTTTGAAGGATGGAGCACCAAGGGATGTTAATCTTTCTCCAAACTTGGAGCTTGGAGAGGCTTCCATTGGTATGATCTTTCCTTTGGGAAAAGGTATGAGTTCTTATTTTCCTTTAGTCCAGAATGCAAAACTACTTTCTCAGTGCTTTCTGGAGCAACTGTTTTCCCTAGTGCCCCCTGCAATCCGGTACCAGGTCTGGGCCCTGACTTGTCCTAACTGCAGACTCAGAAAATCTGTACATTTTTGCTCCTCACACCCTACTTTTCCTTTCAGAGGGCAGAGTTATAAGCCCAGGGCCTTGTCATGTGTACATGAAGTGCATTAATGGAGTTTTGTTACTGCTGACACTGACTGTGAAGTATTGGTGAGTTTTTCCTTGGACTCAGCTTGCTGTGGGATTTGTTTATAGCCCTTTTCCCCTCAAAACCTTAAGCAAAAACCTATAAAATATTACGAAAAAGGCAAGAAGGATAACCAAAGGTATGGAAAGACTCTGAAGTCAGAAAAAAGGGTGAAGATTTGGATATTTCAGCCACATGAAAAGAAAACTGAAGAGAGGTCAGTAGAATTGTGAGGGATACAGAGGGGTTGGTCAGGGATTTGACTCTTCACCTGAAGAGAGGGATGTCAGAGGTCTGTAAAATTGTGAGGGATAGAGAGGGGTTGGTCAGGGATTTGACTCTTCACCATTTCTTGCAATTCAGATGTTTGACTTCCTGACCTTATTGCCTTAGATCTTAATCAGCATAGGCTTTTCATAGACCTAAATCTGGTGAGTTTTTCTAACTAGAATGGTTTGAATGCTCCATGGGTTTGTAGAAATATGACATATGCATTTTTCATTAACATAAAAATTGGGAAATGAATAATGAATTTTCCTACTTTTTTTCACATTCTGTGTCTTATGAATAGTCAACATTGTAATCTGTTTAACAAATGGAGTCAACAATTAAGTGGAAAATCAGCAGAAAGAAAGTGGAAGAGGTTGGTCTCAGAGGTCAGCGCAGTTGGCCAAACATTCCTGGGTGCTTGTCTTTGCCAGGTAAGTTAATCTGAACTCTAACATGAATTCTGCTTTGTAAAATATGAATTTATTATCACTTCACAGGCAAACATTGATTATTTTCAATTGACTTTGCTGGTCTATGCATAAGCATCTACAGTGTCTGTGCTGAAATGCAGAAGTGTGCAAAATGCTCAGGTATCTTTCCAAAAAGTTTGCCAGAGCCTCTGTCTCTTGACTATACTGCCCAGGAAGAACAGATATTTTTTCACATGATTCACTAGGATACAATTTCCAGACTGAGTCAGCTTCTTGCAGAGTGGAGAAACATAGTACTGGGCCTCCAAAATCCCTGATGTTGTTCACAAGTGTGGATGCAATAAAACTAATTCCATTGCACAATGAGACTGATCTCGTTTGGTGGAGGTTGTCTTTGGAGTGTGGATGTAGATAACCAAGCTTATATTGCAATAATAGGAGATTAAGTGTCATGGCTCTGGCTTCCTCCTTCAAAGGTGATCAAAGGGTAATGTGAATCTGCCTAAAACCAGTCTGTAGGCCACAAAGGCTATTTCCTTATGAGGGAATTAGAAACAACGTCATCCATTCCTGGGAAAGCACTGAAGTGAAGAGCTGGGGTACAGGATCAAAGACCTAGACCAGGATTCATTCAGAGCAGTAGCCCCCAAAGACATTCGCATTCCAGTCCCTTTATGTCAAGATCCCATGAAAACCAGACGCAAAAATATTTCTGGCTTCTAATATCATAAAGAACTGAGTATTTAGCTCCCAGTCCCCAGAGAGCATTAGCAGCAGGGCTTATCAGGGAATCAGATGTGGGTTTCATCCCTCAGCGGCAACCTCAGGCACCCGCACTGATGCTGGTGTGACAGGGCAGAACGAATCGGTCCGTGCCCAGGAATGTGTTTTCCCATCTGCAGAGCAGACACGGGGTTGGGGAGAGAGGCAGCGAGTGAAGCATTCACTCCACTAAATGCCAACTCATGGCTCTGGCACAGCAGCTGACCTCACTGCCTTGAGCCCACTCTCTTTGAACAATATTGTTTCTGCTGACAGCCCCCTGGCGCCACTCCATCCCCAGGATCAGGTGTCTGGAGGCTTTTATTTGCCACATGGATAGTGCGTTGGCCCACAGGATCATGAAAAAGCACAGCATGAGGCTGTAATAATACTGAGGAAAGATCAGATGATGTGGGTAGTCTTCCACTTCAAGAAGCGTGAATGTGACTGAGATCATCACATTCCTTAGACACCTTCTTTCCAGCAAAGGAAAACTAATCCAAGCCTGTGGAGGAAGTTTAATCAGTTCAGGCCAGACCCTCAGGAGGTAAAACTCATCATCATTCCCCTCCTATCCATGGGACCACACTGGCTACCACCAGCAGAGAGGTAGGCTCTGTGGGCCACAGAGAAGGACCAAGGCTCTGGAGAGGATCGATCAGGGCTGAAGGGATGTGATGGATCTGTAGGGAAGCAAGGAAATCGTTTGAATGAAAGATCTGTGATGGTGTGTTCAGGTGTGAGCAGTGTAACCTGGTGGTGCAAACGTGACCCTACTTTTCCTTTCAGAGGGCAGACTTACAAGCCCAGGGCCTTGTCATGTGTACATGAAGTGCATTAATGGAGTTTTGTTACTGCTGACACTGACTGTGAAGTATTGGTGAGTTTTTCCTTGGACTCAGCTTGCTGTGGGATTTGTTTATAGCCCTTTTCCCCTCAAAACCTTAAGCAAAAACCTATAAAATATTACGAAAAAGGCAAGAAGGATAACCAAAGGTATGGAAAGACTCTGAAGTCAGAAAAAAGGGTGAAGATTTGGATATTTCAGCCACATGAAAACTGAAGAGAGGGATGTCAGAGGTCTGTAAAATTGTGAGGGATAGAGAGGGGTTGGTCAGGGATTTGACTCTTCACCATTTCTTGCAATTCAGATGTTTGACTTCCTGACCTTATTGCCTTAGATCTTAATCAGCATAGGCTTTTCATAGACCTAAATCTGGTGAGTTTTTCTAACTAGAATGGTTTGAATGCTCCATGGGTTTGTAGAAATATGACATATGCATTTTTCATTAACATAAAAATTGGGAAATGAATAATGAATTTTCCTACTTTTTTTCACATTCTGTGTCTTATGAATAGTCAACATTGTAATCTGTTTAACAAATGGAGTCAACAATTAAGTGGAAAATCAGCAGAAAGAAAGTGGAAGAGGTTGGTCTCAGAGGTCAGCGCAGTTGGCCAAACATTCGTTTTGTTACTGCTGACACTGACTGTGAAGTATTGGTGAGTTGTTCCTTGGACTCAGCTTCTTATGGGATTTGTTTATAGCCCTTTTCCCCTCAAAACCTTAAGCAAAAACCTGTAAAATATTATGAGAAAGGCAAGAAGGATAGCCAAAGGTATGGAAAGACTCTCAAGTCAGAAAAAAGGGTGAAGATTTGGATATTTCAGCCACATGAAAAGAAAACTGAAGAGAGGTCAGTAGAATTGTGAGGGATACAGAGGGGTTGGTCAGGGATTTGACTCTTCACCATTTCTTGCAATACAGATGTTTGACTTCCTGACCTTATTCCCTTAGATCTTAATCAGCATAGGCTTTTCATAGACCTAAATCTGGTGAGTTTTTCTAACTAGAATGGTTTGAATGCTCCATGGGTTTGTAGAAATATGACATATGCATTTTTCATTAACATAAAAATTGGGAAATGAATAATGAATTTTCCTACTTTTTTTCACATTCTGTGTCTTATGAATAGTCAACATTGTAATCTGTTTAACAAATGGAGTCAACAATTAAGTGGAAAATCAGCAGAAAGAAAGTGGAAGAGGTTGGTCTCAGAGGTCAGAGCAGTTGGCCAAACATTCCTGGGTGCTTGTCTTTGCCAGGTAAGTTAATCTGAACTCTAACATGAATTCTGCTTTGTAAAATATGAATTTTTCATCACTTCACAGGCAAACATTGATTATTTTCAATTGACTTTGCTGGTCTATGCATAAGCATCTACAGTGTCTGTGCTGAAATGCAGAAGTGTGCAAAATGCTCAGGTATCTTTCCAAAAAGTTTGCCAGAGCCTCTGTCTCTTGACTATACTGCCCAGGAAGAACAGATATTTTTTCACATGATTCACTAGGATACAATTTCCAGACTGAGTCAGCTTCTTGCAGAGTGGAGAAACATAGTACTGGGCCTCCAAAATCCCTGATGTTGTTCACAAGTGTGGATGCAATAAAACTAATTCCATTGCACAATGAGACTGATCTCGTTTGGTGGAGGTTGTCTTTGGAGTGTGGATGTAGATAACCAAGCTTATATTGCAATAATAGGAGATTAAGTGTCATGGCTCTGGCTTCCTCCTTCAAAGGTGATCAAAGGGTAATGTGAATCTGCCTAAAACCAGTCTGTAGGCCACAAAGGCTATTTCCTTATGAGGGAATTAGAAACAACGTCATCCATTCCTGGGAAAGCACTGAAGTGAAGAGCTGGGGTACAGGATCAAAGACCTAGACCAGGATTCATTCAGAGCAGTAGCCCCCAAAGACATTCGCATTCCAGTCCCTTTATGTCAAGATCCCATGAAAACCAGACGCAAAAATATTTCTGGCTTCTAATATCATAAAGAACTGAGTATTTAGCTCCCAGTCCCCAGAGAGCATTAGCAGCAGGGCTTATCAGGGAATCAGATGTGGGTTTCATCCCTCAGCGGCAACCTCAGGCACCCGCACTGATGCTGGTGTGACAGGGCAGAACGAATCGGTCCGTGCCCAGGAATGTGTTTTCCCATCTGCAGAGCAGACACGGGGTTGGGGAGAGAGGCAGCGAGTGAAGCATTCACTCCACTAAATGCCAACTCATGGCTCTGGCACAGCAGCTGACCTCACTGCCTTGAGCCCACTCTCTTTGAACAATATTGTTTCTGCTGACAGCCCCCTGGCGCCACTCCATCCCCAGGATCAGGTGTCTGGAGGCTTTTATTTGCCACATGGATAGTGCGTTGGCCCACAGGATCATGAAAAAGCACAGCATGAGGCTGTAATAATACTGAGGAAAGATCAGATGATGTGGGTAGTCTTCCACTTCAAGAAGCGTGAATGTGACTGAGATCATCACATTCCTTAGACACCTTCTTTCCAGCAAAGGAAAACTAATCCAAGCCTGTGGAGGAAGTTTAATCAGTTCAGGCCAGACCCTCAGGAGGTAAAACTCATCATCATTCCCCTCCTATCCATGGGACCACACTGGCTACCACCAGCAGAGAGGTAGGCTCTGTGGGCCACAGAGAAGGACCAAGGCTCTGGAGAGGATCGATCAGGGCTGAAGGGATGTGATGGATCTGTAGGGAAGCAAGGAAATCGTTTGAATGAAAGATCTGTGATGGTGTGTTCAGGTGTGAGCAGTGTAACCTGGTGGTGCAAACGTGGCTTGGGAGCCATGTGCCTACGTAGGCTATGTTTATATTAATGAGTTAAAAATGCCAGGGAATATTCCTAAGCACTGGGAGAAGGCTGAGTTTATGCTTTGGAATTGTTAGCATGTTCTCTAGAATGCTTTTGTCCTTGGCCAACTGGAAGTTAAAATCCCTATGCACAATTTGAGGTTAGTATAAGCCAGGGACCATTTCTAATATACAGTTTGAGATATTTACCGCCACCCTGGGTTTGTAGGAGAGTTTAACTGGAAGGACATGGGCCTTTCTCTGTCAGTTGCTATCGCTGCCAGGAAATTATTTTTGGGTGCATATAATTATTTAAAAGTATGGCTGTCATCTCAGGTAGGCTGAGGTTCATATTAGCCAAGGTAGAAATGTATGTGGGGAGCTAGGATGATTCTTCCAGGAACCACAGTTGTCTACATGATGTGTCACTGTCCTCCAAAACTCAAATCTTTGTTCCCTCCTTGTTAATGATGAAGAGCTGTCCAGAAAAAGTTTATAAAAGTGGGTGTGTGCCTGAGAAAGGCAGGATACTATTCTCCAGTGTTTGTAGAGAGACCATGGGCATCAGTATTAGGAATTTATCTCCACAAAGTGCCTCAGAGATAAATGGAAGAAAAATGGTTCTCCCCCTGTTTCTTACTTCCTTGGGTTTCCTCCTTCAATCCACTGAAATCTCTGAGTCGACAGAATGATTTCCCCAGCAGTGTGATCCAAAGTGGGTGACTGACACTTCCCACAGCCCAAATCTCAAAGTGAAAGTCAGTCAAAATTCATAGATGTTCAGGAGATTTTGTCTAATTCCCTAAAAGTATTTGTTTGCTTACAAAAAAAATCTGGTAGTCATTGGAGACAGTGCTAAATCCCAGTGTGTTGCAGCCTTTGAAACATTTAACCAGGGGAGTGTGACCCCAAGGAATAAAGTAGGGTAATTTATAATTTAAAATGAGAATTTTTAGGGAGTAATACAGTAACTGTTGTCTGCATTTATTATTATTTTTTACAGTAATGCTTTGAATTCATCATTGTAGAGCAGAGCCCAGTCAGGTAAATTGCAGTAAAAGGGCAATAGCAGGCACTTGTTCCAAAATCAACTTATTCTGCACATTCAAATACATAACTGCAACAGGGAGAGGTGACGTATAAATAGAGTGGGGAAAAGAAACTGGGTAAAACTGACGAAATATTATGATTAACGATGGACAGGTAGACAAACAGACAAATTCTGACAAATCAAAAGGAATGAGCACAGCGATGAGAAATAAAACATCCTATACATTCCCTTCTTTTGAAAGAGAAAATGAGCGAAATAAAGAAGGGTATGTTGGGAAGGGAGGAAGGAATGAAGGGATAATGAAAGGGTTGAATGCTTTTCATGTGTCCCCTTCCCCCTCCACTCAAAACACACTGCAGTGCTGGTGGGGCAATATATGATTTCCAGCTGTGTAAAGCCACAAACACTCGTATGGTTTACAAATATTTGCCCAAGAAAAATATCCTTGCAGGGCTATCCTTGTTTTGCCTTCATATTCAAATGAACTACTTCTTAAAAGAAGGCTTTTCTGAGACAAATCTTGGGCACGACACACATCTGGAGACAGCAACGCCCTTGACTGGTATTTTCTTCTTTTGCTGGAGGTAGAAGGTCTGCAGGCAGAGGGATACTCAACAGGCAGCCAAGTCAATAACTAGCCCAAAATTACAGCCTTGCTCTAGTGAGAGCACGAATTCCTAACAACCCTCCCAGCCGTTTATCAGAAGATCTGGCTCTGAACAGGACCAAATGGGCTGTTTCTGTAAAGGGATGCTTTGTCCACAGAGGTCTTTCTGGGTGTAATCTGCACCCTTCTTTGGGGCCCATTCTCTGTGCATTGAAAACTGTTGGTTTGATGTTCAAGTAAAACTAGGTTGTGTCCACTTCGTTTGGATTAACATTTCTCCAGTGATTTCCACAGCTAATGTCCCACCTGGATGTAAAATAAGGATGATCCCAGTGTATGTACACCATGGCTGGTTCAAGAAAAACAATTCTGCTGTAGACTGCCCTAGGAATACATGCTTGATCTCAGGAGGGATTTATAGACCACTTCCAGCAGGGCAATAGCTATCCTGAAAGGAGGTGTATGCCCTCAAAGCTATAAAAGGAACTGTAGGAGAATCCATATGTGGCTGTAGCATACATTTTATTTATCTTATCCAAGAGTGAACAGAACTGAAATTGGAAAAATGCAACCAAGGCTTGATGGATTTTCATTTGCTTTCTACTCCCAGCCCCTGTCAGAGTGAGTGTCTGGGTGGTCATATGAGGGAAAAGGAAGGGAGGCGTTTCTGAGTGCAACAACATTACATTAATGAGAGTTAAACATGTGAATTGCCTTGTCCTCACCAGCAAGAGCTCTGGGTGATAACAATGAAGTGAGGGTTAAATGCATTCGTGGACACTTGCCACAGGTAACCAACTACTTTTGCAGAGGTTAATACAGAATCATAGAATCATAGAATAGTTTGGGTTGGAAGGGACCTTTAAAGACCATATGGGCCAACAGCCCTGAAATGATCAGGAACATCTTTAGCTAGATCAGGCTGCTCAGAGCTCCATCCAATCTGACTTTAAATGTTTCCAGGGATGGACGAGGGGTAATGTTTTTAAATTGAAAGAGGGGAAATATAGATCAGATACTAGAAAGAAATTCTTTACTGTAAGGATGGTGAGACACTGGAACAGATTGCCCACAGAAGTTATGGCTGCCCCATCCCTGGAAGTGTTTGAGGCCAGGCCGGATGGGGCTTTGAGCAACCTGGTCTGGTAGGAGGTGTCCCTGCCCAGGGTGGGGATTTGGAACTCAATGATCTTGAAGGTCCCTTCCAACTGGAACCATTCTATTATTCTATGATCTACCACCTCTCTGGGCAACCTGGGAGACCAGGGCAACCTGTTGAAATTAATCTGAACTACTTCAGATTTTTCTCCAGGATGACATGGGTTGGTCTGTGTTTGACATCCATGTTTAGTTAGTAGTTAGATGAACTCAGTGCTCCTGTCTCCCAGCTCCCCTTTAGTGATGAAGAGTTGATAATGCTGTCTAATCTGCCAAAAAGAGTCCAGCCTCTCAACTGGCATGGGTAGCAGCAAGTACTGTGGGAATCTTATTATCTTATTGTAAATATTAACCCCTATAAAATTATATTGGAAAGCTCTATCTTTGTCAAATTAAGTTTCAAATTCTGATCCTTTTTTTTTTTTGGCATTTGTTTTTTTTTGTATTTTCTTGTTCCCATTAAGTCTGTCTGACTAGCCTACTCTTACCAGGTATTTGTTTTTACATTTCAAAAACATTTCCAAAACATTTCTAGGCAAAATGAAAGACTGGACTTTAATTGCACATCAGTAAATTATCCACCAAAAACTGAACTAGTGCAAATTCTTCCTAGACTTTATACAAAGTCTTTTGGCATTGTTGATGACTATATTTATTGAGATGAAACTATGTTAGTCTTTACATTAAATTTGGGATACATGGCATGTATATTTTTTATTAATTGAAAGAAGAAAGGCATGTCTGAAGAAATAGTGTTTATAAATAGGCACTTGACTCCAATGGAGGTCTATGGGTACAGCATTTAATTGACGCTGCATCAGTGATTGCAACGGGCCAAATGGAACATCGTTGCAGTCTGGGTTGCACAGTGGCCCACTGTTCAGCAAGGATTTCTTTCTGAGTTTGACCTTGCAATTATTTGGATGCCAAAATGGTTTGTCCTTAAAGTAGCAAACAGGCTGGAGACTGCTTGGTTTGTACAAGAAAGAGCTTTAGTTAATCTTGAATTGTTAAGGCCTATTCTTCATTCTATTGTTGGCAACGTGTCCACAAAGCGGGACATGCTGTCACAGAAGGAAATAAAGAGATGGATGAATGTCTTTGAGGAAGAGCCAGATGGTTAAGTGAGACAGCTGGTCACAGACAAACAAAAATTATGGCTAATGATCAAGCCAGGTACCAGCCAGAATCAACAAACTCCATGCTGGCTCATTCCAAATTTAGCGTCTAAACTTAGCAGGGCACCTTGATGTGCATGTAAACCTCCAAGCTCTTCCTCTCTTGGAAAATGTTTTCCCTTCTCTAATTTCATGCAGCAGACATCTGCATTTCCAAGAGCAGCATTGGTGACATGTTTCAGAGTCTAAATAGCATAAAAAAAGGAGAGTATCTCATCTGATTATTCCAAAATGCCTGTATGAAGTAATATCAGAAGTTCAAAACTTCTAATAGAGTTTCAACTTCCACCCATTGTCACTCAAAACTTTCGTTTTTTTTTTTTTTTCTGTTGATGGCATCCTTAAATCTTTCTGATAAAGGAGCTTGATGCAAACAATCCTGCCTTTCTCACAGACACCCAGTAAAGGATGCTTCTGAACTCACGGTTCATCCTGAGGGCACCCACACTGGAGGGAAAAAAAATTGTTGCATAAGGAGGTCAACACTGGAAAAGTTCTATTTTTGTAGGCAAAATTATATTTTTGTAATGAAAGAATGTCTCCTTCTCCATGTCACAATTTCTTCTTCTTTTTTTTTTTTTTTTAAAATGATAAAGACCATTACTACATATAATTTCATTCAGAGCAGAGACAGGTTTAGACGCTGCAAATTGTTTGCAGAAAACACTTGGCTCATTTCAATCTGGTTTTCCTGGCTCATTTCAATCTGAGTTCCTCAAGAAAAAACAGTTACTCCCATTTCAAGACCAAAAGCCAAATCTTCTGTCAGCCGGACCCGACTACTGCTTTTGTTTGTAGAATGACACCCCTTTGCGGTGGAGTGACCTCAAGCGACATTAACACACCTCATGCCAGCCCAACTTCTTCCCAACTTTAAGGAGATTGATCTTCTTTCCTATTGCATAGTTCCAGCCTCTGTCCTCTAATTCTCCCTTTTCCTTCCAAGATTGAAGATTTCTTTGCCAGACCCTCCTCCATAAGACTTTGCATAAACCACTGGAAACTCAAACCCACCAGCAAATGAGAGAACCCTGAGCTTGCCCTTTACCCTGCAAACGCACACGTTTTCTTTACCAATACCAGGAATCCCAGGGGCTCCCCCCACGCTAATAAAGGTAAGTATGTACATAAACATTGGCAAGGGCAGGGGGGTGATGAGGTGTTAAGAGGAAATTTCTTTACTTAGCAGTGTTGATTTGTGAGTCTTAGGGGAAATATGCTAGGGGCCTCTATGAAGAGCCTCTGGATTGATTTCACTCTTATCCCCTTGTGTCAACCGGAGTGGTAATAAATAAATAATAATAATGATTACATTTTCTCTCTGTTATAGCACTATTCAACTAGAGAGCCCGGCATCTGTGAAAAGAATCGTTGCTATCTCCAGTTAAAAAATTTATCTATAGCTTCACAGCAAGCTACTGAGGAGAGAGCCGAGGCCTCTGCATCCTGAGACACTGGGCTCCGAGCAATAAGGGAGTTATTAAGATGAGGCTGCCTGCATTTAAATAAAACTTATCATGCATACTTCAGCTATTGAAACCCAGGCTGGCTGGAATGCTGGGGTTAGCCAGATTACATTTCATACATGCACGCCTGACAATTTCACTTACCTAATTCCTACAGTCAAAGAAAAAAATATGCCTGTGCCTCTTTCGCCCAACAAATGGATCCTATTAACTCAGAATAGCTTTGGTTTTAACTTTATAGTTTCAGGCTTCTTGGTAGAGTGTTGTAGGGTTTATACCTCAGTTCTTCATGGTGAAGTAAAAATATGCAGCCAGGTTTTAGCTAGGGCATGCCTTTTCCTTTTGGGGAAGGAAACATTGTGCATTTGAAAAAGGTATAAATATTTATGCACACAGTTTCAGTGATTCGAATTGGCCAGCTCTCTGGTAGGTCAGAAGTTCAAGTCAGAAATCATCTGAGGTTGAAGCTTTCATGTCTCAGAATCTGTTTGGTATGAAGTGGACTCAATTTTTCCCTGCGCTGGTCCCCACCCATATCCTGGTGAGATTAGTCTGGTTCATATGCCTCTGCACTGGCCTGGGTTCTCAACCCCTGAGAATGTGCTTTCATGTTTAGAAAAGATTAGCAAGGGGGTTGAGTTAGGCCAAATGAAGAGTAAGACAAGATTGTCCCTACCCAATTCAAAGGTACTTTGCCCTCCTGGAGCCCGTATCCAGGGATGCAGTTGGAGATGAGTTGAAGTAAATGGAATTTACCCACATTTAATGCCACACAGATATTGTTTCTCTAAATGGAGGTTGCAAAGATTGGACAACTATTCACCCAACATCCCCCGTTGGTGGTGCGTGCCCTCAATTTGGGACTGCAAAGATTGGACAACTATTCCAACATCTTCACTTTTCATCTGCAAAGTAGATGAATTGACCAGTTTTGTTTCACTGCAGAACGGGCTCACCCTGAACCCCTGAGCCAAAAAACTGTAGGGGATGTGGGGTAAAGACCTCTGAAATCCCAAAGCTAGAACAAGGTTTGTAGAAATGGTGCCTTCCTTGTTTTTGGGATCTTCTCCTCTCTCCCCAGCAACTCTTGCATCTCCCGTTGGTGGTGCGTGCCCTCAATTTGGGAACCTTTGGTAAGTGCGAGCCATTCACTGAGTTGCCGTGGCTCCCACTTTCAACCAAGGGGGAAAGAATCAGGCCCTGAATCTACACAACCATTACCTGATTCTCTTTAACAAAGTGGAAGGATTGCGAAACGTTAGGATATGGAAGGACCCCAGCTGAGCTACTCCAAAAGGAGCTGATTTTTCAAAATACAGTGAATATCTGCCAACTGAGAAACAGACTTTTTGCATTCTCTCCTCTTCAGATCCATAAATGACCTGACAGTCCCAAATTTCTGAGATACATTTTTTGCCTAATTTTTTTCAAGGTCAGTTACCAAACACTGAATTTCTGCTATAAATATTGCTTCTGTAGGTTGTAACACCTCCTTTTAACCTTCCCATGATGGAAAGCATCCCCACAACTTTTAATCTCCTTTTTTTTTCTTTTTCTTTTAAATAGAAGAGCATATATCAAATAAAAGCAGCTGAAATTAGAATAAAACATGCCACAAAATTATCTCTCCCTTGTCACCTTCTGCTTTGTTCATAAATTTCATTACATGAGATGTTTTCAAGCTTCATTACTTTCCTTCTGTATAAGAATGGAGATGGTTTTGCATAAATAGATAATTCCAAACAAATGGGAAAATACTTCTCTAGCAAATACTGCTTTTTTTCAAAGTATGGAAAAAGGCTGGAAGGGAGGATGAGATGGGTAAGTCAAAGGCTTGCTGAACAGACTGTGGGATCTCCTCTCTTACTTCATTAAGCCTCACAAAACAATCCTTTCCTGAAAGCCGTAAAGAGTAAAACTCCACCAATCCCACTGTGGCCAGGCTTCCCCTTTTGATTTCCATGGATAACTCCATTCCTGTGGCTGGTGAGTTCTTCTGAAGAATAACAAATAATGGCTTCATCCGCACTAGTAAACTAAACAGAGCTGAGCTCTGGCTCAGGGATTTTTCTGCCTCTGAAGCCAGCTAAGCATGGTCTGACCACATTCAAATTATTAAACTTCCAGAGTCTAAAAAACAGGGTGTCTGCATCTGAATTTCTATGGGGAAATGGTCCCTGGACGGTGCTAATTTCTGAAGGATGCCTGCTTGGGAGTGTGCTACTTGGTCTGGGCCAAAACTATGGGGACTGTTGCAGCAATTTACCTGTCTGAGGGATTGAATTCCAGGGCCTGGGAATGCTCCCTGGCGCTGATCATTTTTTTTTCATTTTCCTTGGTGAGAAGTATCCAAAGTGTCCTTACGGCACACTTAACAGGGGAGAAACTCCTTCTGCACCAAGGTTATGTCGCTGTGGTTTATTCTCTCATTTCACAGGTGAGCTGCGGATGAACCAAACAGTGAAGCTGTTCAGAGAAACCAGAAATGAGCTGGCTGAGGCCTATGAGCATCTCATTTCATCTCCCATGGCCAATGCCAACTGCTTTGAGCAATGACAACAAACTTTGCTTCTTGACCAGCTGTCTCTGGGGCCATTTTCTCTTGGATGCTGGCTTCTGGGAGCCATGCAGCTCTCCCAGCTCCTTTCTCTGTCGTTCTTTACCTTGGACTACCCTCTGAGCTTGAGCAAAACATTTACAACCCACCACTACAGCAAGAAAAGTGAATTTTATTTTTTTTAAATTATTATTCCCAGAGGAATGTCTGTGTTTTAGTGAGTTTTAGGTGTCAGGGCCAAGAATGGGCTCTGTTTTGTCGGGCTCTGGAAGCCAGGTAAAGGTGCCTGTCTAAATAGACGGTGCAAAAACATGAAGAAGATTGATGAACAAAGGGATTTTTCATCCCCTCCCCAAAACTCATTCACATCCACCCAGTGTTTCTTCTGTATCTAATTTTTAACCAAAGGGCTGATATCAGAGCAACACTCGATTCTTATTTGATCCAAGCAAGAAAACAGAAAAATAAGAAAAGATCCCAAAACCCCTCATCCAGCCCAAGGGCTGGCAGGGTGCCAGGGAATGTGGGGAGGACCAGGCTGTGGGGTTGGAGGAATGCAGGCCTTCCTATCTTTTTTCCCAAACATTCCCTTCTGCAGCAGACTAAATATTTTCACATGCTGCTGCTGGAACACCCAGGTTCATGGTCAAACAGAGGCGCAGCGAGCAGGGACAGCTTCACGCTCCCAGGGCGATGGTCCTCATTACAGCCTGGCCTGGGGCCAGCTGCCTGGCACGGGGGTATCACGTTGCAGCTTCCCTTCCTTCATCCAATGCTTTCCAGGCTTTCATCTCCTTTTGTTTTTTTTTTTTTTTTCCACCACCCTGCTCTCTTTTCACTTTGTGTTGCTCAGGAGCAATTGATTTCAGTGGGGTTTTGTTGTCCTCAGTGCATCTGGTAAGGAAGGATCCTCTAGGAAAGTCATCCTGTGGCCTTAAAAAAGCCCATGAGCCACGTATGTCAGGCTCCTTCATCCATAACACGTGGCTGATGACAATTATTGTAGCTTGATGACTTCAAGGTGGGTCACTCTTGGGAAGTTTGTATTTCCAGCCCCTTGCCAAAGACTCCTTGACATGGTCCTGGGAGCTCTTGTAACAGCCCTCACTCACCTTGTGGGGTTGAGATGAAAGTGGTTTCTTCACTTTACAGAGGATATTCTAGGCCCTGTTTATTTATGATTGTGAAGTGCTTCTGTGTTATGTGGACAGAGACAGTAGGAACAGACAATTTCTTGATAAGAGAGGTGTTAGGGAAAGCCTGATTATGGTTTCTTTTTAGGCGTATAAAGTAATGAACAGCACTGAGATTCAGTGATGATCTTCACCTCCTCATGTGGAATTCAGTGAGTATATTCATCCGCACAAAGGTAGCTGGTTACATGTAGGCTGGGTATCTTTGACCTCATTATAATTGAGGGACATCTAGTTAATAAGGTGAAGCTGTACGTCTTTCCCTAAAGCAAAGAACCTGCATTTTGTCAGCTGAATTTGCCTCTAGACTCTGCTGAATCCATCTAAGATCCATATGGAGTTTTGGTATCTAGTTTGAGATTCAGTTGCCCAGACACAGAAGTTTGAGACCATTCACAGTACTCTCAGATATTTCATCTGGACTTCTGGTATTTGCCAGAGGGGTGGAGGTTTCCTATAGGTCCTCTGTTGCATCTGCCAGCATCACGTAGATGACTTGGCTAATATAAGGCTAATAATAATAAGCCTAATAATAGTAATAAAGCTAATAATAAGGCTAATAATTATCTATGTGATAATCATCACATTGTTGCATCTGCAAGCATCACATAGATGACTTGGCTACTATAAGGCTAACAATAATAATAAGGCTAATAATAATAATAAAGCTAATAATTATCTATGTGATAATCATCACATAGATGACTTGGCTACTATAAGGCTAACAATAATAATAAGGCTAATAATAATAATAAAGCTAATAATTATCTATGTGATAATCATCACATAGATGACTTGGCTACTATAAGGCTAACAATAATAATAAGGCTAATAATAATAATAAAGCTAATAATTATCTATGTGATAATCATCACATAGATGACTTGGCTATATATATAATATATAATCCAGGCCCCCACTGGAAAAGTAGTCTAATTTTTTTGGAGGTCTTGGAGCTCCTGGAAATGGCATCTCAAATACCAGCATGAAAGGAAAAACCATTGTAGTGGGGTGTGATCATGAGTTGAAATATTTGAATTCTCTGTTTATCCTCATCATAGGCCTGTTATGAAATGCTCTGAAAAACTTCTAAGACATGTCTACCCGTCAATTGAAGATGGGATTGTAACCCGATGTAATATAACTGTATTAGGTGGGAGTTATGATTCTCTGTTTATCCTCATCATAGACCTGTTATAAAATGCTCCAAAAAACTTTAAAGACATCTACCTGTCAATTGAAGATGGGATTGTAACCCTATGTAATATAACTGTATTAGGTGGGAGTTATAAGGATACAGTAATTTAAGTTTACAGGAGAAAAAAAGTGAGTTGCTCTGGAGGGTCTGTGTTGTTGTTGCTAACATTAATGTTAGCTAAAACCCTTACCATCTGCATAACCTTTATAATTGTCTGTGAAAACTAATGCTGCCAGATTAGAGCCACCATTTGTCAATCTGATGGAGCTCTAGTGGCTCCGTCAAAAAGCATGTGGACGTACAAGACCAAATTTTCTACAGAGAAGATTCTGAAAATCCTTGAACAATTACTGGAGTCCAAAAGTTGTCACACTCCATTATGTGCAATTCACCCCACATCCAGTTTTCACTCCAAGTTCATATTTTTTTAATTTTTTCCCCCTCTTATTTTCAATCTGTTTGCTATTTCCCCCATGTTCCCATTGTCAGAGCTGAGCTCTGGAAAAGGGAAACATTTCCTGCTGGTTCCTTCTGCGCTTGCTCAGGACAGAAGGGTTCTAGCTTTGACTTCTCTTGGGAGGACATTTTATCTTAAGTAAATATTGAATTTCTGGGATTAATATACCAGCTGGTTAGGAAACAAAACAAGCCAGTTCCAAGAAGCATTTGCTTACTGATAGCAAGGATGATAAAGTGTGTTGATTGGGTCTTGATGACTTCTAGTTATAGAAGACCAAATTATAAACGCTAGTAATCTGCAAATTTGAAATCAGTACTTCAGCTAGTTCCCTAAGTCAATACAACGATAGCGATTTGCATTAGCAAATGTCCTATGCTCAGCCTGAGGGGTTCTTTAGGTACCTTACTCCTGGCCAACTGCATGGACTATTGAGCACAAGAGATAACGTCAGATACAGACACAGATACAATTCCATGGCCCTGAGTGTGCCATCAAGTTGAATTTAAGTGAAATCCTGATGCAAAGGTAAAATTACCAGACTAAGAATAGACGTTCTGTTTATGAAAACTAAGATTTTGTTCCTCGTATTGCCACAGAGCTTTTTATAGACTCTAACAGTTTCACCTTTTTGAGGATGGTCTTTCCCATCCATGACAAGAAGCAAGAAATATCTTCCTGCCTTGCGTACTCGTGCCATGGATAGGCCTATCACGACAGTCATCCTTGTATTCTTATTGCTGCTTTTGACAACCTGAATTTTACTGGCTTCTAAGGTGAGTTAAACCTGTAAAATTCCCCAGAGTTAACTGACAGCAGCCACAATTCCTCTCGAGTTGCCTAATTAAAGTCAAGGGGACTGGTAGAGTGTTTTCCTCTACAGCCGTAATCTCTCTCACATTCTGTTCTGCTTTGATTGTATTGGACACAAGTGGCCTGTGAAAGTCCATGCTGGGTCGTATGGCAGGGGACAGGCTTTGGCTATGGCTGTGGGTAGGGAGGGAACAGACCCTGCAACAGACTCCACGGAGGTCAAAAAAAGCCTTGCAAAGTCCTTTGCTCCCTTGTTTCAGCAAACCCTGCCTCCAACATCATGGGAGCAGTCAAAGTTGTGCCTGACCAGGGGGGTCGCGAAGCCCAAGTGCGACCATATCATGACCGAGGTTAGAAGAACAGGTCTAGTAGAGTTGGGTCGTAAATCAAGAACCATTCTGAGAGTCTTGTGTGTAACGTAAAATTTTTGGTGATATTTCTACACTGAACTGAAAAAATGAGATCTTGCCAAAGAAAATCTAAAGCACTCAGGGTTAAGGATGATATTAAGCTCTGTGCAGAGCCAGGCTCAGAGATGTTCAGAAACTGCTCCACCTTCCCCCATTATTTTTCAGCATTTCACATCACCTTTACAAAGTGACCAACTTCTTATTAATTTTGGCCAGGTAGTCACAAGTAGAGGAACTCAGAGAAAAATATTGCCTGGACCACTCTTTATTTTCTTTCAGTTAGTTATAGTAATATCTCTGCCTCTTTTTTTATGACGAATTATTTAAATATTTGGAGGAATAGGCTGGCAAACTGGAAGTTAAGATATTTATTAAACATATGGAGCTTAGTTATTAGACACAGTAGTTAGTCTACCTTATCTCATTAATTTGTTTGCTTAGGACCGTCTCAATTGTATTTCATTTGAGAACAGAAATCAACTTTTGGCATCTAGACCATGCAGGGAGGCTTGATGTATAGCTGAAAATCTTTGGCATTGTCACAGCATTTTTCTCACACTCCAAAACTAGGCTGATTTATTCACACACATTTTCACCTCTTTGCTAATGTTTTGCTACTAAGGGGACCTGAGAAGCCTGATGCAGCAGAGGACCTCAGACCACCGAGCACAGACCTACAGGTCTGGAGCCCTTTCAAGTACCATGCCATGCCACCTTCTCAACATCTTCATGTATGCCCTTCTTCCCCTCATTGCCTCTGTTGTCAATAGGTACCTGTTCAGCTTATCTCTTTGTCCCAATTAACCTCTCATTTCTTTGCTTACCTGGATTTGCAGGTTCAACTCACATTGGCAAGAACATCTTCACATTCTTGGACGATGTCCACACGCTGCACAGTTCCTTCTTCGTTCTGTTTAAGCCTGTCTCCAAAAACCTCCATTCAGCCAACACTCTGGAAACACAATTTCTTTGTTTCACTGGAGCAGTATCAAGTAAACTTCACTCTAAGGACAGAAAAGCATAATTCCTTACAATACTCTGAGGTAAGTAAATGGAAGTGTGGCTATTGAATTAGTCAGCAACAGGGTCTCAGGTGCACCACCCTGCACCTAATTTAATGGTGAAGACAATATGTAGACTTCACCCCTTGTCATAAGAAGGGTTTGTGCCCAAAGGTTTGTCACTTTTTTCCCTCATGACATTGATGAGTCTAATAAAAGAAACTACCTCTGCTTGTAACCCTCATCACCTACATACATTCATGTTATTGTAGGTATAGACATGTTACAATTCCTACCTGTGATTGTGGCATGAATAAGAACAGATTTTCTCATCCCAGTCACCAAAAGAAAGCATGAAGGGCATTCCCTGTGGCCAAAGTCAAAATAATCTGGAATCTTTATGGAATGATTCAGGACACATGTGGTCATGGGGAAAAAGCTCATCTAATAATTGCAGACACCTGCAGTGTAATAACTGAAGGTTGAGATGGTCCCTCATATATCTTGTAGAAAAGAGGAATAAGTAGTTTAGGATGAGATTAGTTCAACTTCAGACATCAGGTTTAGTCCACTGACTAAATTGAATAAATCTCCCTTGACTATAAAGGGATTTCTGGCTCACTGCTACAGATGGTGATTGCTGCATTGTAGGCTCTCTAAAGTTAAATGAAATTAATGCCACTCTGAATTCTATTTTTTTTTTACCTGTTTCAGTGGGGGCTTCCAGAAGCATGAATGTCCTCATGCAAAAGAAGTGTTTGCCATGAAAACTTTTAAAGTCTTCTAATTTCCAAAAGATTTCCCACCTCAGAGGAGAAAATGACATCTAATGAGTGGAAGACACTGGGGAAATCTTATTTTTTGCATTCTTCAATCAGTAGACACCAACTGTTTCCTAGGCAGTATAAAACCCTGTAGCTGCACCGAAATACTATTTGTTACACTACCTGTCACCTGTTAAGGTTTTACTTCGAAGTTTCGCAGCACACTTTGGAGAGAAGCTTCTTTTTGAACTAAAGGCCCTACATACACAGAAAAGTTGTTGTGCCATCATGGAGCAATTCTTCTTATTGGCTGAATGACTATAATTCCTTCCATGAGCTGTAAAACTACACATATGGCTTTATTGCTTCGGAGTTATTTTAATAAGGATTCCCCCATGGGCTGTCCAGACAGCAGATGGCATCATACGTGAAAATTAAACTCCTGAACTGAGGCTCCAAACCTATTATGAGGCTTATAAAATACACCTGGAGGCTTTAGGTGAAGTGGGAAAGCCAGGAGGTTCTCAGTGCAAGCAGAGATTGCTGAATGCACAGATAGAAAAGGTCCCTTTTTATTTCCCAGCACTCGCCCAAGGACTGACTTGTCTCTGACTTCTTTTCACGAGTCCCAGGACAGAGCTAAACGCTCTCTCATTTCTTGAGCTGCCGGTGCTTTGGGCCATATAAAGTTCAAGACAAACCACTCTTTTTTTTTTTTTTTTTTTGTGTGGTGTTGTTGCTGCTTCAGCTCTGGTTGAGTTGCTGGAGGGCAGATATGGAGTTGGTTAATAAACAAAAACTCTGTAGTGATATTGAAAGTTTGCCCTTCCACACAAAACCTAAAAAATCTGGGAATAAGCAAGTAAATACTAATCTGCCCATGTAGTTGTAAGCAGAAGAGGACAGGTAATAATTGAGCCCAGCAGCAGCAGAAAGTCCCTGCAACATTTTCTCATCCAGAAATGCTTTTTGGCCAAACTCTGTGTCCTTCTGCTTTGTTGCAGTGTTCTCAGGTACGATTTCTGGGTTAACTTAGGCATTAAATGCAAAGTGTGGGAGGTGGACAGAAGGAGACATTATTACCTGCTAAGGCCTTCAAGACAATTTGCAAAGGCTGTGATGGTAGGTTTATGAAATGATCAGCAATAAATTCTTTGTGTATTTCAGTAGTATGAACAGGGGAGGTGTTCCAGAGTGCTGTGCATTGCACAGCACCCCTCTGAAAATCAGGAAAAAAAAAAAAAAAGAAAAGAACGAAGAAAAAAAAAGAAAACACTAAAACCACTCCAGTTATTACTCACCCTGCCTCCAGCTATCTCTCAGGAAAATCAACAAAACACGCATAAGATGATGGAGTTGTAGAGCTTAATTTTTCTACCACCACTTTTACAGCACACTCTGGCCCCAAATCCTACTGCAAATGGTATGATGAAGCTTATTCTTCAAAACAAAAGAAGTTGGTAATCCGGGGTGGCATTTAGCTCACAGATTATGGTTCCTAAATTAAGATGTCTACATATGAGAAAGTGCAACTCCACAATGTAGCTGTCTACAGCTGAGCTAATTCACCGTAACTCCCTTTATGGTCAGTGGAGAGAATGAAACGCTACCTGTATGTGCATTAAGTATCTAAACTTTTATGGTAGTCAGTGGAGATCAAGTCTCAAGAGTCAGACATCAAAATTGTAGTGGTATTTCTAGAAACTCACATTGCAGAACATAGTGTAACACAACTGCTTTGCAAGATAAGGAACTGCTAATAGAGGCAGTGACATACAGGGGTTCATTCTACATAATTTTTAGGAGAAGAATTAGGATGTGGCATCCACAATTTCATGTCCATACCATACCCTTGGTTTCTGAGCTCTTCATAAAACCAGTGCTTACCTGGGAGACCAGCTATCCCCATCCCTGGTACAGCTATGTTCTTTGTTTAAACGTAAAGGTGGTTGGTATCACCTGAGTATTCCTCCTGACCTCCATGTTTCCTCACCATGGGGGTAAGGACAGCCTATAAACCCTCTGTCAGTCTGCCAGATAGGACATCTGTCCGGGTGTCTTGGAGCCTCTCAAATGATATTAGGTGGCTGTATTTAGACAGGTGAATCGAGCCCCTGTGTGTGTTTAGCTGTTGCTCACTAGACTCTGTTGGTCGTGTTGACTGGCCCTCCACTGGCTATAATATGACCCCAGTCTCCAGCTCACTTACAGACACCTACATGCAAAACCAGTATTTGTCTTGCTCTTTGAAATCAATCCTACACTTGGTGTAGGATCCTACACTCCTACACCACTGGAGCTGCTCCTACTCAGGTAAATCTAGCTCTTGCTTAACATCCCTAACAAAAAGTCTCCTGGAAACACAGGAAATGAGACAGGTGGGGAATATTTTTTAAAGTACATTTTAAAATGTTCCTGCCTAGTCTTGTGGGCATGTAAAGATTCCCACTTACTCTCCAAGTATTCAGGTTTTGTGTGTACAAGATGCAGCACACTGAGACTTTGTGATGGATGTGATTTTCACAGAAGGCATTATTTTTCTTCCTGCAAGAGAATCTCCAAAGACAGCTTCAAAAAGAAGGATAGTTCATTCCAATTAGCTAAACAAAACTATCCAAATTTCTCTTCCTCTTACCTTTGGGTAACTACAACATAGTTATCTACTGCTAAGCCAGGCATTCTGGACTCCATTTATAGTCAACAAAGAGAAGTAGCCACTTTTAGATGTGATTCATCAAATCTGTTTTAGACTTCTATTTTAGGAGTAAGTGAATCATAACCTAAACTCTATTGACCAGCTCTTCCTTGAATCCAAAGGGAGCAAAGTTCAGCTTTGGTGGGTACTTCAGCTGCAAAAGTCTTTCTCTATATTTGGTTAAACCAGTCTCATTTCTGACTTGGCCAGAACAGTTCAACAGTATAGATACTTTTCCCAACACCCTAAAATCTTCAGGACAGAGATCTATCCACAGTTTTGGAGGTTTTTGAAGTGTGTGTTTGTCCACAAGTGATTTCCCTTTGTGTGAGTCCAGGTGGATGTCAGTCAAGGAGGGTATCATAGATATTTTTACTGTTTCCATAGATAAATTGGGAATTGCAAGAACCACTCAGTGCCACATTGGTGCAGCAGGCATGACCCAGTTGGGTATACCTGAGGAAATGTACCATTGGTGCAGCGGGCATGACCCAGTTGGGTATACCTGAGGAAACTGGAGTTCCATGTGGCTGGCACCAGCTATCCTACATTAACCTCCTCAGAAACCTGTGTGCATGTCAAAGAAAACTCACTGTGAATATCAATGAGGACTTAAGCTCAATGACATATCTGTCTTTTGGACTGGGACCCAGGGGTCAGAGGAAATGCTGGCACAGGGCAATTACTGTAACAGGACATAAGGGGATGTGATGGCAGGAATGAGAGACCGTTTCTTTTCATGTCTGATGGCTATTTTCTTCAATGCAGTGGTACTGACCACAGAAAAGTTTCACAAAAAAAATGAAGCCACAAATCCATCCTTTTCTCACCATTCCTTCACTACACAGGGAAAGTTTTATTCCCTCTTTTAATTATCTCCAGCGCAGCGCTCCCAAGTGTATAGGAGTGCATTTGGGGATTCTTCAATGAATAAGCCAAAGTGACACACGCGGAACAGATAGGATAATGAAATTTGAGAGCGTAAGTTTGCACTGCAGATATTTCAAAGGATGTGGTTTGCACAGAGACATTCACTTTGTTTTTCTTGGCGACTTTTTGCATTAGCCTTCTCCACACTCATTACAGCTCACTCTTTATCTTTTATCCTTTAAATATGCCTAGGCTTGACAAGGTAGAGGAGAGGGCACGATGAAAGTGCAGGTTTATATTTAAGCATGTCCTTGAACAGCAAGTCTCCCAGGCGAAATGACTATATTCTTCCCCTCAAAATATATTTATTTAAATGAATTTTTATTCTACAATCATGGTGCTGGGTGAACCAACTGATTGGCTGACAAATTAACACTGGTATGAGCAGGTTCATGCTGGAATTCTGAACAGACTATAGCGATCTTTCATGGTGCAAATGTATCTAAAACTTTAACCGAGGCCAGTCAGTGCCTCCACTGATGTCAGTCAAATGACCCAGATTTAGAAGGGTTATATTTGGCCATGGACTTAGTGGGGGTGTGGAAATGAGACCTTAAAATGCAACTCAAGGAAAAGATTTTTTAAAAAATAACTCTCATAACTGCACAAACAGTTTTATGTCTTTCTTTCCTGACAGTGTCAAATATGTTCTTCATGGTCTACCAGCACGAGTCAACTGGTGAAGCCCTCAGTGTTTCAGTACCTGGTTCTGATGTGAATTGTGATTTTTGATGCTGGGCAGAGTAGATGAGGAGGATTTTTAAAGGTACCAAAAAAGTATAGTTTAGAAAAAAATGAATATGAGTAAAACATCAATGTAATTAAAAAAAATAATATAGGCCTGAATCTTGCCCCTCAATTGCTACTTTGGTAAGTATGGATAATGACCTTTTCCTAGGTAACAAGGGCATTTCAAAAGGAAGCATATTTGAGACTTAAAGATCACCTCGTTCCACCCCCCTGCCCTGGGCAGGGACACCTCCCACCAGACCAGGTTGCTCAAAGCCCCATCCAACCTGGCCTTGAACCCCTCCAGGGATGGGGCAGCCACAACTTTCTCTGGGAAACCTGGGCCAGGCTCTCACCACCCTCATAGCAAAGAAATTTCTTCCTAATATCTAATCTAAATCTCCCCTCTTTCAGTTTAAAACCGCTACCCCTCATCCTATGGCTCCACTCCCTGATCAAGAGTCCCTCCCCATCTCTCCTGTAGCTCCCTTTAGGTATTGGAAGGCTGCTCTAAGGTCTCCCCGGAGCCTTCTGTTCTCCAGGCTGAACAACCCCAACTGTCTCAGCCTGTCCTCATAGGAGAGGGGTTCTAACCTTCTCATCATTGAATCACGGAAGCACCTTAGACAGACAGAACCCTAATTCCCCTTTTCTGCTGCGTTTTGCTGTCACGTGCAAGCTGTACAATTCCAATTCACTGGAGATATTTGCTCCAGGGCAAATAATGTGAGCACAGTCTATTCTGTCTTTCCACTGGCAGAATTCAGAACAGAGATTTTTCCTTGACACATTTGCAGGACTTGCCAGGAGAAATTCCAATCCCCAGCATACTTTATGCAGCTAAATAAATACCATAACATGAATAAACATCATTAGTAATTGCTGATTGAGTTCAAGCCCCTCCAGTTTGTAGGGGAAATGTTTTATTATAAACTTCTGTGAAGTCTAACCTCAGACGTGGTGACTGACTTGAAAAAAAAAAGAATATTTTTTGGCAATGAATAATGCTAACAAATGAATAGTTTTCCATCTTCTTTCCTAAGTATACCAAGATTTTACCATTGAAACATGGTTGCTGCTGGAGTGAAAAAACAGTGGCAAACCAGTAGCAGTTCTCTGCTTTTTTATAGTGCCAACCACCTAATAGACCAACATGAGCAGAGCGTAGTCCTGTGCATCGTTCACCTTCCTGGAAGGATTTTGCCATCTTTGCTGTGCTGTAATGAATTTCCCTGTCCTGTATAAATTTGAGATGACAAAAATGTCTCTAGTCTGCGTGAAATGAAGGTCTTCTAAAGTCTTCCTTTTTAAAAATAGAAGATAAAAAAGAAAGTTCTCGACAGGTTGTGTATGTCATTGAAATACTAAACATCAAGGCCTTCCTCTGTTTTTATTTGTTTGAAAACTGCAACTGTGTCTTCCACATTTCAGATACATATTTTAACCACTACACTTCTAGCTGCATCTGTTCCCCTTTGGTTTTGATTGTAAATTCCAGAGCAGTGTGACCTTTCCCAATAAAGGCTCTGGTGAAACTGGTACACCAGAACCGTAAAGAGCTGATTTGGACTTTATTAAGTGGAGGGACATTGCCTTTCCAGAATTTATTAATCAGAGTATTAAACCAGAAAGTGGTTTTTCCACTAGTGCAAACATTATGAAAATTGGAAATTAAATTTCCGTCCTATGGCAAATCTGGAAAATCTAATATTTACAGACCTTTAAAACAAGAATGAAAAATCCAAAGGATCAAGGATTTAATATAACACATTTCTAAAAATTAAAGCTGATGATTTTGAGGCCAGATGAGCATCCAGCCTTGTTTTGAACACTTCCAGGGATGGGGCATCTACAGCTTCTCTGGTCAAACTGTTCCAGTGTCTAACCACCCTCATAGAGACAAATTTCTTCCTGATATCTAATCTAAATCTACCTTCTTTCAGTTTGAAGCCATTACCCCTTGTCCTGTGACTACCTGCCCTTGTAAAAAGTCCCTTTCAGCTTTCTTGTAGGCCCCCTTCAGATACTGGAAGGCTGCTATAAGGTCTCCCTGGGAGCCTTCTCTTCTTCAGGCTGATCAACCCCAAGCTTCCTGTGTTACCTTCCAATTTGCTCCATGACCATTATAAACTCCATGTTCCTGCTCATTGTGCCCCCCCTGTGGGAGGCTCAGTTCTTCCCAACGTGGAGACAAGCTTTTCAAAATCAATATTGTGACCACTTTTCTTGACAGAATTTGCAGGCAGGAGTTGGTGAGCCTGCCAACACTGGACTAGCAATTAAACCAGAGCAACACTCTTACGTGTTCAAAAATGAATATGATGTGACATCTAGACTTATTTTTCTTCTAGGGATATCATGACAAATTATTCTGCTCTTGTTTATCTCAGCACAGCCTGCAAAGCCATGAAGATTATTCAAGTCACTCTGGATTTGCTGTGGGACAAAAGAACGCAGGATGTGGCTAGATCCAGCAAACATATTTTTCAATCAGATTTCCATAAAATTCCCCCCACACACACCTCAAACACACACAAAGAAAATAATCATAATATTGAAATAGAGCTGGTTGTGAAACTTCCTTTTGTCCTGTGAGAACTTCAGATTTCAAAAGTTTTCCTGTCAAAACTTGACAAATTTTGCAGTCCAGTAATGTGTGAAAAATTCAGAATGGGTCATTTGAGATATTTTTGGTCTTTTAGGTCCCTTTTAAAAAGGAAAGTAAAAATAGAGCGATAAGATTGCTAAAGCAAGAGTAATTTCAAAGCAAAATTAAAACATTTGCTTCAAAGAAACTCACAGCTGTATACCACAACTTCAAAACACTTTCTGTTTTTTTTTTTTCTATTTTTTAATGGCAATGTTTTAGCAACTTAAAGGAAATGGCTGCAGCTTGGTGAATCGGAGCTCTTTCTAGGAAAGAAGTGTTAGCAGAAAATTCTCAGCCAATTCTAATCCACAAATTCCACCATTCCTCATTTCCTGAACAAGCAAGTGTGAGAAGGAGGAAAGAGAGAGAAAAATGCACCAAGGGTTGCCAATGAAATGAAAAGTGCCAGTTTCAGACTTTTATTTTCTGTTTTTTTTTTTCCTCCAGTGACCTAGTCATCTCTTGAGAGCCCCTTGCCCTGCTCTCAGCTGCTCTGCAAGGGAAGGGGAGTAGGAGCTGCAAAGATGAACCCTACACGTGGGATAGAAGCAGATCTACTTGGACATCTCATAGGGAAGGAGTTGTGGAATGGAGAATTAGTGACTTGCCCTGGTCTACAAGAATTTAGCAAGGACTTGAACCTCACCTGGCAACCAGATTAATAACCAGAGCACAAGGACAGCCATCCTCTGCAATTCCTGTCCACTTGCTGATCATGTTTCTGTGATAGCACTATTTGTATTGGAAAGTGGTTGCCTCCCTTTTCCCCACCTTGTATTTATACATTTGTCCTATTCCTAGCCCAATCTATTTAAAATCAAGTAGAAATTTTCTGATTAAGCAGTTTTTGAGAAAATTTGAGACACTGAAAAATCCAATATCAGTGAATTTTCTCTAAAATGCAAGTAGAATCTCAGCTATTAACCAGGCCCTATTCCTAGATAAAACTACTTGGTTTCCACTCCTCAGGAACCCATTATATGCCCTCTTCCAGAACAGGAAGTTGAGGATTTCCAAACCACTTAGACCACTGCAGTAGAGATGGTTGGTTGTATTCTGGGGACTGAATTATAGTGAGAGCTTTGTTACTTCAGCCCTTGATACTTCTGGACTCTTCTGCAAAATTGAAAGAATTTTCCCCATTTATTCGAAGTCTCTCTAGGTGTCCAAACTGTGTTCAATGCAGAAGAAAGCTGCCCATCCCATGGAGATAGCTCAAGGTGCAGCAGGAGGAATCAGGAAGGAAATTACTCCATTGATGGTGGGAGGGAACCCAACCCACTGACCCTCCCACAGAATAAGTTCAATTTTTCCAGGTTTCTTTCCCTGGAAAGATCAGTTCAGAGGCTATTTTCTTGTTTGTGTTCTTTTTCAGTTTAAACTGGGTTTTTACTGAATGCTGGAAATTTTCTGCATTGGACTAGTGTCATCATAGACAACATCTTGCTCTTTTGCCCAAATATTTTCTCTCATTGAGAAGATGGCAGAGATGATAACAGCAATGAATAAAACCAAGGACTTCAATCATTGCTTAACTAAATTCCATCCCCAGCAATTAATATGCCATAGGAATCATTCAGTAGCAGGTTTGAAAGAAGAAAATGCCTATACATTAATTTCTACTTGTTTTATAAGTACAGATCTAAGTCTTTGTGTACAGTAAAACAATGATTGAATCTGTCTACATGATAATAATGGAAGGTGAAACCCACATAATTGCAGTGGAGTAAAAGTCAGGGGTGTGGGCTAATGCTAATGTGCAAGAACCTGCATTTCCAGAGCATCATTTAAACCCTGTTAAATAAAGTACTTTCAGAGAGAGGAGCAACTGCTGAGATCTCAGCTGGGATATCAGGGTCATGCTCCTTATCTTGGTCTTCCTCTTTGAACTATATAGAACTTACCCTGCAAATGTATATTAATAGGTATTTTTTTTTCCTCCCAATTTCTGACCAAATCAAGGGAAAGCACATAGGTTTGAAAGGCTTAATTTCACCGGAATGTTTAAAAATATTTTTGTCAAATGCTCTTAATAATATTTTAGTACAAGCTCAGTGTTTTCCAGTCTCTGCTCCATTGTGGATGGAGGTGCCCACATCACTGTAAATACGTTTGTTGTACACAGAATATATGGAGGGTCTGAATCCAGAAATTGGAAATTTTAAGGTAGCAGTTTACCCAAAGTGAGCTGTTTTGGGATAGCTGATCTCTTCTACCAGGTAACTGCAAGATTCTTTGAGGTAATGAAACACTCAGTGAAAGAAATTCAAGCTGCTCTGCCTTTTCTGTAGAGCAGAAGCCCCACAAAGCACTTAGCTCATCCTGAGTCAGGACTGAAGCCTGGAAGGAGGCAAAATCTGTGGGCTGTTAGGATGAGGGAAACTGGAAACGGCCTCTCGCTGTCAGATTTCACTCATTCGTGTTAACCCAAGGTTTCCCCAAAGGCTGCAGAACAAATTCCTTCTGTGCAGGAAGTGCTCAGGCTGTGAAGGAAAGTGCTAATCCAGAAGTTCAAAGCCTGTGTGAGGAAATATAATGCTTCCTCCAGAGACTTTTCAGGGGAGAGTGGTTGACCACAAGAAAATAGAGGCTCCTGCGGCTGATCGTAAGCCGGCACGAGAGGGCTGTGGAGGAGGCACCTAGGAATGACTGCCATGAATCAGCAGGGAGGGAGGGAACAGCTCAGGCCAGATCTTGGGAGATGCCTGAGCTCTCTGCCATCTCTCAGACCACGGGAATCCTGCAGAGAAACAACGAGGAGACAGAGGATTCTGGGGACTATGGGAATTCAAGGCACTATAGATCATGATGACAGCTGGATTGACACAAGTGCCATGTAGACATGACGGTGCCTGCTGTGAGCAGAGACCTGAGCTCTAGTCCAACAGTGCTATGTCATGTAAAGGTGAAGCACTGATTTTCTTCCTTTCCTTGGTATTTAAAGACAGAATGATCTCGTGGGCATGAGTTGCCTTCATCTATTTCTGTATAATGTCTATTTCAGTGAAGCTGAATTTCCTCTGGATTATTCCTACACAAATAGGAAGCCATATGGATCCAAACCTACAGCTCATCCCATTAAGAGAAATTCAGGGTTCATTCATAGCTCCAATAACTTCAGAGGGTTTTTCTCTAAGCACCACCCCCTTCCCTAGCACAGGCAGAGCTCAGGACTGAGAATTCAAATGAACTTAAGTTCCTGAAAAGCAAAAAAATTTAACTCACCTTGATGTGCTCACTCAATTTTGGATCTTTTCTGAACTGAGATTTTTCTGGGGTAACTGGTACCACATTCAGAGCACTGTTGTGTTTGAAAGCACTGAATAATATATAATGTCAGCATATAATTGTAATAAAAAATATCAGGATGAGACTTTGAGATATAACTTACCTCACCATTTTTTCCTCCTTCCAGAATACGATCAACCCTACCTACAACGTGCTGGATATGTGTTTTTTAACTAACTTTTTGAAACCTCTGTTCATAGAAATTTCCCAACAAACTTTGACATGCCTACATTGGACAGATGAATCCACCACTTGGCTGTTTGAGAAGTATGGTAATACTGTTTAGGAATGTTTTGACTTCACTTTTTTTTTGGACTGGAGAAGGTGAGTATGTTGAAACGGAATACTTTCTTAGGAATGTAAAGGTCCTGGTGAAGCTTTCTTCATGGAAGGTTTTTCCAGCCGAGTTTCTGAGCGCAGTGAAAGTACGAGATTTCCCACAAGAACAGACATTTCCTGCCTGTCAGGGATCTTGGTCATTTTCTGCATAAGTTATCCCTGCTCTGGCTCTCCCTCTGCCTAAATCAGATGAATTATTTGAACCTAAGTCAGATGAATCTCTTGTGACTTGGGTGAATATTTTATCTACCAACCTGTTGCCTCCTTTTAGTCAATTCTCCTGTGGTGTTTTGAACCATTTCTTCTCCCATTTTAGCTTTTCTAAATAGTCTTGGTTTGAACTCAGTACGGACTGCACACCAAAGGAACATCTTTCCCTTTCCTAAATAATCTATTTAGCTTTAATACAACACAAACAAGGCTGATAGCATGTGACTTTTGGAATGAGAGTCATAACACCTCCTCCAAAACAATTTTGTGATGTCCTCTTTGGGATTACACAGGTTGATCATGTGTTGGCTTGAAGTCTGGGCTGCAACTGTTTCAGCTCAATTGAAATCAACTTTCCAAATGTATTTACTCAGAGTGAGATCCATGAAGTGCAAACACCCCAGGCCTAATGGTGCATGGAAAATAGAAAACACAACTCCTACTCGTTTGCTGTGATAAATGATCACCTCCGAATCCTAATGACCATGGCAGTCTATCAATGTGCTCAGCTCCTACCCAGCACCAGGTGAATGGTGGTGGTGGGTGAGTGTGGAGCTCTAATTATATTGCTGATCTTGGCAGGGCCTGGATAATTTAACAAGCCTGATTAGATACTAAATAAATATTGGTTTTGCAATATGCTCACCAGTGTTTAACTTGGATAAAAGAGGCCGCAAATACTGTTGCACTGGCTGATCTGGCAATAGGCACAAACACTTTAAAAGATCCGTTCAGCCGGTGACAAAAGTGTATGAGAAGGAAATTTTGGTGGAATCACCTAATGAAAACCCTCTGTTCCACAGAAACTGAAGAGAATCATTTAGCTCTTCCCCTCACTACTTCAATTTACATGTTACAGCAATTTGAAGCTCAACTGATTTTGTGAAAAAATGAAGTCCCCCAACAGACCCTGGACTACAGGTTAACAGCCACGGACAGTTTCACAATGATGTAGAGAATTTTGTGATCCCACTTAAATTGCAGAGTGGGCTGAAGCAAGGAAGTGCAAAAATTAAGATATCATCAGAAATCAGGCTTTGTGTGAGCCCCAGCATCCTGCAGATGTCTTCTTTTCATGCTGTATTCACAGGCTTTGGTGAAGTTTTCAGTGGTAAGACTCATCCCATCTGGCTGCACACAGAGTAATTTAGCATCATTTGAGGTGCCTGTAAATTATCTCAAATGCAGGAGTGGCAGATAGAATAGAAAATGGAAGGGAGAACCAATACTTTTTGGTGCAGGAAATAGGAGAAAGGTATTTTAAGGTATTAATGATACCTTAAGACCTTTAAAATGTTGTGTCTTTAGGTAACTGAATCCTTCTCTGTGTATCTGCACTTGAGCTGGGTGTTTATTACAGCCAACCAACACTTAGCCAATACTGCAAGAACCACATTTGGGTAAACTTAGGAGCAATTGGAGAAAGTCTGGGGAGGAATTACTGGAAAGAACAGAAGTCAAGGAAAAAAAATGATGTCAGGCCAAAGGAGAGAGGATTTATAATCTAGAGAGTCTGAGGGTATAAGCAAAAGTCTTTTACAAAGAAAAAGAAAATAATCAGCTTTCCAGATCCATATGTAGATCAGACATGAAGTCATGAACATCGAATTCAGCCAGTGTAAGCAGACTTAGAAATAATGATGATGATCATGATAATAATAATAATAAAGAGGAAAAAGAGGAGAAGGAGAAGAAAAGAAGAGAAGAAGAAGTGATAAAATGGCCATACAGCACCCACACAACAGTAAAGGTAACAAAGGTCTGGAACTGACTACATGGAGAGGAGGAGTCAGTGTCTCTTTGTCAGCATATGTAGAAGTTGCTGGACAGTCAAGGAAAGTATAATTGGAAATGTTTCAGCCTTTAGTCTTTTAAGGACTCCTCGATTTCTGTTAATACCTGATTCTCTGTCCCCTGGCAGACAGCACAGGACCGGTCTTTACAAGTATAAATCAGTGTTGTTCAATCATATCAACAAAGTTGTGCTAATATATTTCCATCATAGGTTTGTTCTCGGGATCACTCATATAATGACAGCCAAGACAAGACAGTTACTCAGGTTTTTTAAACTATACATAGATACTTTCATTTACAAGTTTTATTTTCCTTACTGAGTTAAGAGGTGTTGTCTTATCTTCCCTTTTCAAAGGACCCACAAAAATTGAGTAAACCAGATCTTCCAGCCAGATCTTCCACTGGCGTCAATGGCCATCCTGCCTTCCAGAAAAGAATTCAGACTTCTCTCAAAAGAAACACTTGTTCACCAAAACTTTAATATGATTAAGATTTCTATTTAAATCACCTTTTCCCTATTCTAGATACGAAATTCATTACAAAGCTTTTTTTCACGATTCTTTGAGCCATCCCTCATGCCAGTATAAATCACAATGGGCTTGAGTTGAACTACATCCAGTTAGACAAGCAAAACTTTTAACACACTACCTTGCCCCATGAATTTTAATTCCAGCTAGCCACAAGGGGAATGTCAATCAACAAACCTGTGCATCAAGGTTCTTGTTGTTTCAAACCTCCCCC
This sequence comes from Calidris pugnax, assembly GCF_001431845.1. Taxonomy (NCBI): domain Eukaryota; kingdom Metazoa; phylum Chordata; class Aves; order Charadriiformes; family Scolopacidae; genus Calidris; species Calidris pugnax. Next base: position 856,137 of record NW_015090864.1, read on the forward strand.
AGATTTATGTTCCCACAGGGCTGTGCAACGTAACACGTTACCCCTGCTCCCAGTAGTGAGAAAACCAGATCCACAGCACCCTGGGTGCTTGTCAGCATCTAATCCTGCCAAACTAAAATCTCACTCTGGTTAATTAGGTGCTGCTCCAGGTGTTTGGTAACCATTTTCTTAGCCTAGCCCCTCCAGGATCAAGAAAAGAAGGGGGAGGGTCTTCCCCTCCCTCCCTCCCTCATCTCATCTCCAAGCCCTGGTCCACAAGGAGAGATCGAGCATGAGCTGAAGAGATGTGTGTGCTTCCACTCCCCCTAGCACCATAAATTATATGGGGTAAAGCATTACCTAATTCATTTAACTTGTCATGTTTTGCTCCCCTCAGAGGAAAACTCAACGATTTTAAGAGCAAATGTTTGGGGCTGTGATGGTGGAGGTTTTGTGTTAAACTGGGAAAAAAAAATAAGTGGGACTGAAGGGAGAGCTGGCCGACAGGTAGGTCTCAGAAACTTGAGGTTCAGTAGTTTCTGTCTTACCCTGGAGAAGACCTACATGGAAGTTGTTCCTGACATTGCCAGATTTATGCCAAATGAGGTCACATATAATGTTAATGTTCATATCTCCACTGAATATTTCTTGTAAGTACTTGTGTGTAAAACTGTATACCTGTGTCCACATGCTCACCCAGGCATTAGACATTCTTTAGCTTTATTTTTTTTTAATCATCCAAAAAAGGTGTTACTTTGTCATATCCTTCTTAAGGATCCAAGCTTATAAAGCAACTGAGTCAGTGCCTGTCCTATAGAGTAGTTATGTTGACTTCCTATTTTTGCAAATAAGGGACATTTCTTGTAGTTCTCACTTCCTTTATTTTCACTATATGCATATATATATTTTTGCAGTCAAATGTATGTACAGACCTGGCCTTGTATGAGTGAAAGTCTAGCTCAAGACTGGGCTGAAATGCCCTTTCAAAATACTTTCCACTTAAACCGAGGGAGGCAGAACCTCAGAGAAGATACCTTCCATTCTGTCTTGTCCCTTGGGGGCAGACTCTTGTCCTCCAAAAGTAAAAGTACAAAGGCAAGTACAGAGGAGAAACCATAATAAACAATTTTTGCCACCTGCCATCCTCCTCACCTGAAAAAAAAAGGTTTTCTCTAGCTTTCAAGGCTCACCAAGCATTTTGCTTCATCTCACCATGGTATTGCCTCTGGTTTCATGATCACATGACCTCTTCCTCTACAAAAATTTCCTTTGTGGCCCTTCAGAAGCTGTCACAGCTGACAAGATACCTGTAAAACTCTTAAAACCGGAAGATCATACACAGACCCTTAAATTTCCCAACTTCTAGCTGTGGGCAGAATCCTCCCTCCCCCAGTTTCTCAGTTGCACACACCTTGACTTGTGTCTGACCACTCTTTCTGGGATGCCCAGGGGAGAAGCTGTTAAAAAGAGAGGCCCAAAGGGCGTAATGTGTACTGTGAGGCCTGGTTGACATCCTGACATCCTCCCCGGAGAAATGAATTCATGACTCCACCACTCTTTTTCTTTTGAGACGAGGTGCTTACACCAATCATACCTCCTTCTAGCAGCTGGCCAGGGTTTGGAGACGAGGTGCTTACACCAGTCATATACCTCCTTCTAGCAGCTGGCCAGGGTTTGGTTTATGCAAACTGTTCTGAAGAGAAAATAGTGGAAGAAATGGACCATATGACTGAGAAAAACATCCTCAACTATTTTGAGTGCTGTATTACTTCAGTTGCAACCAGTCCTCTAAGCAGTTTGAGGACAGCATTGGGTTCAAACAGTCGGATGAAATGCAACAGCTCACCACAAGAGAAGCTGAGCTGGAGCTCTGAGGTTATTAGTGGTGTCTCAGTGGTGGATTTAGACTCCTAAGAACCAGCAGAACCATCACTCAAGCATTCTTCAGGACTGCGTTCATCAGGACTGTAACCAGTCATCCTGGCTTTGGAGCTGGATGCTGGGGGTCAGCTTTTCTGGTCAGAGCCACACACAGTGTGAAAAGTATTATTTTTTCCCCCCATTTGGGCAAGTTGCCCAGACTGTGCCCTCATTTATCCTGTAATAACCTCACAACATTAGCAAGTGTCTCCATGGGGAGCTGAGGACATTTAGCACCTCTCAGAGGGGACTGAGATTTTGCCAGACCTGGCCCTAAAGCTTTATTTTTCTACCAGAAACCCTTTCTGCAAACAGTTTGCGGAAGCTGTCAGTAACCCTGATGGGCTGAAGGTTGTTAGCAATTTGGTTTAACAGCTCCTTGTGTTTTTTTTTTTTTTTTTCTTCTGCCCCTTAATTGAAGTGGAAAACAGAAATTCCTGTCAGCATGTGTGCATCTGCTGCTGAAATCTGCCAACAACATCACATGGCATTCAACATGTCTTGCAGAGCAGTGGATCCCTGAGACCTTTCCCAGAAGCTCTTTTTTGGTGAAGGATGGTGAAGGCACTTCTGTAAGTCCCCTCTTTACAAAGATCTACAGGACACTGTGGGAGCAATTAGGAAAGAAATGGTGGGAAGAAAGATCTTCTGAGGTCACAGCAGATTTATAAGGGTATTTTTTTCCCAGGCTTAAAATAGATAATTTCTATAAACTGCAAAACAACTGACGTGGGGTCTTGTGACTATTGGATAGCACTCAGGAGATGTCTGTCTCTGCCATGAACCTGTTGAATGGTCTTCAGTGACTCATTTTGCATCCCTGGGCCTCCATTTCACCATCTATAAATTAAGGGTAATGGTAACAATTTCCTTTCCAGTGTTTTGAGAAGTATTTACAATACAGTTCGATACTGAAGACCATTGGCAACTTCTGTGATTCTCTCCCCTCTCCAAATGCATAACTGCCTGTGTTTCATTTAATGTGCCTGCACCAAACTGTGGAAAACAATACAGTCTGTGTAGTGCTTTTCAGAGGGGAAACAGAGGGAAGAAAAAAGAAAATGAAAGAGACGGTTCCAAGACATGGTATCTGGAGCTGCCCAGCTGTGTTTCTAATGTTGTGTCTCAGACACTGGTCAGGTTCCAGAGGCAGAAGTTCCTTCCAACCCAATCTGGAAGGGAAAAAAGCCACTGTCAATAAACACATTAGGGGCACTTTTCTCTTAACGAATTTGGAGAGAACCTCTCATTTATTTTTTCAGGGGAGTTTTGAGGCAAGCTGGCTACAGGCTGCAGCTGGGGTCAGGTGTGTGCCTGCCAGATCTCTAAGTGAAAAGCTTTCTCTGGGATTTTTGTCTAAGCTGGAAGACCTATTCCGTACATGGTGTGTAGACCCATCTACTATGTTCTCTGAGTTAAGACAACACAACATGGGTCAAATGACGGGTGAGAGGTTGGCACAAGAGGTTATGTGCTGAAGGAATGGCCAGACTCTGCGGTTGCAGAGATGAGTCATGCCGTCTGTGAAGAAGTGACTTCTCTGTGAGGGAAACTGTGGTCTAGGCCCATTTTGGTGAACATGCTTGCCAAGTGCTGTGGGTGGCATCCTGAAGTGTGAGACAAGATGAAGTATGGTACAAGGACATGCAGGGAAACTGGGGAGTTGGTTTGAGTGAGGCTTACACAGGATGACTGGTGGATTTGGATTATCCACTTTCACCTGGGATAGTTCAGACCATTTTAGGGCTGCTCCAATTTATGGACTGTTATCTAGAGAACAGATGGAAACCTTTGAAAACCTTTAAAAACAGTGTCATCAGAGCCTTCCCTGGCATTGATTTTATTTTGGGGCTTAGATCTTGGCTGTGCTAAAGCCAATGAGGGATTTTACTGGTGATTTTAGGGTGGTTCGGCCATAGGATCTCTCCTTCTTGAGGAAGTTTCCAAGCTTGAACACAAAACAGAACAGTAATGCAAAGGAGCTGCTGTTTTCTATAATTGCCTTCATTGCTGACGTTCTATTTTTCTTCAGTCAATCAACTCCTGCCTTAATTACACTTTAGAGAGCCTATGGACACCAGTATTTGCAGGGCTGATTCCCAGAAGCATTTACAAACCTGCCTTGTTTTTAAATGGACTGAATTGTGTTGCCTGTTAAAATAAATGCACTTGTCAAATCCCTTTCTTCAACAGCCTTGCCTTACACCTCGCCTTGACAGTGTAATAATGTCTGTGAAAACAACCTAAAGGCCACTTTCTACCTACAGCCACTCCTCAGTCCTCAAATGAATGGCAAGAAGGGGATGGGGGAGGGAGAAATAATAAAAACCTGCCCTCTGGGAGAGTGTCACAGGGCTCAGACCCTTTGGCATCACTCACAAAGACTAGGAGAACTGTATGGACTTGTGAAAATGGTGTGGGAAAAGAAGCTAAGAGGAACCGATGGAAATATTACATGCAGATTATTAAGGGGAGGGGAGAAGTTTTGTGTTCTGTTCCTGATGTGAGGTTTGGGACTCTGGGATGAGTGCCAACACCTGATGGTGCCAACCCAACAGTGAGGTTGTGCTATGTGTTCTTCTGTGTCTCATCCATGCAGTGCATGAGTTACAACAGCCCCTCTTCTGCTCCCTCCCCACTTTACCCCTGACCTTGCAGGGGAGGTCAGACTGCATCAGGGTCTGCTCCATACAACATTCGTACCCTGGATGGGGCTTTGAGTAACCTGGTCTGGTGGGAGGTGTCCCTGTCCATGGGAGGAGAGTTGGAACTCAGTGACCTTTAAGGTTCCTTCCAACCCAAACCATTCTATTACTCTATGATTCTATGCAGAAGAGAAGCCTGCTGGGGATCTCAGAAGCATGGAATGATCAGAGGAAGCCCTCAGCCCTGCAGTGGGTGTGGGTATTTCATTTCCCACATCCCTTCTTGTCCCATCAACAGAGAAGAGGAGGGTTCACTTGCAGGAAGGGCTCCCTGCTGCGTGGTCTGTGCACCAGGACTATCCCATGAAACCAAGGCACAGAGGGATGACATGACTTGTCCAAGATAATTTATCAAGCTGGTAGAAAAGACAGAAAAAAGTCTATTTTCTCCTGCATCCCGGTTAGATGGAGCTGGATGCTTAAATCCCATGTTACATCCTATTTCCAATGTAGTTGTAACATAAAGGAAGAAAGACAGAGTTCTGAAGAGTCAGCATGAATTATACTCCCCCATCCAAGATCAGATTTACTTTGGTACCTCTCTAGCTGTCAGCGTCTGGATTTGAAGCCTTCTCTTGTGTCCCTTCACAAAAGAAGCCCAAAGGAACGCCTTTTGCACACCTCCTGGTGCAGCCAAAGAGTTAAATCACTCCCCATCACTGAGTGGGATCTAGAAACAACTTTTCCTACTGCATCCGCAGCTGCCAACAGAACTCAGTGACAGCTTTATAAATCACACCTGAAGCAAATAAAAATGCTGTGTTCAAAATGAGCCCTTATCTCTTTGTGTTTGCATTTGGCTATTTTGTTTCTAAAGGTCACGGGTGGAAGCAGAAGGAGCCGTCACGGGGTGATGTATGTTGCCTTTGGCAGTGGGTGACTAATTTGCTGTTAGGGCACAGTAACACGAAAGTGAATGGTAAAAGTGGGGGCGGAGGGAGAGAAGAGGTGAGAAAAGTTATGAAGCAAGCACATACGTTAAGGAAAAGTGAAAGGAGGGGAAAAAAAGGTATCTACATAACCTCCAAAAAACATCAACCCCCATGTAGCTATTGAGGAAAAGTGCAAAAGACAGAAGAAAACCAAGGATTTCAGCCAGCTTCTGTCTTATTTTTTGGTAAATGATGGAGAATCGCTCCCTTCTGTGTCCAGGAGGAGAAGGTTCCCTTTGCCTGGTACCTCTAAGATGCCATCTTAATCTAGTTTGGACATTCACTGCACACCTTATCAGGGGTCATCATAATAAAAATGCCATATTTATTTACATACTCACTAACCTTTAATGAGTGGAAAGTGGGAGGGGAGCTATTACAGAGCGACAGCCATTACACTTGCTAATAAGGATGCAAGAGAGTTCAGATCAGAGAATTTCCTCCAATATCTGTGTAATGCCTCAAAAAGATTCTGTCTGGGCTGGGTCATCCTTTTCAGAAGGTCATTTGACCTTGATTTCAAAGTATTGGATGAGACAAACCCCACAGCCCCTTGGTGAAATTGTTTTAGTGGTTAATACCCCAGTATCTAAAAAATATGGGATTTAGATGAACCTGATTATGGTAGCTCTGTGTCATTGGACCTTGTTGTGTCTTCTCCTGACAAACTACAGCATCTGCCTGTGTTTGGACAACAGCAAGACAGGGCAAAAATCTCAACAACCAGACACTCCTAACTTTTCTGAAATGGAAATAATATATCTACAGTTCTTAGCAGTGATTTGACTAAAAGAAGATTTACTTCATGTAAGGAAAATAAAAATCAGTGAAAATGAATTTTGTGCTAATGCAAGTAAACTGTTCCTCTCTGAGCCTGGTATCTTACAAGCACACATTCAAGAGAACACATCGGTTGTCCTGAACTGCAAGAAATGCCTCATACACAATGATTTGTTTCTTTAGAGTTCCATGCCCTCTGTGGCAAAAATCCTCTTTCCTATACAAAGAAAAAGCACAAACAAGTAATTTGCTTAAGGTCCCCTGGCAAGCCTTGGTGCTGAAGCAATCAAGCAAGCACAAGCAAGACCACTTTAATGTATGTCAAATTGGGCACCGCAAACCTTAGTCACCTGAGAAAATTTAAGCCAATTCTTGTCCAGCTCAAGAACTCAAAGCACTTTGAAAACATGAAGGAATTAAACCCACATGTCCTGTCTGAGGTAGGTGAAGTATTTTTATCCCCATTTAATGGCTGGGTAAACTCAGACAGCGAGAGGTTAAGTGACTTGTTCAGTGTCACAGTTGGTTGGGGAATGGAGGAGGTGAAGCAACAGGGAGAGGCTGACCTGGGACATGCGTATGTGTGTGTGAATGCTTTTATGCACACTTGGCCGAGAGTTTCTTTCCCTATAAAGCACATAACTCTGTTTCACAGAGCGCCAGTTTAAAGTACATGCCTCGTGCAGGGGGTGGGAAGGGAGCCTGTGGAGGAAAGAATCAAGATGAGGTCAAACAGGAACACAAGGACAAGTTGGCACAATAGTAGCTGGATAAAAGGATTAAGGAGTCGGCTGGGTTGTAGAAACAGGAAACACTGTCTCTTTCTGAAGTGATTGGAATTAGTTCAAAGTGCCCTGCATGAGATGTAAAAGCCCTGGGCTTTGAGGGGAGTGGGCAGGCCCAGCATACATGTTTAGATGTGACCCAGCAGAGCTAGAAGCAGGATAGAGCAGTAGTTCGGGCCAAGACTCTAAAACTACAGAGCTGAAATCCAGTTCCTTGCTTCTTTGATGCCTTCTTGGGTGACTTGAGCAAGCAACTGACAACAGGAATCATCTGCTTTCTCTTAGAAGTCTCAAATGGGCATGAATCAGCTGCCTCCCCGTGGCCAAAGGTCACTGGAGGTGTCAAAAAGCATGAGACTTTGATAGGAGCCTGGCAGATATAAGACTTAGAGAGAACCCAACCCTCTGGAGCAGCAGCTGGAGGTCATGTTGACAGTCCATGGTTTGAATCTTCCCTTTTACTATACGAAGACCATACAGGTCAGTGTCTCCATGTGAACTAAAGCTGTCCATGTGTGCATGGACAACTGTATTTGAGATTTCTTGGCTTCCAGCTGCTGATCCATGTTGCCATAGGTCTCCTTTGGCAAGCTCCATGTCAATGTGACAACTGTTTTTTTTCCACACCGGGCAACTCTACTTAGACAACAGAATTAAACCTCCAATCAGTATAGTCAGTGTACCCCAAATAATGTTTCAGGTCACCTTATACACATAGATTTGGTCTATATTGGCCTTTGACTGACTCTTCAACAACTACACAAGGAATATGGCAACACAGAGGGAGCTAAATCCAGCTGTCTAAATGTGCATGCTAAATGGCACTTAGAAAATTAGATTAATTGAATCCTACATTTACACCCTTTAGTGCTCTATTAACTTTTCCAAACTTTGAAAAGGGCTTGTGCTAAATACAGCAAAAAATAGGGGTGACTTGCATTCTCCATTCAGTGTCCGAGTAGTTGCAGGCGCTCCAACATTTCTTTCAGGAAGATGGATTGTCTCAGACAACAGTTAAAACAAGTCAGTGGAGCAAGATTGTTGTCTGGGCTTGGGAAGGGATTAAAGAAGGGATGACCATTAGCCTGGACACATAACCCAGTACCCTAGTTCAGGAAGACATGGAAAGCCTACTCTTTCTGCAATGATTTACTATTTAAGCCTCATACCACTCCAAAATGTTGACCACAATAAGTTGTTCTCATTAAAATAAGTTCAGTCAATGGAACAAAAGTTAATTAAATGTCTTTTACACCAGAAAGGAAACTAAATTATTAAATGCTTTCAATCAGACAAAGCAAGTAGAATGAATACATGGTATAGGAGCAGTGTTGAATAGCCCCTTGTTAACATGTCGGTATAAAACAGTCCTTAGGGAGGGTGCAGATTTACAAAGGGGGCTGTAGGGAAAGAGGCCCAAAACTGATGTTGGTTCTCTTCCATCTCTTGGGCCTCTTGTAAACCATTCTCCCTGTCAGCACCATGAGGTCAGAAATAGCACTAGCGTCAGGCCAAGAGAGTGCAAAAAGGGACTGAACCACCTTTTTGTGGTTGTTGGGTCCAGGCTGTCTTTGGAGACAACTGGGATTTGTGTATCGCTGGGTGGCTGAGATGTCCTTGATGGAACTATGATACAGTGTGTGCCCAGCTGCTGTGGCTCCAGAGAGGAGCTACACACCTCTGCTTACATGAAGTAAGATACAAAAAATATCCTCTGTATTTACACATAGATGAATAAAGGGGAAAATCTGAAATATTTTTGGGGGTGGTTTAGATATCAAGCATTTAATTTTTTTGTTTTAAATAATACTTTGACACCTAATTAAAAAGAAAAACAAACCCCCACCATCTGGCTTACATATGGAATAAAATTACTTCCTTCATTTTCAGCCTAAGGATTATTTTTAAGGTAGTGAATATTTTTTTTCAGCAAGAAATAAAAAAACAACTAATTTTTAAGCCAACTTTAAATAGTATCCTACTCTTTATTGCAACCCTTAGCTCCAGGTCTCCCCACTCCAGTTCTATAAGTTTTGTTTTGAACCTGAAAAAGTACATGTAGTGCACATAGGTACCATTTGACTTATGATCATTGGTTTTCACTCCTCTCTGCTGTTTGATTGCTTTTTCAAAGTTATCACCTGCATGAACCTGCAAATCTCAAACCTGACGTTAGCCATCGCCCTCCCACAGTGATGTCAGTTTGCTGCTATGGAGACAGTGACATCATGAGGATGTCAGGCAGATGAAAAATTTCAGGTGATGAAAAAGCAATGGGCATCAGACACACTTCTCTGAAACACAGATCCTGTTTGATTTTCCGTGCTTGTTCTGAACTGAAATTGTGCATTGTAGAAGAAATATCTCATTTCGGATAGAGAGGGAATAGAAGTGTGGCCAGCAGGTTAAGGGAGGTGATTCTTCCCCTCTACTCCACTCTGGTGGGACATCACCTAGAGTATGGCATCCAGCTTTGGATTCCTCAGCACAAGAAGGATATGGACCTGTTGGAGCTAGTCCAGAAGAGTCCACGAAGATGATCAGAGGGCTGGAGATGATCACAGGCTGAAAGAGTTGGGATTGTTCAGTCTGGAGAAGAAAAAGCTCCGGGAAGACCTTATAACATTCTTCCAGTGCCTAAAGGTGACCTACAGGAGTTTTTCTCACCCAGTGTATAATGCTTTTGCAGAAGTCTCTTACACTTTTAAGATCTTTCTTTGTTTTCCCCTCCAGCCTTTTACTCCCAGAATAAAAAAACACCCAACAACATTTCCTTCCATCTTTGATAATTTTTTAAAAATCTCTAATCTACACCCGATTCTCCACTCATCTCAAAACCATTTTTGAAACACAAATAGTGATAAAAATTACCCAAAAATGTGGGTTAGAGAGACAGAAGAAGGATGTATAATCTAATCTAATAACTAGGCCACATAATCATGAATGTTGTAGATTTAGTCTTGCCTAAGTCTTGCCTGTTGACTCTTTCATATGGGCCACCTTGAGATACAAAGATCTTTTTTGCTACACCCCATTCTCCACTCATCTCAAAACCATTTTTGAAACACAAATAGTGATAAAAATTACCCAAAAATGTGGGTTAGAGAGACAGAAGAAGGATGTATAATCTAATCTAATAACTAGGCCACATAATCATGAATGTTGTAGATTTAGTCTTGCCTAAGTCTTGCCTGTTGACTCTTTCATATGGGCCACCTTGAGATACAAACAATTTTGCTTTCCTCAGAAACACATTTAACCCTTGACTTTTTCACGGAGGCTGCCAAAGAGATGACTGGTAGCTCCAAAAAAACAGTAGTGGTTTGGACATGACATACATCCATCTAGGAGGGACCACCAGTTTGTCTTTATGGAAGCCAGCAATCCCAGACACCTCCGAACCTTCTGAAGCTGTTGGCCTTTGCCACCTTGAACCACTGACCCAGAAGACTGGATGGGACTTAAAACCCATTTGCTAAATATTGGGTTTGTATTGTTTTTGCCTGATCCTCCCCATTGGGATTCCTAATAGAATTACTTGCGCCGTGTGTAGCACCAAGGCAGTAATTACGGATCTCGCATTTGACTGTGCTTCTGCTGAGGCTGAGCAAATAGGATTAGAATTCTTCCTCCCAAATCGGCAGTGCAAATTAAATGTTTATTCTTTCATGTAGGGAAAATGTCAGCTGTTTCAAATTACCTGCGAAAAAGATCTCAAATGATTGGGAATAGTGAAAGATAAAAGTCTGATTTCTGATTGAAAATGTTCTGTAGGTCTGGGGTTTTTTTTCCACTGTTTTCCTCTGTTTGGATTGAGATCAACCCATTAACTGAATACTTTTAGGCTATTCTCTATTTTTTCTTCTTCTTTTTTTTTTTTTTTTTCATCTCTTAAAGTCAGTAAGGTGCTTTAGTCAAAACCGATCATTTTATTTTTATAGTCTGTAAAATTCCAGGCTTAAAAGGATACTGTCAAGTTACATTTGACTTCAAATTAAGTTTTGGGCTGGGAGTCAGGAGACATGAATTCTAATCCCAGAGACCTGCTGTGTGACCTGCTTCACCTCTTTGTACCTCGGCATGCCTCTAGGTAAAATAGAGATACAATGCTCCTTTCTGCAATGACCTGTATCTCCCATGATGGTCTCACACTTCCAGGCACCACAAGACAGCTTTTTCCCATTAAAGAAGAATGACATGGAGGGGAAAGTTACTTATTAGTCAAAGAAACAGGCTGCAGAGCCTCTTTTAGCATTATGGGGCCAAAAGCTGTCCCTATTGCAACTTCGCTGACGCCAAATGGTGCTGAACATAGTCCAATGTGTACACTCTGCTTCCTGAGGGACGTCAGCGGTGAAACGCAGCCAGTTAGAAAATGCAACCCAAAGAAAATCAATCTCTGTGCTCCACCTGCCCGGACAAGTTCACTCCTATCCTTATCAGTGCTAGTCCCAGCTCTGACCTCACACAATTTTGAAAGTCACTGGTGAGGCTGTGGGAAGGACGCCAGCTTTCTGAACCCTGTAAAATTTTACCTCATTTTCTGTAATGTCCTATGTACTGTCATGCTCTCAAGGGTTATTCCAGAAGAGATGGATGGAGAATATCTTATTACATGATGATGGCAAAGCAGCAGGCATCTTCTAGAGAAACTCCTTTGTGTTCAGGACTCTGTCACATCAAACTCTTCTCCCCTTCTCCTCCCATAAATCATGGAATCATGGAACAGTTTAGGTTGGAAGAAACATTAAAGATCATCTAGTTTCAACCCCTTGGCAAGGCAGCCTCCCACCAGACCAGGTTGCTCAAAGCCCCATCCAACCTGGCCTTGAACCCCTCCAGGGATGGGGCAGCCACAGCTTCTCTGGGCAACCTGGGCCAGTGTCTCACCACCCTCACAGCAAAGAATTTCTTCCTAATATCTAACCTAAATCTCCCCTCTTTCCGTTTAAAACCATTACCCCCTCGTCCTATCGCTCCCCTCCCTGACAGAATCTCTCTCAACCTTTCGTGCAGGCCCCCTTTAACTACTCAAAACTAAAAATGCACCCTTTCTCCCGCTCTGTGAATCCCATTCAATAAGACCAGCTATCAAAACAAAGGAGTACCTGTGAGTGGTGTGTGGAGCACAGAGCAGAAGAGAGGCCACAGCCCTACCTGATGTTAATCTCTAGCTGCAAAGACTGTGGGAATGAATAGTACATCTGATCTACGCTTGACCACTGCCAGGCTTTGTCCCTCAAGCTTGACATCTCCATAGACTAGATACTTGCTCACTTAAGCAATAGAAATACCCGCCTTGTGTCTACTTGTTGATTGAGGAAATTTTGTGTTAACCAGTGTTAACCTCACACTTGAATGTGGCTTTCCAATTTAGCCTTGCCTGGCGGGGGTGGTGGATGGTATCCTTGGTGGAGGTATGCAAAAAGGAACAAGGTGGAAAGGTCAAACAGACCATTGCTTTGCTCATCTGCAGGGAGGAGAAAACTTCACATTCCCCCCTTCATGACGCCATTACCTCTACTCTGTTCCAGATGGAAAAAACAGGCCATTTGTTTTGGGGTAGAAGAGATGAATGTGACTATCGGGACTCAGGGAGGCAACTTTCTGACAGACAACCTGTTTCAGTGCATTCCTTCATGCTCCTTTTTAATGCAGCCCATGATGATGTTTAACCCTCTGCGATGTCCTACCCATCCAAAACAACTCTGGACTGCCCACTTGAAGGGGAAATCCACCCAGGTTTGGCATCTAATTGGTGGTCCTGCTGAGCTGTGCTGCACCCCAATTCTCTGAAAACCCTTGACAGATATGGCTTGGAGCCAAGGAACGGCTTGAATGGCAGTGATTTTACAAGCCCTTCCTTGTGTGGCTATTTTCGTGCCCCCTTCCTCACTCTGGGAAACACTAGGGGACAGCCATAAATTTGTGATACATCATCGCTTGCACTCTAGGCTGAATGCAATATTCCCTCAGCGAGGCTTCATTAAGAGGAAATTCATGCCTTAAACACCTTGCAGCCTGCATTTTTGACAAGTCATCACATTTTTGTGTGCCCTGCTTTATTTTAAAGCCCCTCTAGTAATGACATTCCTGAACAGGGGCTGCTTTGCAGCTTGCAAAGGGGGAGCCTTTGTCATCTGGGAGCAGTGGAGAAGGAAAAAATGTGATGTAGACTATGTATTACAATTCAGGAGAACAACCTGTTGTGTAATTTTGTCTTCTTGGACACCCATACTGCTGTCCTTTTTAGGCAGGCTGGTCAGGACAGAAAGAAATTCAGTGTCTTGAATCATCAAGGAAACCATCACACATGAGCAGGCCACACTGAAACTCGTATTGCTTTGTCTATACAAGACTCCGTGGGGAAACTGTCTTCAAACGTCAAAGCCCACCCTGAATTGGCATCTTTTTCATTGCAATGTTGTCCCTGCCCAACCAACTTTGCTTGTAGGTACCAGAGGGGAATCCCCCTGCCCTTGCACTCTTCAGAATCACCTGGGAGAGCTTTCCAGGACTGCTGTGATATGATTTTTTGGGTCTGTTTGCAAGTGTCTATCTCCCAGGCCTTGGCCCACAACAAAGTTGTGGCACAGACTCTTCAATAGCTTTAACCATGGACAGAAAATTGACTCCAGGGGTTCTCCCTAGAATTAAACTAGCACAAATCAAGACAGCATGAGATATCTTTTAAAATAAATAACTTCAAAGATCATCTGGCTAACACTCTCAAGCTGCTTGTCTCCCTCTCCCTCTTGTTGTATTCCCTCTGAAAAATCATTTAATGACAATTGTCTGGTACATTGTGAAGTCTGCCATTTCAGTGCTAAGATGAACCAAGTTTAGGTGCATCTTCACCTCCGGTCCACCCTCCATCTGATCTGAGAGAAAGAGGGCTACGAACCAGGGTAACCAGGATGTACTCAGCAAACAGAACATCACAATTTGAGAAAAAATATTTTTCATCATCATACATTATCCCTAAGGAGCTCGTTACCACACAGAGAGGATTCCCTGAGAGCTTAGTTCACAGGCTCCGTGAAATTCACACTGTATAAGAGGTTTCCTGTCGTTCAGGTTGAAATAAGCAGATGGGCTGATGGCCAGATAGGACTGACATATGGTCTGAGCCCAGCTTGTGCCTGGAGAAATGGCAGGGAGTGTGCAGAAATTAAAAGAACTAAGGAGGAAACCTGTGACTTAAATAGGACTATGGATGGCCTCAGTAACCCACTGCCTACTAACCATTTGCTTTTTGCAAGCTGCCTATTTCACAAACGCTACAGTTTCCAGCCACAAACCAAGAAATTATTTCTCTTGCAACCAGTGGACGTTGCAAGAAAGTTCCAGTGGGTCCCTTCTATTTCTTTGGTTTCTACCACCAGTGAAGATCCTGAAACTGGGACCTTGTTAATGATGTGCTAGAAGGATTTAGTTGTGTTCCACAGAACAGATGAGGGTGAGGCCAGTGCACTCACTTCTGTCCTGTGACAATGCTTTACAAAGGCTAATGATCGCAACAAGACTGTTTATGAATTATGAATAAAAAGATTGCAATTATTAGGAAAAAAATCAGTTACCTCAGGAAAAATAATATATCTTTTTATTGTAGTTTAAAAATACACATGTGCTAAGAAGAGGGAAAGAAATCCACCTGAAAACGCCACTTTCAAAGTAAATGGGATGACACAACTACTTTGCCCAAGGGATTGATTGCAATGGTCTCTGCTGAAATATGTGGAAGAGATCTCTGCAAGGTGGCTGGACAGGAGCAGAAGGTGGAAAAGGCATTGGCTCGCTTAGGTGACTTGCCTAAGGTTTGCAGGGAAAGACAGTGGACTCGAAGGCTGACTCCACACCTTTTGACTCCTCCAGCACCACCCAAGTTGCAGTGCTTCCCTTTCCATCTTGCTTCACTTTTGCCTGAAAACCTGTTTTGGGGGGAAATATCTAAAGGCTGATTGAAATAGCCTGTCTTCCCTTTGAAGATATTTTAATGTTTGTTTTTCTTCCACTCCATGGGTTTCTTCATTTTCTGTCCCTTCTCTTTGCCTTCAGACAAGAGGATGGAATAAATTAGCAAGCAGCATGTGAACCTCTACTCTTGTTAGTTACACCTAAATACTACTAAGCCTATTAAGTTTATTCCTGGAACTGTCCTGTGCTACCGCCCCCAATAACTTTTCTATTCAGTAGATTTCATTTCCTTTGTTCTTACTTAATTTACTTGCAGCCAGGGGCTCCAGCAACTGAGCCATTAGCTTGCTGCTAATTAGCTGGCACTAACAGCCTCTCGTTATTCAGGAGGCTTGGAGAATGTTTGCTTGAAGTCACATGGTGGGACAGCTTTTTAATAACAGCCATCCTGTCTAATTCTCCCTTTCCCCTGGCTCCTCATATGGGTATCCAAGCTGAGTCCACTGGCACTGCTGGGTGGTATTTTTATACCAGATGGAGGAGGAGAGGAAGGTATTTTGTGACACTCTTTTTCTCTGGAGATTGTTCCTCCTCTGGTGTGTCCACGAAGTGTTAGGGACAATGTGAGATGTGACTGTAGCACCTGTCACTGCAGAAGGAGAAGAGAAGCAATTGTCTCCCTCCCGCCTGCCCCGGCTGCAGCAGGAGGTCCCTGATGTCCTCCATGCTGGGCATAAAACTTACCCTGTTTTCTGTCACCATATGCTCCTCACCCAGGTCCTTGATTTGGGTATTCACACCATGGTGCTAATCTCTTCTGCTCTGGGATATAACTGTGATTGCCAGAGGGCTGGCAGGTGGGAGTCCCAATACTGGGGAGGAAAATGCACCTCTGGCTGGTGGGTTTCCCCATCGCCTCCTCCCACTGCCGTATGGGGTCCAGGGTGCCACCCCACCCTGTGATGTGACAGATGTTATCCGATCACACAATCTGGAGCATGAACCTTGGGTATCAGGCTTCCAGGAAATGCAGAGGTTAGGACACATGTCAGCAGGTTGCAAAGAGCTGCAAACCTCCGAGCATCTGCCCCACTTGCTGGTAAATCAGATGGTGTTTTTCCTGGCAGGTGGAGAGGTCTGGTGATCCCGGGAACCCATTAACCCTCCTCACACCCTCCTCTAAACCCCAAAGATGCAACTTTTGGCACTTACTGGTCACCAGGTGGCTCTCTTCCCTTGTCGGCAAAACAGGAAATGAGTCAAGCAGGGAAACACACTCTCACATGAGGAATTGCCCTTGTAAGGCTTGAGAAGTGACTGCCTCAGAGGTGTTTGTTATTCCTGGGCAAGAAGGATGGCATCTGGACACCATTCCCTGAGGTGACATGGCTGTGGACTGTCAGCAAAGGGTGGGGACAGGTGGAAAAAGCTGGTGTCTTCTGACACCTTGTTTACTCAAACCCTTCCAGCTTGTGGTGATTCCTTGGAATCCATTTCTCAATCACCTGGAATCAACGTCCAATGCCCGGGGTGCTCTGCACTTCTCAGAAACTTGAAAGAGGGTGCCAGAGGTGCAGCTTTTCAATGAAAGCACTAGCACCTTCTCTGTGAGGTGTCAGGAACCTTCTGGGAGACACCAATCTTTCTGCAAGGAGGAACGACGCATTTTTGTTGTGTTGTGAGAGAGGCAACACCTCTGGGCTCTGGCTGGCACCACACCAGCGTGTCCCTTGCACCATAACTTGTCTCTTCTGCCCACATTCCACAGCTTCCCCTCTGCTGCAAAACTCTGGCAAGGCAAGATGCGCGCAGAGGAAGAAACGTCTACTCCAACATCACCTTGGGCCTGCCATGAAACGCAGTTCATAATCAGACAGCCTTGTAAATCCTACACCCTTGGGCTGAGGCACTTCTACAGCCTCCAGAAGTGGCAAAGCAGCACATGTTTTGTGCCTGAAAAGGACCCTGAGCTATGGGTGTTTGAGGGTTGCACCAGTGATGAGAGCAGGAAACTGTGGTGGCATGTGTTTTCGAACATACCCTGCCTCTCTCTCCTTCGTGTCCCTCTCCTTGTGGAGAAGTTAAAGCATTTTGCCGTGTTCCTGGCTTTCCCCCAGCCTCTCTGCAGGATCCAAATCAAAGTGGGAGGCTGCTTGATGTGTCTATTTATCATCTCACTGATGGCTGCACTCCCCAGCTCCCAAGAAAGGAGGAAAAGGCAAAGCGTGGCTGTGTTTCCTGCGATATAGCTGTTATCATCTCCCCATGATCTTGATCAGGAAGGCATAGGAAAGGAGGGGGAACACAGCTGCAGGAGAGTGACACAAGGTTTGCTGCCTGGTAGATCCTGTGCTGTTCCATCCACTGCAGGAGCAGGTGGGGAGGAACCAGCCCAGGAGCCCCTGTGATGGGCAGCAGACCACAGAGCTTCCTTGTGCTGCCAATGGCAATGCAGGGGGGGCTAGTATCCAAAATCACTGTTGCTGACTTGCACGGAGGATGCATCTGAGCATCGCTGGCTCCCAGTGAGCATCACAAGAGCAGAGCAGCCCAACAGGAGGGCACCCTGCCCAGTCAGGATTATGTTAAAGCCCAGCAGGGCTCACTTTGGCACTGTATGATCTTGTCCATCAAAGATACCTGCTCCTCCATGTCACGGAGGCAGGATCAGTTCCGAATCCTCTTCCTCCCTCATTGTGACTTTTCACCATAAGTTTTGGTAGGTTTGGTTTATTTTTTTTTAACAGAATAGGCCAACCCCCCCCTGCCCTTTCTTGCAGGCTAAAAAGTTTGTTTAGTCATAGCCAGACTGGGCTATTGCTCCAATTTTCAATGTTTTTTAACAGATGGCAAGAAAGACTAAAACCAGAAAACAGTAAAAAATTACTTTAGAAATGGTCTCACAGGTATTTCGGAGTGTGTTAGGGCTGGTAACCAGTTCCAAATCCTCTTCCTCCCTCATTGTGACTTTTCACCATAAGTTTTGGTAGGTTTGGTTTATTTTTTTTTAACAGAATAGGCCAACCCCCCCCTGCCCTTTCTTGCAGGCTAAAAAGTTTGTTTAGTCATAGCCAGACTGGGCTATTGCTCCAATTTTCAATGTTTTTTAACAGATGGCAAGAAAGACTAAAACCAGAAAACAGTAAAAAATTACTTTAGAAATGGTCTCACAGGTATTTCGGAGTGTGTTAGGGCTGGTAACATGATGGGAGATGGCTGCAGTGTGTTGGGACGTGAGAAGGACTGCAGATGGACTCCAGAGTTAACTGTTCCATGGCTCATTTTCTTTTCTACTGAAATGGGGTTAATGCTAATTCTTGTTCTGGAAAAGCGTGAGGACAGTGGAGACAACTGCTCTTAGGAGGAGTCAGCATGAGCGGGAAACTTCGCCCTGAACTACAGTCAGGGCAGGGTTTCCAGCTTGTAATTGATAGACCGGTGTCCAGATGAGGATGTTTATCCAAGAATTAGCATTTTTAAATCTCCTCAACCCCTGTTTATCTGCCCTTTTTGCTCAGAGCCATGTGTTCCTTCCTGCTTGCCTAACAGTCCAATTGCTGAAGCCTGGAGACCGCCGAGATCTGACAGATGAGTCTCATACAGACATCTATGGCAGTAGTGGAATGACCACTCTTCACATGTTGTTGGGATGTTTTGGATGCTCAAAGTTGACATGGGCTCAGAGGTGAACAGGATGACCTCATAGAAGTAGCATCCATGAGGAGTTATTGAGCAGAGAGACAGCCCCTGTATTTCGGGAAGTACTTGAGCTGTAAATTCTTGAAGGTTGAGAGAATATTTGGAGAATTATCACTACGTGCCTTGTCTACCCTTACACTCCTTCTGAAGCATCTGTATTTGGAAATGGTATTGGCCATTTATGGAAACAAGATACTGGGATGGATGGGTCTGTGGTTCAAACCCATACAGTCATTGTTATGTCCCTGCCCACTGGCAACAGATGGGCTTATAGAAAGGAAGACAGGCTGCTCTTTTAATAAATAAGTAAGTCCATGACAAATTCATAATCCATAAAGGGAGGGAGTTTAACATTAAGCAAGTTCAAAAGAACTGAGATGAGTAAAAGGCGGAACCATTGACTTGCAGGATTTTTTGTTTGTTTTTTCTCCCCTTATCAGTTTCACATCCGAGTATTACTTCCAAATATTAGATATTTCCCAAAGCAAGAGGATCACACCTCTCCTTTGTGAGGGAGAATGGTGAGTGAGGACTGTAAAAGGGTGTCTTGAATAATCCCAGTGTAATGGAAAATGATGAAGGTAGGGCTTGGGGTATCTTCTGTCACTTAAGGAAAGACTACAGGGTGAGCTCAGCCATCATTAGTCACACGTTACCTCCCTAAGGCTTTGTCAGTTCCTCTGCTGAAAGTCCCTTATCAGTCCTTTGAAATTCATCTGCTGTGGGATTTTCCTGACTGACTGTAGACTGTATGTTCATAAAAATGATGTTTAGACTTCTCAGCTAAGTAAGTTGGATGGGTGTGTGTGTAGGAAGGATCTCAAGGATTTCTAGATGTATTTCTCTGATGACGATGTTCCGCTCGTCACCAAATTGGTGCAGCTGCATTGCAGTTATCCCCTTGGTGCAATGGTATTTTGACTGAGAGACCAGGGAGCTCCTGCCCTTCTCTTCACACTGGAGGATAAGGCAGAAGGACTAGGTATTTAGTTACCCTATATAGTCTTATTAATGACTTTAGTGTTTGGGTATGAGAACCTGCAGAGGTGGGATGGACATATCATTTACACATGGTTCCTAAAACTCATCTGTCTTTCCACATTTATCCCCAAATGCTCTTCTTCCATGTTTAAAACCAAACAAGGCAGATTTCTCTTCAGAAATTGGCTGTGGTTCAGCAGGCACTTCTGTTTAGAATGAATTGCTTTACTTCCTGCAAACAGCTTGTGTTACACAGTCCATATGCCTCAAGTTCTCAGTTCAGATACTCTATTTGACTTTCCTATCACCTTGCTCTGCAAAGCAAGCATACGCCTCAGAAGCAGCTCAGTTTGTTCAGTAATGGAGCAGTATGGCATTAACAATTGGGGTTAGTAATTACGAACACTTCTCTTACTGGGTAGAAAGAACCGAGCTGCTATTTGTAATTACAGCCTTGATCAAGACACACCAAATGATATTTATTTTCAACAAACAATGTAGACACATTTGAAACAGACATTGTATTCAATAGAGAAATAATTAACAGGTAGAAAGTTTGAGGATCAATATATTTTATCCAAAGACAGAAAATCTGATACCCTACCTATCTCTGTGCACTATGAAGTACAACAGAGATGTCTATCTCATTTTTAGTTGTTTACATCATAGCCCTTTGAACTTAGAAAGACCATATACCAGCCTGTACTTAGCCATTACAGCCACTTCTTATTCCCATATCCTGGAGGACTGACTTTCTGCAATATAATCTAAGAAAACGTGAGGAAGATGTTAGTAGGTCATATTCACCTTTGAATCTTTCCATGATCTTCATGGGCATGGTGATCCAATGATTTAAGCTATCTGTTAGCTGCATACTTTAATTGATAAGTGACTGAAACTTATACAAAATCTAATGGACTTCCAAATGCAAACCATTACTTTCTGGGGAAAAATGACAAATGCAGAGAGAGGAGCAAAACTAGGATCATTCCCCAGTCAAGACACCAGTAAAGAATGTCTTTCTACATGCCTCAATTTTTATGGTGTGTGCATTGTGTGTGCTCATGTCTTTGCCAACTCAAATGGACAGAGCTAGGAAACATTTCAATGTTTTTTCAAAGCTGGATTTAAGTCATATTTTGTTAAACTCCTGTAACAAGCTTTGACCTTTCCAAGAATATCTTGGATGGCTGTCTGTGGCTCATAATTTCAAGGTGGCAGCAGGAAAAGAAGACAAATCCTATTGTTTACCAACTGCTTCAACTTAAGGTAGGAAAAGTCTTCATTAGATGGTTTCAAGAAAGGTTTGTCACTTATGTTAGACCATGTTTATTGTGTATACTAGAGGTTGAACTGACACACAAAACTATGGCCATGAATAAAAATGTCATTTTAGTAGAAGTTCATGCCATATTCCAGCTGTTTGATTAAAGGAAAGGGTCTGTCCTCAATAGACTTATGTGCTTAGCAAATCACAGAAGTACTCCCACTGAGTAGGTCATATTATGAATTCAAATCTTTTTCTGTGTCCTACCAAAATGCTGCCTTCCAATGACCCAGATGTATCTGAAGACTTGTGAGAGACCAACAATTGGACCGGGACTTAACAAGACCCGGTCATTCAGGCAAAGAAACCAATGTTGTCTGACATGACTTGTAGTCATAGGGCTTCTCGTTTTACAAGTGGCTACAGAGGCTGGAGTATATTAATGCCAGCAGCTTCCTGGGTCACCTGCTTTTGGAAAGGACTTCATACTGGGATTCTCAAGGACTTAATAGGCAATTATTATTTGAGGAAAGACAGGAGGCAGGTTTGAGCTTTCTTTGGGAAATCATTTGTGTCAGCACCATTTAGACACTGGTCCCAAAGTGTGGAAAAGTGCCAGGAGAAAAGTGAACGTGTGTAGGCCAGGGAAATTTATTTTATTAGGTAAGAAGATAGCCAAGCTCCCCAGGAGCTATCTCAAAGGCATTTCCTCCAATTGTTTAGTCCTTTACTTTTAGCATCACGCATTCTCCCTTCTCCTCCTACCAGCGTGTTTGCTGGGAACCGTCCAAAGGCTGGAGGCATTTGTCATGGAAGTGGCACATTAAAGGCAGTGCGCCACAGTATCCACTGCATGTCAACAGATCTCTCTTCCAAATACTTTGTAAACAGCTTGTCTTGCTGGCTTCCAGGTCACTGAGATTTTTTTTTGTTGTTGCTGTTTTTCCAAGTATTTTCCAAGCATTTAGTATCTTGTCCATTTCCTTTTCCATGTCTCATGATGCTTCATAGCACTTTGACATTTATTAGCCATGAGTAGCACATTTGGGAGGAATCGTTTAATCATCTCTGACCTCTTCTCCTTCCTCTCTGGGGTATATCGTGCCCATCTACTGCTCTTCGTTGTTGTCTGTACTCATGCTAGACTCCTGCCCAGATTCCACTCATTGCTCAGCTCTGCTTCTCATCAGAAGAGAACCATGTACTTATTTGCAGAACAATCTCAGCTGAGAATCAGGGCACTCTAAGACACAAGGAGAGAGTGAGTCCATGCACTGAAAAACGTGGTATTCAAACAGATGAAGGTGGGTTTACACAGTTATTGAGTGCAGGTGAGAAGCAAATTGTTAAATGGTGTTATCCCACAGTTGAAAAACCACCAAAATCACAGAAACAGACTTGATGTGTGCCCTTAGTCTCTCTCTCTGGGGGTGGCTTACGGTAAAAACATTGCACTTGACAAAACCATTGGGCTGAAAATGCAGTACTGGGTCTCACCTGGTGAAAATGAACTTACTATGGTAAATTCAGTAGCTGATTTGACCCTCTGGCCATTTTCAAAACGTGGGAAGTGTTTCACCTTCTTCCACCTGCCAGAAGTTACAGTTGTATCTGAACAGTCTGTAGAGGAAACATAATCATGTACGGCAAAGCTCAGTATTTCTTAACTGCTTTAGATGTCCATTGAAGGGTAAGATGAATTATGTCCTATTTGTTGACTACACAGAGCTTGAGACGACCAGCATGGATGAAGACATCAGGGAGCAGACTTGTGAGGACCAGCTGAGGGAGCTGGGGTTGTTCAGCCTGGAGAAAAGGAGGCTGAGGAGAGACTTTCTTGCTCTCTACAACTCCCTGAAAAGAAGGTGTATCAAGGCGGGTGTCAGTATCTTCTCCCAAGGAACAGGCGATAGGACAAGAGGAAACAGCCTCAAGTTGTGCCAGAGGAGGTTAAGATATTAGATATTAAGATATTATTTTCACAGAAAGGGTTATCAAAATTGGAACAGGCTGCCCAGGGAGTGATTGAGTCCCCATCCCTGGAAGTATTTAAAAAACAGGTAGATGTAGTGCTTAGGGATGTGGTCTAGTGGTGGACTTGGCAGTGCTGGGTTAATGGTTGGACTTGGTCTTAAAGGTCTTTTCCAACTTAAACAATACTATGGTTCTCTTTGTTTTTAAATAATTTTTTAACATGTAAAAGAATTCTCATAGAAAATTTTGAAGAAACACTAATTAGGACAGAAACAGTAGGCCTTGCTGCTCAAAAGAGCTTCAAGTCTTTTTCTGAAAGGAACTGGATAAAAAGTCTTCATAGGAATCAGATTTAAAGAATCTTTCCTTAAGATTAAGGAAAAAGCTAACCAAGTGAGTGAGTCAGGTGCTGAAACATAGCCAAGGGGTCTGGATTTTCCCTTAATTTTGTTTTATCTTGGGGTTTTTTTGTGCCCTGAAACTAAGGTACAGCAAATCTCCCTGGTTGATAAGGAAGAAAATATCATGACAGCATCATAGCTCTGTTCACTGTGACAGGGTCAACCTCACCGTATTCTTCAGGAACAGACTACCAAGTAACTAATTTCTCTGTTCAACCCCTTTAAGGTTTTGGGCAACTGTATCAGTACAAACCAAAGGAATTGGGCCCCTGGGAGCCAAGAGGGTTGGAAGTGATGCTTGTTGGCATAATGGGATGTGGGAAACAATTTGCATTTGACACAGGAGAAGGCATCTGTTTTTCGTTAATTGGGTAGCAAGGCAGGAAAACTATTGGATGTGCTAATTTGTTGGTCTGGCATGTGTTGGGATGGGGTACTGAGGATGTTCTGGCACTGTGTGATGCGGAAAACTTCCCGAGTAATTTCTGAGCCAAGTCTGTTTTGACAAGGAGAATTTTGATGGTTTTTAAGGTCACAGTGACCTAAATGGTGATGTAAATACATATGAGTTGGGGTTCAGCTAATGAAAATAGGTATTGTGAGACAAATGTCTCTTAGCTGCTGTCAATCAATACATAAATCCAGCAGTTTAAGTATTAACAGGATATAGTGTGTTGAACTTTACTTCTATGACATTTTGAGCATGTTATTTACCTTGCTTTCCAAGGCCAAGAATGTGGAAAGTCTGAAAGGGATGGCAAACTCCCAGCAAGGTTTTGCCTTGTGAAAGTATTTCTTTCCTTTGATTAACTAACTTTGCCCCTTGATTTCTATTTCAGGAACGGTGTCATTTTTGTAACAATCTGAATAGGGATAATAGTAAGCATGACTGTCAAAAGTAGCAACTATTTAACCAAGCTTCATTGTCAGTGTAGGATACTCTTTTTATATAGGAATATAGTTATATAGGATACAACTAATCAGAACTCCAGCCCAGGCTTTAATTTTCCCTATTATGGTTGAAGGGAGAAAAAGGGAGCTGTTTCAGATAGTGATTTGTCTGACCTGATTTAGATACTTATGTTAAGAAAAGGTGAACTTCAGTCTTATTCCATCAACAGTACTGACCATGATGACTTTTAAATATGGAAAGTGTCCAACCTCACTGACTTATTTTCAGGTATTTGCATGTACTTAAAAACTGTAACTACCTTACCTCTTTATTTTCTCCTGAGATACTAAATGCACTGAGCTCTACATTAAAACATCTCTGATTTATCAACATTTTTCTTGAAAATGGATAATATCTTGGAAAGAAAAATGCACTAATGATTGTGACTTAGCCTGAGTAGGTGTTATAGCATTGTGCTGGATCTCTCCTTGGATTTCATTGGTGGTTTAGTGCATAGCAGCTCTAAATAGATTTAACTGGGTGAAAAGGAAACCCTGTTCCCAGGCTATTTTTTATTTAATGATATCCATTAGGGTGGTGTCATTTTTCAAGATAACAAATAAACATAGTGGCCACTAAATTTTTGGATTAGAATAGAAACCCAAGAACATTTGTGGAAGTCATTCAGCAGATAGCATGCTTGACAGAGCTGATAGCTGAGATTTTATGATAAACTGCAGATCTAGTCTCAGTTTTACTAGCATTTTCCAACATGACATGTCATATACGGTGGGGGACCTTGTATATCTAAAATGTCCCTCTGTCAGGGCCCTAATGGGGAAGTCCTACTTTGGAGAAGATCACCGAGTCCGGCCATTAACCTAACATTAACTAAAACCATCACTACACCATGTCCATCAGCACCACATCTATCTGCCTTTTAAAGGGACCTTAAAAATCACCTAGTTCCAACCCCTCAGCCATGGGCAGGGACACCTCTCACTAGACCATGTTACTTGTTCCCTGCTGCATGGTGTAGGCTTTTGTAACCTATTCCATGAGTTGTCTTTGTGCAAAATATCCCTGTGGTGGACTAGGACTGCTCTCTAAGAAAGTCTTTGGCTGGTAATGTTAAAAGATATTTGGGTTTTGCAATGGTGCTGAAAGGCTGCCAAAAGGATGATTTGAATGTGGAGAAATTGTTCTTTGTTTTTTGGTTCTTCTTTGTTTGCCTAAGGTGGTTGTTTTTGGAAATGTAGGTTTTTAGGAAAAAAAACTGCCCGGAATTTGGTCACAAACAGGAAAACCGGAGTGGTGAAAGTGAGAAGTTGTTCACATGGATGTTAGAAATTCTGCCATCAGAGACCATTCCTGGGGAATTAAAAATGACCACAAGGCATGGGAGCCAGTTCAGCTTGGGAAACTAACACTCCCTTCAGAGCCTTTCATGAAAACAGCCTGAAACTCAACAGTGTTCCAGAGTGTTGGTTGAAAACCTATTTTGGAGGAGTGGGATGGCCATAGAATGGTTACTCCCTAAGGTGTGACTAGCCAGCAGCAACCCAGGAGCCATGAACATGGGTGTGTGCTCTGGTTTCGTATTTTGGAGGAGTGGGATGTCCATAGAGTGATTCAAGGTGCCAAGACTCAGCAAGACAGATCTGTACTCCCTAAGGTGTGACTAGCTGGTAGCAACCCAGCAGCCATGAACATGGGTGTGTGCTCTGGTTTCCCCTTCTGGAAGGCAAGGATAATACGATAATGTCCTATCTAAAAGACACAGACATAGCAGTAAGATTCTGCTATTAAACACCATGTCTTTGAGTGTCTCAGCTCCATCCTGAGAACATCTTGCAGGTTTGACCCACACTACAAGTTCCTGAAGGCAAAAATAGTTTTGTCACCAAACATGCCACTCTTCATGGTACCACACAACACCAATCACACAGCCACGAACACAAAAGCTTCAGAATGGTCAAAGAAATACTGATATAATGGTTCTTATGCCAGAGATGAGGCAGAAAGAGGTCTGCCATGGAGCATGCAGAATGGAGAATGCCCACAGTTCACACTATGCACAACTGGGCTCTACCCAATATATCTGAAAACCAATTCCAAGACTTCTCTCCCAGGTTTTAAGCTCTATGCTGGGAATAGCTGGTTGGCATGGGGAAGGTCATCCAGCTACATGTGGGTCTCAGTGTCAGAGGAAGGGACAGTAGATTAGGTGGCTGCTGGGAACTCCCTAAGACCTTGCCTACAAAGTTTGCTGTCCACTTCAGCATAACCCACAGCATCTCTGTGTCACTGTTGTCTCTGTTTTGCTTGTTTAATTCACAACTGCCTCAGAAGAAGGGAGGGAGAAAAGGTTCATCTCAGAGTATAAGAGAACAGTCTTACTCATGGCTAAAAGCATTAAGGTCTAATCTTGACTTATGCTCCAGTGTGATGGAGATAAATTGGTAGGATGCAGGGTTTTTTTTTTAAGAAAGATGCCTGAAGTTTGCAAGTCTGTTTCCAATGTAATGGAGATAAATCTGTAGGATGCAGGGTTTTTTTTTAAGAAAGATGCCTGAAGTTTGCAAGTCTTCCTGACCTCCTGCAGATAATGAAGACAGCTAAGAGGAAAGCTGAGGCTCCTGATCCCCTCCTCCACTGCTCTTTGAGCCTAGAGCAAGCTGATGAGCAAAGCAGAAATGAAAATGATAAATGGTCAGGCGCTAGTGCATGGTGAGGCCTGAACTGTGAAGGAAGACCACATCAGGCACCCTTGCCCGGAAAGGCATTTATCTTCTGCTTGCTTCTCCAGCTTGCTTTCACTGCAGTTGAAAGCCAGAGATGATGAATATACAGGAGGACAAACTGTCGTGCTAAACAGTTTCCCATAGCGTGTGACAGGATTTTGCCTGTGAGGAGAACAGACGGCTGAATCAGTGGCAAGAGATAAACTTGTCAACTTTGCTGCTGATGTACAAGAAGGTCACCTCACCCAAGGGAAGTTTAAATAAACAAGTGGTGTCCAGAGCTACAGCAAGATCAACAGTTACTCATAGACTGTTCTTCCAAAAAGAACATCGTAAAAGCAGGTTCAACTAAGCCAGAGTCACCAGAGAGCAAAAACTAAGAGTTCCCTTCAGATATGTAAAGTCTCACAGAGTCTCCATAATTGGCTTCTCCACCTTCTGCAATAAGAAGGCAGCCACCCTTATAGTGAAAGCACTGATGTACCCCTATCCTTGACCCACAGACTGACCACTCCTAGGACACCTACTTGGAAGCTGGGGAAGGGTGAGAGCACCATGCTGTAATAGTAAGAAGTGGGAAGAGCTCCTTGGAGACCTCCTGCTCAGGAAAGCCCTGTGACTGGACACACTCTTCAGCCTCCTAACTGTCCTGCTACCCCATTGAATGAGCTGATGTGGGCCATCTCCCATCACATCACCCAAAATGCAACTTATCAGGTGTTTTTCCGTACCCTGAAAAAAGATAGGGCTGTGGTTAATGGATATCCTGCTGTCAGCCCAGCACAGAAGCACAGGGAGACAAGTAGTCTGGAGCAGTGTCACTAAGCAATGGAAAGCAAAGCCTACTAAGTCCTGTCAAGTGAGGCTAGGACAGTTGTCATTGATGGTAAAGGGGTATGAACTCACCCTGGAATTGGGAAAAAAAAACATTCTAAGAAACTCATAGGCCAATGAGACTTTTTCCCCCCTTTTCTTAAGCACCTGGGAATGGTGAATCTCAATGTTGTGTATTTGAAAACTACATCTGAACACATAAACTTAACCATGACTGAGAATGTCCCTTGGTACAAAAACATGTCCTTGGCAGACTGTGGGGAGTTAGTGTGACTCAGGGACCAATCGTAGGAGGTGGCTGACATCTGGCTGCTTTGTTTTTGGAGACAGGTTGTTCCGCACCAGGTGGTTTCTGGGTCACAAAATGGTTACACACATTTGCCCTGCTCTGTGGTAGAGGGAAGTTCTCAGAGCTCTTAGCTCCATCTCAGTACAGCATAAGAGACATTGATCACGGCAGAGAAGCAGGAGATATTAGCTATAAGAAGGCTCCAGCCAGCCACTGTTTCACATGTTATACAAAGAAGAGAGGAAAATAGGACCTAGCTAAAACCAGGATAAATATTTGAAGGCAGCTACTGAGGGTTTACTGTTGAAATGGAAGGATGCATCAAGCTGGGACATGTTTGCATCTGTGCTGGCTCTTGAGGTATTCGCACTTTCATTCAGGTCAGGGGTCCTTGGAAGAGGGAAGGATCTTATTATATTTGCGGATGACACAAAAATGTTATGGACTTCAAGATATGTTCCAAAACAGGATTAAGATTCAAACGACCTTGGTACATTGAGGAATGGCCTGTAGGAAAAAAAAAAAAGCACAAACAAATTAAAAAAAAACCCAACAAAACCCCTGTGGTCTGTAACTCAGGCGATTTTTTTTTTTCTTTCTCAGTTTTACTTGAAGCAGATTCTTCATTGAAAAATGCAGATATTTAAATGCAGGTGGCAAGTTCAAAACAAAAGAAGAATGTGGTTTTTCATACATGGGTCTGAATATGGGTTCACTATGTGGGTAACAAAAATGTGGAACTTCTTGGCACTGGGTGTTTTAGACACAGAAAGTTTTTATGAGTTCATGGGAAAGCTAAACAAATCAGTGGCAGAGAAAACCATTAAGAGGTATAAAATGCACAGAAATCATGTCCAGCTTAGGAAGTCCCAAAGGTAGAAATTGTTATAGACTGTGAGAGTATTTGATGGAAGCATTGCCATACGCTCACTGTATTCTTGTACTCATTTGGTATTTGCAACTTTATGAAATAGGATATTGCGTTAGGTGGATGTTTGGTCTGACCCATTTGGCTGTTTTTATGTCTTAAACCCCCAACAGGCTCTGGGTTTTGGAGCAAGATCTTCAGCCTGTCAGTTAATTTAGTCTAGCTCACCTGCAGCCCCCAGCACTGAGCAGGAGTCAGGTCCATTCATAAGCTGACAAGTTTCAAACAGGAATTCCTTAGCAGCTGTTAACTCAAATAGCAGAGGTAGCTCAGGCAGATGATTTTAACACTGAATGGATAAAATTTTTGTGAAGAACCTGAAGTTCATCTGTATCTGTTTCTCCCTCTTTTCCTCTGGCAGCTCAGCACCTTGTCTCCAACCCAGGACATTTGACTGGTAGTTTGGGTGCAACCCTTACTCAGGTGTATTAGGAAAACAGAATTTTATGTTCTTCCACATCTAACTGTGGGGAAATAGCACATAAACCCTCACATCCTATACCTTAAGTTCTTTTCAAGAGAAAGACAAAATCAAAACTGAGTGCAGTGCTCCAAAATATCCTGCCACCATTGTCCAGCAAAGGTTTCTGGACTTATATAGGGAGGATAGAACACATTGGCCATAGTCCCTTTTGCTAGACTAAATCCTGTAAGTTAATGAACTAAACCAAGGACTGGACAATTGTTTCTTTTGATCATCTCTGCTGCAGGGATGGGCAGGACTGCACAGGCATCATAAACTAGCACAGGAAGATTAATGAGATAAATACAGATTGTACCCTCTTGGACATATATATTCTTGGACAATTATATTCTCCCTTTCCATGGGTAGAGCGCCCAGCAAAGATCTTTCCTTCCAAAAAGGAAGTCAAATGACCTGCCTAAAATCACAAGGTTGCAGTGCCAAAAGAGGCATCTGCCTCTCCTGGTGAGGTTGTGTTGTGCGGTTACAGATCTGTCAGTAAAAATTTACTCTTGTCCCATTTCCTCCAGTTTTCTCGTGCTCTGTCCCCTCTGTCATTTCCTTCCCTCTTCCGAAGATGAGCATCATCTCAATAGGAAGTACTTTGGGAAGTGAAAATATAAGGCGAGCGAACCTGCTTAGCCACATTTGACCAGAAAGCAGAGGCTTCCCTGGAATTTCAGCAGGCCTTTCACTGACTTCACTTTCAGGATTAGCTTTGGCAGCTGCAAAGTTTTTGTTCTTCATAAATCAGACAGAAAGCTATAGGAGACCTAGGCTGTCCACGTGTCCCCAGCCACCAGCTGAATGCAGTAAACACCACTGGGAGCACAAATACTGATCTTCAGATGCCTGAATAACTGGTAGTTATTCAGGGAGCAAAAAAAGAAAGAAGGGAGATGTACCGGGGGAAAAAAACATTTTCTTATCACTTCTTCTGGGCTGTCTAACACTGCATAGGAGCTGAAATCAATAGCTCACCACCAGTTCATGTCGGACGGGGATCCAACCATACCAAACACATCTTGCCTATTATGTCTGGCCTGAGGCTCAGATGGAGACCCTGCAGTTGCTCCAGGAGAGTGGGAAAGAAACTTTGAACCCTCCCACCCTCAGAGGCAGGCTGAGATTTTTAGTGGTGTTAATCTCAGTTGGCAATGAATCTGTCAGTAACACATAACTTACCGGTGGTGTAAAATAGCGACAGTGTGAGCCAGGAGGACTGAGAGGAGCTGGGTGTCAGCCCCTCTGGGTTTGCTTTTCTTTCTCTCCTCACCTTTTAGGCAGTTGGTTCTGGGGATGATGTGTTCATGTGTCTTAGCACACTACGACATCTTTGTAATACTGGCTGCAATAAATAATAATGCCAGGGCAAGCATTAGCATTTGAAGTCTTTAAGAAAGGGATTCTGCTAAGGCCTCAGGAATGAGTCAGAGATGAACTGAGCTTTCAGGACCTAAGTGGAGAGCTTCCTCATGATGAGCTGCCCATGATCTTCTGCATCTCCTACCTCTTTTTGTGAGGTACAACTTAAACAGCTTCCATTTTGCTCCCTGAACTCGACTGAAGTAGTTGAAAGGAACATCCTCATTTTCTTCTAAATATTCTGGGAATGAACAGGTACAACTTAAACAGCTTCCGTTTTGCTCCCTGAACTTGGCTGTTTATTTGAAGTAGTTGAAAGGAACATTCTCATTTTCTTCTAAATATTCTGGGAATGAAAGACTATGACTAAATGCCGTAATTATTAATAAATAGTAAAGTAATAAATAGTAAAGTAATAAATATCACAATAAAACTGTGACGCTATGCTTATTTTCATATGGCAGCAGCAGGACAACCCCAAAAATCAGGTCTTCCTGTCTTGTAGTGTGTGAGAAACCAGTATACACATCTTGAATTTCAGAGCAGGAGACCAGGACCTAGACATGATGCAGTTTCCCCAGCAGAAGGAGCTCTAGACTACCAGAAGGGCATCTGCAGTTCTAGCAGCACTGAATGAGCTACTCCACCAGATACTGGCATTTCAACTTTCTGCTCCCTGACCAGAGAAGGAGGAGCTTTCAGAGCCATTGGTTTGCTGCTATCAAAGAGGGCATGTGTACGTGTGGAAAATTCAGGCTTCTTTCTCAGGTGCTCACGTCATCGTATCCTGTCAGATGTGGATGGAAAGAGTAAAGGTTACCTAAAAATAAAAGAACAATGGTGGATTCAAGGCCAGGTTGGATGGGACATTTTCCCATATCCTAAATGCAAGGAGTGCTACCATCATCCAGGACCTGTAGGACCTAAAATCCAGTGTGATTTGTCCAAAGAGACTGGACATATTGCCTATGTCTGTTTATTGCCTAGCAGTTTGCTAGCTAGAAGGTCTAAGATACACTCAAGAGATTCTTACGAGGGAGAACCACAGCTAAAGGTGACTGAGGACCTGCAAAAGTCAGGGGGAAGCTGATGTGAAATAGGAGATGCTACATAGTTTTTGCAAGTGTGAGAAAAATGATGTGAGAGAAACCATGAGAAAAACCACAGGTTCTGAATTTCTGCCTGTAATCAACTCTGTGCAAAAAACCCATTCCCTTTGCAGTGTTTTTTACATGCTCAGATGCTGGGCAGTATATTTGTTGTTCCTTGGTCACTATGCAGTTTGCCTAGTATGCAAGACGAACAAGTTTATTGTTTTCTGTTAACTAAAATGATTTAAGTAATCGTACTTGCTGCTGTAGACTATTAGATGGCTTAGGAATACAAAATGGGCTTTAAACTCTTTTCTCTCTTTTAGACTCCCTTTTTTTTAAACAGCTCAAAAAGGAAAAAATATCTGAAAGGATAAGAAAAAGACTGTTTTCCTCTCTCTTGCAAATTAAATAAATTTGGAAATACATGTCCCATTTATTCAATTGGCAAAATTGTGATTAAAATTTTCAGCTCAATCTTAGGACACATCATTATAACGAAATCCTGGCATTTTTGTATAAATAACGAGGATGTAGTAAAATTCACAAAATAAGAAAAAAACAATACAGTGGATCATGAAAAATGAAGAATTTTAAGCTTTCGTTTTTCAACTCCCTCTTAAAGCATATTTCTATGCTTTAGAAATATCAATTTTCAATTTTCAATTCCCTCTTAAAGCATATTTCTACGACCAGCTGTAGTTATTGCTATTCATACAGACCTAGAGCTTCTGAGTGTCCTGCCAATTTAGAGCCCTATTGCTCTAGATTTTTACCCCAAATATCATTTTGTCTGTGCAAAGTGACATAAGCTTTCTTTGTACTGTTTCATATATACAGGGGAGGTCTCTCTTTCTCTGAAATAATAAGAGGAACAGAGATATTAAAACAGTAAAATCACTAAAAATAATAATGCTCCCCATCTCCCTAGTTTTCTACAGACATGAATTGCCTACTCTGCTTTCCCAAAACAGTAGAAAGCCACTTGCATAAAAGCAGCAAAAGAGCCAGAATTTGTTCTTGCTGGGATCCTGTTCTAGCATCCTTTAAACAAATATTTTGACTTGATGTAGGGGTGGGTTGCAAATCTGCCTTTACAAGGGCTCAGTTGCTCCAGCTTTAGTTTTATGATGCCGAAGTAGAAGCTGAAGGTATAACATGGCCAAAAACATGTTCCTCTAGATTGGTCATTGCAATGCTGTAAGAATTAAAATCCCCCAAGGAGCACATACTTCATCTGTGATGTATGCCAGAGAGAAATTTCAGGAGCCCTCTGTGACTTGAACTTGAGTAAATTAAATTCATGGGGTACCTTTGCCCTTAGGAGACAGCAAGTTGCTTTTTTTAAGCTTACTGTGGTAGAACAGGCAGGGCATCGTTTCATCTCTCCTTGAAACACAGCCATATCTGCGGTAGAAGTCATCATATCTGCTACCAGTGTTATGAAGCCTCTTAGCTATGAATGAAAGCTATGACCATGCCTGCTGGCTAGACGTCCATTTGAAAAGTTTGCATAGTCCGACTTTGCCAAAATTTGAGGGAAAAAAATGGTGAAATTAGAAAAACCGCAGCAAATGGTCTGATGAAATTCTTCCCAAAGCAGATCATGCCTGCCCTTCAGTTCCCAAAGGAGCTAAACCCAACCCAATCAGTAAGCCAGTACTGAAAGTCCCTGATCCCAACCACTAATTTAGAAAACTCCAAAAAGGGACAGTCAACAAACTGTAATAATTAGCAAACTTCTCATCTGGTCTAGAAGATTTTGGATTTTGACTTTGTAATACCTATTATTCTCCTTTTGGAAACTGAGGTGCTGAATAATGTTGCCTTAAACACAGTTCTGGATCTCAGCCGTGGACTTCGAGCCTTTTTTGGACAGTGCTGGTTTCTTGTTTTGTCTGCACAGCACCCTGAAAGGTTCATGACTGGGGCTCTGAAGAAATAATACCATATATATATTTTTCTTTTTACTGTTATGTGCGTTATTGGCATTATTATTAGGCTGAACTCATTCTTGTTTGAAGAAGCCTTTGAAAACCTCCGGCGAAAGGTTCCATCGGGACCCGCTGACATTCGAGTGTTTTGCGTCAAATTCCAAAATGGCAAAGAGCTGTTATGAGCTGAAAGGGAGAGAGGGAATCTCCAAAGGAGCCTGCGAACCCCACTGACTCTCTGAATCTACGTAAGTCGGGGAATTGAGTGATCAAGCAAACATCCCAGGTTATGGGGGTGTGAAGTTTCCTTAATGGAACAGACACGGTAGCACCCCCGGGTGAGGGGGGAACGCCTGCGAGGTACTTTCCAAGCAAGGGAATACTCAGGAGATACGGGAGCTGTCAGGCAACTGGCTGATATATGTGGGCTGCCCTCTGATTTCCCTTTCTCCCAGGCCAACTCTTTCCTGGCTGACTGCAGGATGTCTCGCCGCAATCCCTTTTTTTTTTTTTTTTTTTTTTTGTGTCTGGCCTAAGCTAAGCAAGTCCAATCTGAATGAGGAGTTTCATTGGAGACCTCCAAGGAACACCTATCTGCAGGAGAAAACTGTTCTGGTGATGCAAGAAATGGCAAATTTCCCTCTGAGTCAGAGCTGGATTGGTCCAGCTGGCCAGGAGGAGGGAGGTTGGAGCTACAGAGCAGATAGCAACAGAGACACTAGGGCATTTCCTATCCAACCAAGTTTCAGATTCAAGAAGGGGTGCCAATGCCTTGGCCAACCCACATCCCAAAACGTGCATCTGATGTCAGCGTAACCTGACTATCGCCACGCGAGTCTCCTGCTGTGTCATCTCAGCAGGGTGTTGTATATATAAAACCCTGAGTAATTTCACCCTGAGCAACTGGAAGGACTGAATATTTAAGGTCAGATTCTTCTCACCTAACTTCAGACTCTTAATTAAGGTAGTTAATTGCTCTCTCCCTAGAAACAGGAGAAAGGGAGAAAAACAACTCCAGACTGCAATGCTACTCTGAGATCTCCACTGACTATAGGAACCTATAGTGATGTTTGATAACCTCATTTTGTCTATTCCAAGTCTAAGATTAAGAGACATGAGTTGAGACACTTAAGTCCATATATAGTTTCAATTTTGTGATTGATCCATATATAGTCCATATATAGTTTCAATTTTGTGATTGATTGACCCTATTGATTGAGAGAAAGCTCCTGTGTTTAACTTAAGTCACATTATCTTTGTTATCTTCTGAGAAATTACAGTTTGATTGTACCTCTTTTACCCTATTCCCAGATTGCATGAAGAAGGCTGGGCTAAAAGAACCAGGGTCTTCCTCTGATGTAACACAGATGCATCCACCATTCTGGATTCCTATTAGGGCTGTAGGTGCAGGTTTTTTACAATTACCAAACAAGGATTTTACATCAGTAGATCTCTCTGTCTTACAGAGCTGTTCTACACAACACATCTCAAGGATTTAGCTGAAAAAAAAAAAAAAAAAAAAGGAAAGAAAAAAAGAGACTACTTTACAGGTGATGTCCAGAATATAAAACATGGAATATATTTTCTTTCCTTTTTTTCCTTTCTGCTTTATGCTGAAAATGTAACGTTAAATAGAATCCTATAATAATTGCTTGTATAATAGTGTAGAAAATGGGGTGCCAGCCATTCAGTTTCTTTCCAGTTCCTATAGACTCTGGCAAAAGAATTCACTTAACGTGATTATAAAACTTAATGTTCATGGAATAGTGCTGAGCTGTGGGGGCAGTTGTTTTTTCATAAGACATTGAGAAAACTTTTTTTTAAGTTGGGAGTGATGGAGTTCCAAACCAAGGCCTGATGGATAGAACAGAGTTGTGGGAGTTCTCTCATTAGGCGTGGATGTAGAAGGATTTTCAGAGCTTGTTGGCTCTGAAAGAAGTGGAGGGAAACCTGGCCTTCAGCCCTTGCAGTGGGTTGATCTGGAAGACTTAATGGGGAAAGGTTTGATCCTGAAAGAGTGAAGAAGACTTATAAAATTTTATAATATTGGGTTCTAGAATTTGAAATCATATCTAGCCCAAGACAATGGATATTTCAGCTCCTTTGCCAAGGCTCTTAAAGCTGTCAGGGAGGAGAAAGACAGGGAGGAATCAACACATATAATCCATGGGAAATTCCCAACCCACTATAAGGATCATACAATTTCTACCACATGAGAAACGATACCCACTCATTTTTCCCACATATATCCTTACTCTTCTGTATGTCCCGAGCTCTCACAACCTCAATCTGTTCCTATTCCAGCAGCAAGACAAATGCTTTGTTGCATGAGAAGAACAGCAAGAAGGTTCCTCAGATGTTGTTGAGAAGCAACTATTTCTCAGACAATCTCAGCTGCACAGTAACGTCTTTCTCCAACCTGAATGGGGACTGGGCATCTGTCTCCCATAGAAATGTGTTAAATATCCCTGGGGAGCAATGATGTGTCCCCTGAAAACACCAGATTAATCAGGAGTCTCTTGTTCACTGTTGGAATCCAATGTCTAACAGAAAATACAAAAGATTATTTATACAATAGTGCATGGTTTTCTCAGTATTGTGGTCCAAAGAACAGCAAGTTTGGGGGAAAATTCCTTTGGACCAAGATATCACTTGGTCTCCAAAGCTCTTGCAGTTCAAGAGTTTCCAGGCTATAGAGTTAGGATGTGTTCCCAGAGGGCAGGACCAGTAAAATCTCTGCAGTTCCCAAGTATTCCTGTGTGTAACAGGGACCCTACAGGCTCAAAATCTCCAGGGAACATTAGCTCAGAAACCTACCCAGGAGGCTGATATAACTAAGTACACCTCCTGTTCTCATTGCCTTTGTTTAGCCCTGTTATTGCATCCCAGAATGAGACACGAGCAAGTGTGTGGGGAAAACATTGCAAAGGGAGAACTCAATTGGGCATCCATTTCCTCAGGGAACTCTTAATTTGCCAAGTTAGGGGGGTGAATAACTGCTTCAAACCACAAGAGATGCTTAGCCTGGAGAAAGAGGAAGAAAAACATCAGAATATGAGCAAGGCAGATTATTTAAAAAAAAAAAAACATTCCCAAGACAATTCCCAATTTACTTTAAATTCCAATTAAAATTGTAGAAGGGAGAGAAGGAAGGGAAAAAAGGTAAAAAAAAAAAAAAAAAGGAATGTTGTTGACGTCTGTTTTCCAGTTTGGTATTGACCAGGGGGAAAAAAAAAAGCCACCACCCAGACCCTTTTTCTGATTAATAAGAATGTGATGGAAATTTCATATGTTGTCTCGGCTCCTAAACACTTCTCAGCCACATCTGGCACTGCGAGCTCCTTCCAGCCTGTTTATGTTCACAATGAGAACATTTTTTCCAGCCCTGTCAACAATTATTGTTTCCCCTATGGGGAGGTCAGAGGTTGTCCCTCACTTCGGTCATTAAAAGAGCCTTGGCTTTGAAGTGCCTCCCTGGTCATCATTTGTTGGTGCGTGTCTGAGCTGTGGAACAGAATGAGGACAAACACGGAGGAGACCTGGACCTTGATTGTTTCTCCCGTCTTGCAGCAGATGAGAAGAGGTGGTGGATGGAAAAAGGGTGTTGCTGTGATGGGGTGAAGCCAAATGTTCCCTGAGGGTGAGCAGGAGGACGGATGCACATCTCACCTCAGGGGGGTAACGGTGGTTTGTGGCCCTCCTGGCAATGCAGAGGGTGCAGCATAAATGAGTCAGTGCCTTTGAATCTGAGATTTTGGCTCCCCTTCATGCCTCCCTTTGATGTCAGGGTTTGTTTGCTGAGAGGAGGCGTTTTTATGGGCTCTCATCGAACTTGTACAACTTCCCATTGGAGGCCAGGGGATGAGGGGCAAGGGGGGAGAACAAAACCCAACCCTGAGGCCCGAGGTCCAAACCGCAGGAGCTGCAGGTGAGCCAGATAGCGTGTTCTCAGAAACTGAAGGGAAATCAGCCACATTCTTTCTTTACGCAATAAAAGGCAGTTTTAGCAGCACAGCCAGCCCCTGTCCAACTTTGTGGGGGCAGGCAGCAGCCTCAGGAACTGATTGTTCCCCTGATTTGACATTGCTGGTGAGGTCCTGCAGCCCCTGAGCAAGGTGGAGTTTTGGGTACAGAAGCAACGCGTTTGGTTCAGTGTCTTTTCCTGTATCACAAAGTTATTCTTGAGCTCTCAACCTGGATTGGTAATGGCAATCTTTCCTGACTCAGTCCTTACTCCAGTTATAGACAGGAAAGCAGCAAGGTGAAGTTACACATCCAAGGCTGCAAAGAAAATCAGTATTAAAGCCAACAATCAGCACTGAACTCACTTGATTCCCTGGGATTTCAGAATCAGCACTGTCTGGTCCAAATATGGCTGCTCCTAAGGAGAAGAAATGCCTTTTTTCAGGTCTCCAGCCCTACTCAGCTATTCCTCATTTTTATGACTTATCCAGAGGTATTTGGAAGGGAGGAGGATCAGGGAAAGTCGGCAAGAGGGAGCTCTGCCAGTAACCCCATAGGAGAACTTGACCACATTACTTCTGCAGCACTGTGCCTCAGTTTTCCTCGTACGTGAGAATGGACCTAAGACCACCTTGTGTCATAGGGCTGTCACATAACTGCAAGCAAAATCATGAAAGATGTCATCAGGTGATTCTTTAAGCAAGGAGCTTGTTCCTAGCTCACTTATCATCAGAAAGCTAAGTTTGGAGGGGGCCTCTGGACACCATTTAGTTCAACCCTCTCCTCAAACAGAGTGAGCTGGAGGAGGTTGCTCAAGGTCTTGTCCAGTCAAAATTTGAATGTCTCCAAGGATACAGACTCTACAACCTCTCTGTCTGCTCCAGTGTTTGACCGTTCTGAGAGCTAAAAACCTTTTCCTCATGTTCAGATGGAATATCCTGAATTTCAGTTTGTGCCCATTGCCTCTTGTACTAGATCAAATCAAAGTTTAAGAAAACTCTATGTTCAGGCCGAAAGCAAGTGATTTCTTTCTCTGAATTCACTTTGAGATCTATGATATTTCCAGTCTCTTATGTTTCTTATGAATTCGATTTCAAAGTACATTCATTTGTTGTTGGGGAGGTAGTATCTTAAATTTTTTACAATCAAAATCAGATAATTTTTTTTCATGTTCTCCAATATGTCACACATTTAAAAAAAAAATCCACTGAAGTACCCTTTGTGTACCTTAGCCTTAAGTATCCACTCAGAAAAATAAGGGCTCTTTATCTTATTTAGAAATAGTCTTCAAAAACTGAAAACCCACCCTCTTCCTTCCTAAGTTTTCTGCCTTCAAGAATGCTACACAAAGTGCTCACACTCAGCAGCAGGCTCACTCTCCATGCTTTGTGTACTTGCAAAATGAAAAAAAAACAAATCTTTGTTGTTGCTATGGCCATTAACACTCTATTTGGATTTTTTCTTCCTTAAGAGTAATTCCATAGAGGGAACTGAGAGGCTTAGGATGAGAACTCCTGTTTAAGGAGGCAGAGAGGCTCTTCTCTTTTATGACCTCCTTCCTTCCTGCCTACCAGTCAGCCATGCTCCCATCCAAGGAGGGAAACCACCTTCTGTGGCAATTTCACACAAATGAGGACTGCCACACAGAAAGAGCATTTCCAGAGTCTTTTCTGAAGCCTGCCACATGACAGAATAAATAGTATAAGCCTTTCTTATCTTTTCAATAACCAGATAAAAGCGCATCATCCTTTACTGTTGGAAGAGCCATGTCCTCATATCCTGATTGTTAATGAAAGATATCCTTCTGCTGAATCCATTCCAGCTCCATATCTGACCTCTTCAATGGTGAGAAAACATCACGGTACAGATGTAAGCAACCACGGGCAGTTATACCCACACACTCTGCCAGCCTTAACCAGATGGAGATGCTCGGATTGCCAGAAGGGAGCTGGAAGGCCCTTATCAGAATTGTACCTGGCTGCACAGAGAGGAGTGTGTGAGAGTGAATTCCATCGGTTGGAAAGGAAAAGGGCTCAAGTTCCTCGACAGTGCCCAGGAGATGAGTGGGGAAAGGGAGCCAAAGCTAAGTTGACCTGCGAGTCTGCAAAGGCATGAAAACAAATGCAGATTTGGCACCCGGCAAAATTGCTCTGTCATGTCTCTTGGAGGGCACAGCCGTGCACCCAGTGCATTGGAAGTTAACAGCAAGGGAAGCTTTTGTCCAGAGGTCAACGCTTTGTCTGTTCTCTTCTTATCCTTGGTAGCTGCGCAAAGAAGGCCCTATTTGCTGCAATTCTCTCCTTCCTTTCTTCTCAACAAGTTATCCATACACACGACAGGTATTCCTCAGTAACAAATGTAAAATAAGTTGCAGGTTACTCCAATTTTTAAATTACCATGAAGGCCAGCCCAAGCTATTGTGAAGATCATGGTGACTGTTTATTCAGGTGAGGTATTTTGATTTTCAGTGCTCAGACTTAAAGTGCCTAGACTAAAAGAGCTGGATTTTTTAAGGGCTTTGCAGAGGTTCTCACTGCATTGCCTGCCCTTAAATCCCTGAGTGGGAAGAGATTGGGATTTTTTTTATTATTATTATTTTGCTTTTTGGTGTACAAGTAAAGGAGTCTGTGTACCAGCAGGATGTTAATGATGAGTTTCTATTTTATACAGAACAAGCAGGGAATGAGAATTTAATTAGAGCTCTCTCCATCCTGTTCCCACCTCCAGGTAGCCAAGCAACCTTGGCAACTCTTTACCTTCCTATATTTAGAGTAGGTAGGAGCACGGATGTTATCAATCTGAGAAATGATACTCTGATGATAATACTCTGTGTTTACTTACCTGCCTGTTGGCCTACCTACACACCTACTCTTCCACCCCCTGAATGTCTCACAGTGATTGATGATTTTCCATGGCTCTATTTTTAACTGCGTCACTGGCTGCGCCTGTTCTGCTAATTAAACAGGAGCGTGGGGCAAAGTTTGGCCATGACGCCAGGAGGCACAGACTGGCCACATTTACGTTACACAGCACTTGGATAGGGTTCTCCTTTGGTTCACATTTTGCTTGTGAATTTAAGCCATCCTTCTTGTTCTGTTTTATTTGTTCAAAGTGTCTGATTCGGTATGAAGGCTTTGCTGAAGTCCAACAGCAGTGTCGTCACAGGAAAATAAGTGAACAAACATGTTTCCATTCCTGTGGGGTGTGACTAGAGGACAAAGGAGGGTGTTTGAGGATGCAGACCTTTCTAGGCTGGAGGACTGGAGAACGTAGTCTTGCTCATTTTCCTTATGGTCCTACTAGATCAAATCAAAGTTTAAGAAAACTCTATGTTCAGGCCGAAAGCAAGTGATTTCTTTCTCTGAATTCACTTTGAGATCTATGATATTTCCAGTCTCTTATGTTTCTTATGAATTCGATTTCAAAGTACATTCATTTGTTGTTGGGGAGGTAGTATCTTAAATTTTTTACAATCAAAATCAGATAATTTTTTTTCATGTTCTCCAATATGTCACACATTTTAAAAAAAAATCCACTGAAGTACCCTTTGTGTACCTTAGCCTTAAGTATCCACTCAGAAAAATAAGGGCTCTTTATCTTATTTAGAAATAGTCTTCAAAAACTGAAAACCCACCCTCTTCCTTCCTAAGTTTTCTGCCTTCAAGAATGCTACACAAAGTGCTCACACTCAGCAGCAGGCTCACTCTCCATGCTTTGTGTACTTGCAAAATGAAAAAAAAACAAATCTTTGTTGTTGCTATGGCCATTAACACTCTATTTGGATTTTTTCTTCCTTAAGAGTAATTCCATAGAGGGAACTGAGAGGCTTAGGATGAGAACTCCTGTTTAAGGAGGCAGAGAGGCTCTTCTCTTTTATGACCTCCTTCCTTCCTGCCTACCAGTCAGCCATGCTCCCATCCAAGGAGGGAAACCACCTTCTGTGGCAATTTCACACAAATGAGGACTGCCACACAGAAAGAGCATTTCCAGAGTCTTTTCTGAAGCCTGCCACATGACAGAATAAATAGTATAAGCCTTTCTTATCTTTTCAATAACCAGATAAAAGCGCATCATCCTTTACTGTTGGAAGAGCCATGTCCTCATATCCTGATTGTTAATGAAAGATATCCTTCTGCTGAATCCATTCCAGCTCCATATCTGACCTCTTCAATGGTGAGAAAACATCACGGTACAGATGTAAGCAACCACGGGCAGTTATACCCACACACTCTGCCAGCCTTAACCAGATGGAGATGCTCGGATTGCCAGAAGGGAGCTGGAAGGCCCTTATCAGAATTGTACCTGGCTGCACAGAGAGGAGTGTGTGAGAGTGAATTCCATCGGTTGGAAAGGAAAAGGGCTCAAGTTCCTCGACAGTGCCCAGGAGATGAGTGGGGAAAGGGAGCCAAAGCTAAGTTGACCTGCGAGTCTGCAAAGGCATGAAAACAAATGCAGATTTGGCACCCGGCAAAATTGCTCTGTCATGTCTCTTGGAGGGCACAGCCGTGCACCCAGTGCATTGGAAGTTAACAGCAAGGGAAGCTTTTGTCCAGAGGTCAACGCTTTGTCTGTTCTTTTCTTATCCTTGGTAGCTGCGCAAAGAAGGCCCTATTTGCTGCAATTCTCTCCTTCCTTTCTTCTCAACAAGTTATCCATACACACGACAGGTATTCCTCAGTAACAAATGTAAAATAAGTTGCAGGTTACTCCAATTTTTAAATTACCATGAAGGCCAGCCCAAGCTATTGTGAAGATCATGGTGACTGTTTATTCAGGTGAGGTATTTTGATTTTCAGTGCTCAGACTTAAAGTGCCTAGACTAAAAGAGCTGGATTTTTTAAGGGCTTTGCAGAGGTTCTCACTGCATTGCCTGCCCTTAAATCCCTGAGTGGGAAGAGATTGGGATTTTTTTTATTATTATTATTTTGCTTTTTGGTGTACAAGTAAAGGAGTCTGTGTACCAGCAGGATGTTAATGAT
Source organism: Calidris pugnax (assembly GCF_001431845.1). Taxonomy (NCBI): domain Eukaryota; kingdom Metazoa; phylum Chordata; class Aves; order Charadriiformes; family Scolopacidae; genus Calidris; species Calidris pugnax. The sequence goes on from NW_015090864.1 coordinate 898,959, forward strand.
GAGTTTCTATTTTATACAGAACAAGCAGGGAATGAGAATTTAATTAGAGCTCTCTCCATCCTGTTCCCACCTCCAGGTAGCCAAGCAACCTTGGCAACTCTTTACCTTCCTATATTTAGAGTAGGTAGGAGCACGGATGTTATCAATCTGAGAAATGATACTCTGATGATAATACTCTGTGTTTACTTACCTGCCTGTTGGCCTACCTACACACCTACTCTTCCACCCCCTGAATGTCTCACAGTGATTGATGATTTTCCATGGCTCTATTTTTAACTGCGTCACTGGCTGCGCCTGTTCTGCTAATTAAACAGGAGCGTGGGGCAAAGTTTGGCCATGACGCCAGGAGGCACAGACTGGCCACATTTACGTTACACAGCACTTGGATAGGGTTCTCCTTTGGTTCACATTTTGCTTGTGAATTTAAGCCATCCTTCTTGTTCTGTTTTATTTGTTCAAAGTGTCTGATTCGGTATGAAGGCTTTGCTGAAGTCCAACAGCAATGTCGTCACAGGAAAATAAGTGAACAAACATGTTTCCATTCCTGTGGGGTGTGACAAGAGGACAAAGGAGGGTGTTTGAGGATGCAGACCTTTCTAGGCTGGAGGACTGGAGAACGTAGTCTTGCTCATTTTGCTTATGGTCCCCAAGGCTTGATGTCCTAAGATGAGCTGTGTCTGGGCTTTGCCTAGGAGAGAGCTATGGACCAAAACAGCACCAAGTAGGACTTTGAGCTTGTTTTCTAACTCTTTTATCAGCATAGACGTGGTCATCGGGGGCCTAATTTTCAGAAGATGGGCATGCAGTATTGCATTATAACCTGATCCAATTGGAAGCCTCTTTTAGGCTCCAAATAGAGGAGTCTGCTTCTCCCTGAGCCCCTGGCTAGACCTGCCATTAACCATAAGTGTCAGGCAGAAACAAAACTCCCTCAAGGAGCAACGCAAAATCCCTCTTACTCATCAGCAGCAGGCAAAGAAAGCATATTCTTTTACTTAACATTGAAGATGCTGAGCCTTGACAGTTCTTTAATTTAAGTGTCTAAAGTGTCTCCAAGCACTCCTCTCCTCTCTGTGCTCCTCTGATCTCTCACAACCTTCTGGGAGCAAACGGGCTCAAGCAAACGCTTGAGTCTTTGCAGCCTGCTTTGCTCCCAGCTTGAGCAGCAGCCAGGACAGCTGGTTCCTAACCTCTGCCCTTCAAGCAGGTGTTTACTTACACACAGTTAAAGCTGATTCACAGCTAGCGGAGTAAAGAGGAGTTTGTTTATCACCTCCATCCACAATATAAACTAACCCCTTTTCCCCTGGGATTGAACACGGTCCTATTTCATTCTTGGTGTTTGTGTGAGGAGTGCTTGCACAGATCACAGTTTAATCATAGAAGGAATTGGCTCTCGCAACACGGGATATGGGGAAGTTAATGTATTTGTCTGTCTAGATTACGTGTCATGGTTTTTTGGCTCACTGGAGGGAGAAGAGTAGCAAATGACTTGTTGATATCATCTCAGCACTGTACCTCATAGTTTCAACTACCTTCCATACTCTACCCTAAAGCCATCTTCCTTTCAGCCCAGAGCAAAAATTTCATTGCAGAAAATCTTGTTTTTTTCATTATAGGTTGCCAGCAGGTGAAATCTATCCTTCAGAAGCTGAGCATCTGAAAGAGTTTCAAGCCCCTTCTCTCCCAGATATAGATATGGAGGAAAGAAGGGAAAATGGACTTTGCATAAGATTATCCCTTTAGTATGCTAGTTTTGCCCTTAACCACCTTATTTACTGAAAATCCTTGACAGCAGACAGTTGGGAAATAAGGACACAGGGGAGAAACTAATGGAATTTGCCTTCATTGGATTACATGCTACCCTAATTAGCAGAGATAGGAATTACAGTGATCATTTGATAAGATCATGTCATTGGGCTCTGGTGGAATTTTCTGCCTTATCTGGAATGTAATCTTATCTAGTTTGATTTTAGCAAGAGATCAGGAATTAGGAAACATGATGAGATTGTGGAGTCTAGACTAAACAAGCCAGAGACCATGGACAGATGTAAGGGAGAGGAGGAGGGATTGGGGGTTTAATATGTTCATCTCAGCTTGCTGGGTCTGCAACCTGGAATTACTCACAGCAAAGTTCTTATAACCCAGTACACATAGAATCATAGAATGGTTTAGGTTAGAGGGGAACTTGAAGTATTTAAGCACCAGATGAGCCTTGACTCACGGATAATATAAAAGAGAAGGTGAGGGTTTGAAGGTAACTCACTGACCACCAAGCTCTCCCCAAGAGGCCTCCACATACGATCCCACCTATGAACACAGAATGCTCCATTGTCCAGCTAGCTAAGTTCTTGGATCTTCTGTCCTGTTTCTCTTATCAAAAGCCTCTTCTTCCATTTCCTTTTTTTCCATGTCAGAATTGTCATTTTACTTTGGCAACTCATCTAGTTCCTTGACGTTCTGACGTTCAACCACGTTTCTCCTTGCTGCTTTTACTTTGCTAGGCTGAATAAGCCAAAGCCCCACAAGCTCTCTTTGGTAAGAGAAGCTCTCCAATCCCTCGATTACGGCAGGAGCTACTCTCTCCAGCCATTCCTGCCATAACTTGGCTCTACCAAGTATGAACTGTCCGATTCAGTAAATCATCTGCAGTCCCAATGTGATTCCAGAGCTACTGCAGTTTCAAAACGAGAGTTGGCCATTGCTCTTAACAGGGAACAGCCACAGGGACCCTGAAGACTAATTTTTCTTCCTGGGACAAGATGTTTGTGAAAGGACTCATTCTCAGTTAATTATGCCGGCATAACAAGATTAGATGAGTTGGCCAAGGTCGCACTATGAATCACTGGCATGGTCAGTAATGGAATATAAGAGTCCCAATTTGTTGTTGTTGGGTTTTTGGGGGGGATGGTTGGGTTTTTTGTTTTGTTTTGGGTTTTTGGGGTTTTGTTTGGTTTTGTTTTTCCTATTCAGTGTTTTACATGTTTTTATGGCTCATCAACACTGTGCTTGGAGCCATTCAGAATCCCCAAGGGGATTCCTGTCCAGTCAAAACATGCAATTCCTCTGCCCATGTTCCAAAGCAGTTGGCCATGAACTCAGGTCTATCCACAGGATCTGTGCTAAAATGCCAGAGGATAATTAATAAAACCTTCAACACAGTTGAAGTGTCTACACAGTCTGCCTAGACAGGATCTGGAGGTGGGACAGACCCTGCTAACACCTGTTTTCAAAACACGGTGCCAACATAGGTTATATTGGCATTTGCAACAAAACCAGAACTGAATCCCCAATATTTGCCACTAGCCTCCTCTCTTGGCTGCTAGAAATTAAATTGGACCTGTTCCTATGTAATTCTCTCATCTCTCTCTCTCTGTCTTTTTTTCATTTTTTTCTTTCCTTTTTTAATGAATGATTTTTACCCTGCTTAGTGTGTTGAAATTAGTGTTTCATAGTTCTGTTCCCAGTTGCAAATAGACAAATAAAGATTTTATATGAGAAATAATGAGGGGTTTTTTCCCCTTCTTGCTTTTTCCCCCCCTCTTTCTGATCATCTTGGCAAAATTGTGAAATCTGGGGAAAATAGGAGGGTCCATCAGGAGGAAGACCTTGAACATTGAAGGAATTAAGGAGGAATCAAAATACTTGGTGATGGATTTATGGCATCAGCATCTCCCCAACCCAGAGAGACAAGTAGCTGCAGCCCATCCACCCAAGTGAGGTGATCCCAAGGACATCTTTGTGGGTGCTTACTGGGACACACTGTGAAGAACACTTTTCCTTGCTTATTTGAAATCATTGTCTGGACAAAAATCTTGCCCTTTCTTTCAAGAAGAAAGATTTGTATTTCTTGTAGCTTCTAGTGCTCATGCCTTTTTCTGGAAGCTATCGACGTCCAGGCTTTTCACAATGACACCGGAGAACTATTGGGTAAAGGTTAATGGCTTGAAACTTTGGGACTAATTTGATTTCTTTAATGTGAGAACATACATATCTCTTTCTATGTATAAACATTTACAGAGAGGTCCATCTGCAAGGTTACCTTCTGGCATTGCTCCAGACAACCCTGTGATTGCTTCTCTTCTGCCCAAGAAAGGAAATTGGGAGTGGGAAGAAGTGTGAACATGAGGGGCAAGAAGGGATTTTAGGTGGCTGCTCAGAACAGACACCTACACACCTCAGCTCCTTTCCTGATTGCTCAGAATTAGAAAGACCTAAGAGGTGTCTTGTTGTGTGGACACTGGTAGTGGGCTAAAATATTCTGCTCAGGAGCAAAACTCATGTGTCTAGATACCCGTATCTTCATTCAGCTCACAGCAGATCTTTAGCCCTATGCTAAGGAGAAAGAAAAGGCCTTTTTTTTTTTTTTTTTTCCTCCATGATAGTGAAGATTGCTTTCCTTTGGGCAATATCTTCAGTCCATGTATAAACACAAGAAGAAAGGAAGGATAAGACATCAGGATAAGCTTTGATCTAGACCTCCCTAGGGCCTCCAACGAAGTATAAGACATCAGTTCAAGCTTTGATCTAGACCTCCCAAAGGCTTTGGCCGTACGTTTCCTATCTGACCTTAAGCAAGTCATTTAATCTTCATACACTGATTTCTCACGGCAGAATATTGCTCTAAAATGGTTTTCCACTCCTCTTCTTCCTTGTGGTGTCTAATTTGTTTGGGATAGGTGAAAAATATTCATCCCAGGCAAGCCAAAATATTTCACTAATTCCAACTCCGCTGCCAAATTATCGTTTGCTCAAGAAGCTCTGAACAAACAGTTTGGAGGTTTTTTAGAATATTTTCAACACACACCTGTCATGGTTGATTTAATTTCAGTACATGCCTCTCCATCAGAAGGACTGGCTGCCATCTTGTCAGGACACTTCTAGTCCTCTCCAAATCAAATGTATGTTTTTGGAACTGGTTGAAGTATTTCAATGATGTGACGTATGGGTGAAGGTTTCCATTATTTTAAAGATTTTGTTTAATTTTGAAATTTTCTTCCGTTTTATTGTATAGATAAAAGCATGACTTTCAAGAGAGAAAAATAAGAATGAAAAAGCTTCCGGGGTTTAGTCTGGATTTTGTTGTTTTAAATTTGTATCTTGCTAGAATCAAAAGATTTCGTATTCACCAAAATCTTTTCTGCTGCAGTTTTATGAAGTTTATAACAGAGTAAAAGACTTGTCACTTGTCACCTGGCTCTGATAAAGGCAATCCAGTGCAATGCAAGGAAAATCTGAATCCAGCATCTGGCTGTTAATATATGATGGCCACCGCCTTTATGAAGAGATTCCATGGATACCATTTCAACCATTTCTTTTTGCTGGGAGTACTGGAAGATTTGGGGAGGACAAATCTGAAATACTTTAACTGACAAACTGTTGCTCGTACAATTAGAAAAAAATATTTCTCCTCAAATCCGTTTATTTTCGTATATAAGAAAAAACAGCATTTATTTTCTTTAACAGATACTTAATGATGTAAACCACCTCCCTGAAAATGTTTTCTATCAGCAGTACATAAGTTTTACTAGGTTTTTTTAGCTAGTAAATTTAAATTTCAAGTATTTACTGTAGCTTTAATTCAAATTTTCATGTCATTCAAAGAAAGGAGAAATTATTTTAGGTTGTTTTGCTTTAAAATAACATAAAAAAATCAAGGGTATTTATTATGGTTTTAGTACTATTCTTCTTGCTGCTACTGTTAGCTTATTATTTATCCCTTTATTTCCCATACAGATCACCTCTGAAATAAGGATTTAAGTTTTGTTTTTAACAGTGTGACAAAATGAGAACAGCATCTTATGGAAAATACTGTACTAACTCAACCAAAACTCATATGTCAAAATTTTAGAAGTGCAGAGCTGCCCCAAATTGTATGCAATAATATTTGTACTTCTTGTCCAGGCAGGTGGTAAGCAATATATCTTTTGGGATATGCTTGCCTTCAGCTATCATCACATAGTGCATTAGTTGCCTTAAATCATGTATAATTTGGCAGAAGCTATTGATATGTGTCAGCAAGCAATTCATTCTGCCTTAGTCTTGCCTGATTAGGAAAGATGCTTTCCTCAAACTAAAAACCTTTGCTTTTTGAGGGGTGGAGGTTGCCATCCCCTCAGACCTGAGAGCAAAATGTCTGGAAAATTTAGTAAACAAACTGTTATTCCTAATTGCTTCTTTAAGAACATTTCCCTTGCACAGAAGAGCGTCCTGGTCAGTTGAAATGTTGCTTTGTTCCTGATTTATTCCAGTTTGAAATGGCTGGTATGAAGGGAACGTTACAGTAATCGGTGCAGATTGTCAGCCCACTGGCAAGGAGAGGCTGTGACTGAAATATGTCATCTTTTCAGGCCTGGAAGAAAAAAAAAATAAATCATAGAAAAGATATAAAATAATACTTTGGTGAAAGAGAGTGCCTCACAACGCAACTCTGAAGGCACAGGAATACTGCAGGGTGGCCAATGACGGGAGACAGAAAGAGTGACTCGGGGAACAGCAACTGAAGAAATGGTGATGTTCATCTAACTCATTAGCACAATGAGACCTAAGCATGGACAAATCCTGTATGTTTTATGACCTATCTCATATGAAAATCCTTCTTGCCCATAGGTTACATAGAGGTTTTTTTTTCATCTGGGAATATGAAGATCTACATAGATCTCAAGAGAGATGTGCTTATGAAGGTAAGGATGGTTTGGAAACCTAAGTCACAAGGTCACCCTATGAGCTGAATGCTGACCTAGTGAAAAGTCAAGTTTATCCTATTATTATAATTTCCTTTACTGTATTCATCACAGCTCAAAGGTCCTGGCTGTGATGAAAATATCAACCTGCTGAGTGCAGGCACAAGCCTATTTGTGCTGTTAGGCATTGGCAGTCTGAAGGTCCAGAGAAGACAGGAGACAAGGAATCAGTAAGCACCTGCTTCAGAGAAAATAACATTTAAAAAAATCCTCTTGGAATTAAGGACAGAGAGGAGAGGCAACATTTCACTGATTTCTTTTTCACTACACCTTAAAGTTGCCATGAAAGCTGTTAATTTTTCACTCAGACCTTTTTTTTTTTTCTCAGTACTGTTATTTCCCCTGTGAAAAGTCATTTCTAGATGTGCTAGCAAGTCAAGGCCAGAAAGAAAATGAGTGGGCAAACTGTGCCACCCCTTGGGTGCCTGGAGATTATAGCCAATTATGACTGAAAGTTAATAATGCTTGTACTTCCCCTCAAGTGAATATTCCAGCTGCTGACACTGGTGGATCTGGTCTCTGTATTGCAAGAAGGCAAATCAGACTAAACCAACTTGGTATGTTCTGCCTAAGGGAGGCAGTTTCAAAGGGGAGAAGGAGCACTCAGAGTCCTAGTCACTGTCCATTAAGGCTCTCTGCAAACTCGAGTAGTCAACTGATTTGTGTTTCAAGTCATTCATGGAAGCTTAAAGGTGAGAAGGATGTCTTTTCCCCCTTTCTCTTAAATAACAGTTGAGATTTGAGCCTGCCCTCTGTTTCTGAGAGCAAGGACTCCAAGCTCAGGTTCAGGTTACCTTAATCTGACCCTTTAATATGGAGAAAATTCTCCTCTTCCAGCTGAGCACAAGTTCCCAACTGAACAGACCTCTCATGCCTGTACATCTGCATGGAGGGAAATGACAAAATGTTCCAATTTTTCTAAAATGTCAACTTAAAAAAACACACGCATGCAAGTCCAAATAGAAAACAGATGCACTGTGGCAGCCTGGGAGATATAAATTTAAGGCTTGGAGCTGTCTTCACATCCCTCACTACCACTTTTATGGTCCTGCTTTCACTGGAGCACACCTGAGGCCTCCTGGCAAGACATGTCTTTTGAGTGCGAGTGACTCCCCAGTTGAAAACAAGCCATGAAAAAGCTTACTATGTCTGAGGAAAAAAAAAAAAAAAAGGTAAACACAGAAAGAGCCATCCCTGGCTCTGAATCAGATCCTGCCAACATTATTCCACTGTGGCTCATGTTCACCCACGGAAGGTCTGACCTGTTATCTTTAGAAGCGAGACCGTATAGAAAACATCTCTCCTGTAGTTTCTGGTTGCACCGCTCACTGTTCAACCTTCCCACTCCCTAACAGGAAGAACAAATCAGGCATGGACAATTCCAAGTGTCCTACTAACAGAAACTCACCCGTTATCCTTGCTGTTGTTTATTACAATCTATTCTTATCCGTCCTCACTTTATTTTCTTTCCATGTCATTTCTTTCCCATTACACATTTCCTCACAGATCAAAGGCAAAACTCACTGATGGAAAGGAACTTGAATTCAGGTCAACATATCTGGTGCATTCATTCTTAAGAATTGACCATTTGGCAATAGCTTTCAATATTTATTACCTTGGATCAAAACTGAAGACTCTGATATAAGACCTACCGCATCCCCCTAAATTCTTGAGACAAGGAAAAGTTTTGTTTCAATTCTACCGATGGATTTAAAAAAAGTAAGTAGCAACATTAAAAAACCAAAAACATCAAGAGAAAGGAAAATGGAGAAAGAAATTAAACTTTACTAGGATTTGAGATACCTAAACAGAGATAGGGTGCCAAAGTACTCCTGGAGACTTCCCATGTGCCTGGAAGCACTACATGTGTAAGTGCCCAGGTCTCAAAGTCTCCACTTTCCTGAACACATATCATGCATTAAACCAGCAAAACCCCGAGACCTGGTCATCAATAACCCTCTCAGTAATCCCACAAAGAGACAGAAAGCCTGTGAAGGGTAACACTGGAGCCTCTGGCAGGCTGCTCTGCAGTTTTGGAATCTAAGTGTGGTCTCCACCAAAAGCACTACAAGAATAAGCCTTACTCACCTTCCACCACTGCCTTCGGAAACTCATCGTCAAAGAGGAACGTCAGGTTGAGGAGCCTATCAGGACTCGGAAAGGGACTGGAAAGTTTGTCTTGGCAGTAAAGTTATCCTGAGCCCTGATAAACAGGGCTCATAAATACTACAAGAATTTGAAAAAGAAATCAGTACAAACTATAAATACATTGTATCAGTCAGTCTTTCCATGCACTTCATTTGTGATGCATGAAGGGAAAGGGCAGGCTGAAATACTGCTTTCTCTCTCCTTCCAGCTCCAAATTTCCTCATATATCCTTTACCATAATGCATTGGGTCTTAAGTGCAAACTGAAAGATGATGAATCCTTATTACTTCAGTCCTCCTTCCTTTTATTTTTGGGTTTGTTTTTTTTTCTTCTTTCCCTATTATTCTTTCTCTCTACAGCTTTCTCTCTCCCAATCCCATCCCGTCTTCCCTTTTGCCGGCCTCTCATTTTTCTGATAAAACACTTATTGGGATTTCTAGAGGTATTTTTCACTGCCTTCTAGTAACTGAAAGTCGTGTTCAATGTTCAGGGCCGTTCTTCTCTCAGGTGCATGGCACGTTGCCACGCATTTCGGGAAACCAGCTACTGAGCTCACATACGCGTGGTGATAACGCGCTGGAAAGGCCAAGAGCAGTGAAAGCTGGAGATCTGTACAGCTTGTGCTACGTGTCAGCTGCCCAGATAGCACATGACAAACAAATGGCAGGTCACGACAGTGCTCTGGCTCCATCCGAGCTGTGAGTCGAGCATCTGAGCCTCAGAATAAAGGCTCTCTATTCAAATATTCAATTATTCACAGTACATGGATGGTAATTTCCTGCAAAATTTTTCTTCATCTGATTTTTCCAGTCCACTTAGGATCCTTACTATCTGCTGGAGCAGGAAAGCCAAGACACTCCTGATGTCTCACTTTGTACCTTTCAATTCCTCATCATCTTCATCCCATCTCATGAATGAATCTCATATTTGTGTTGAAAACTATGTGTTCCCTGTTCAAAGTCTGCAGTTATAGAACATACAAAACTTGTGAGTCTGCATCCATGTGGGGGGAGTGGTGTCCTGGGGGAAGTATCAATCCACGTGTCACCTGCTCTTTATAGTCTTTCCTAAACAATTCACTGCATCTCACTGATGGGAACAAAATGACAGATTTCAAGAGTTTGGTCAGACTCAGAATAGCCATTTTCATTTTTCATGATACAAACTGGATTTCTTTTTCTAGATTTTTAGCATACACTTTATTTTAATTTTGGCTTTCTATCTTGATTTATCATGAGTATTCATGCTTAATTGCTCGTATTTTTCCATGTCAGAGGTAAATAAGCTTCCTACCCATGGATGCTTACATAAAAGTAACAGAGGCATGGCAGGAAACATCAAGATGATCTTTCACCAGGTCTTTACCTGCAACCAAATTTCTCTCTCCATTGTCCTTCCGGGAAGTGTGACCTAATTGGGACTAACTGGACACATTCATCTGGAGATTCCATTGGACCCAGTGCCTGTACATGTCCCACAATATAAAACACAACTGTCACATTCAGCAACATTCTGTAAGTGAGAATCATGTCAGAGTCATGGCAGGACATCATCTCAGGTTCTGCTTGGGACCCATTCAAACACCCATAATGGGACAAACCAGCACTTCTTTTTATAAAGAGAAAGAAACCCCATATTCTCCATGTCTCTTGATACGTCTCAAGCTATTTACACACTGTTTGGCTTCAGCATGGAAAAATAAAGGTTAATTTTATAGAAGGCTTTTGTGGCCTTATAAAATGAAATAAGAATGTTATAGAACTCTTTGTATCTGGACTGCTGGATATGTTATGACTGCCATCTGTTCTTTTAACACTGTTGGTTATTTTTGTGGGCCTCGCAGATTTCTAAACAAAGGAAAGTAGAGTGTTTGATGTTATTATTATTATCTTAGTTAAAAAAATAGATAAACTAACCACATTTTTCATTTGTTTGTTTCTGCATACTTCCAGGCTTCTACCAATGCATTGCAGCACAGGTTAGTGAGAGGAAAAATAGATATTAAAATGAATAAAAAAAAGGGTGTTCAGGAATATCTGGATTAGGTGTCAGGATGAACACTGCATTCCACCTGTCTCTATTAACTGTGTGGTATTGCTCTAGGTATTTTTATTAACTGACATTTCTGTCATTAAACAAGGAGGACTTTACTAGGACTGCAAGAAGAAAAATGCCTTGTGGAAGGAGAGCTTCTAAGAGTATCCCTTTATTCTGCTTGGAAATGGCATCAAACTGCTCCTCATTCAAGCTCTAAGAACAACTAAAGGAGAAAAATGAAACCTAATGTTGAAGTGGAGCTCCTCGGAGCTGGTGGTGAGTGCCATCACGGAGGGCACATCTATTCCCAAAACCTTCCTGACTCCCTTCTCCCTCAAACTACAGGTCTTTAAAACAAGCAAGCAAAAAAGAAACAATCAAACAAACAGGCAATTATCTGAATGTCTGAAAACCTTTCCCTCCTGCTCTGAGTAGACAATTTCACCTACTGCTTGTCTCCCTCGAGTCATGGATAGCCACTCCCATCTTGTACTTTCCTTCCTAACCCAGCATGATTCCTTAAACAATTTTTCTAAGTTTTTGGGTCTGTCTTGGCCCATGCACTCTCACTTCTTGGAAGAATGTTTCCTTTTTGTCTCCTTCAGGTTGCAGTCTCTTCTCCAGTGCATCCAAAACAGAAGTAGAGAAAAGGGAATCATAGAAAGTGAAATTTGCTTTCAGTGCACATTTTCACTGCTGCCTTGTAGAAAAAAGAATCTCATCCTCAGTTCTTCTGCAATGGGATGCTTCTGCATACTAAGATTTAAACCTCTGCTATTATTACAGCCACAGCTCAGCTAGCAGAACTAGGACTGTCTGGTGCTAAAAACTTCATCTAAGAGTTTTTAGTAAGCTCTGGAACATGAAAAAGTAGGAAAACTCTCAGAACCAGTATATGGACCACATGACACTCCTTTAATTGAGATGTACATTCTTCTTAGGAGTATTAGTGGATGTAAATCCTTCTTGGGAGCATTAGTGGAGGACAATGAAGCAAACTTTTCTTTGCTCCTAACCACCTAAGCAGATGTTTTCATCCTGAAGGATGAACAGACCAGCCCTTTTGTATTATTACATGCTAGGTTTTTTCCTGCACCATTGGTGGAAATCATTTATCTTCTAAACAATGCAGAGAGGAGAATTTTGGCTCTATTGTTGCAGTTGTCTTGGGATTCTTGTTTATGACCTGCCTATTTAGTTTACCCCAGATTAATTGCCTTATCCTTCTGGACTATCTCTGCTCCAGTACATGAACTGATTCTCTCCTGTATGTTCTTGTCTTCTTTTGTTTTCTTCTGCTCAGCTTTCTGATCTGTTGATCATGCAGAAGAGAGGCCCTTTATGTCAACAAAGCATTATATTCCTGCCTACAATTCTTATATTTTACAAGGTTATGAAGAAAGAAGTGAGGACTATGGAAAATAATTTAGACTCATTTGGAGTCTAATCTACTTAGTCTATGAAAGGAGATTGACAGCTGACTTGATTATAAAGGCTATGCATTTTTACAGGCACACAGCATTGGCTAATGATGTGTTCTACAGTCTAGATGAATAAAAAGAAAAAAAGATAAAATGAAAACCATTTGTAGAAGCTGAAGTTCAAATGGGAAACAAACTACACATTTTCAAGGGAAGCTTGCCAACACAGAAAAAACCCAAGAGATGGGGTAAATTTACCAACATTTTTCATTTTGTGACTCAAATTGCTGATAAAAGGCACACTGAGATGTCTGTCTGTATGTGACTTGTATCTACATGTGGGTCTAAATTCCCACTATAGTGAACAGAGTTTTTTTGTACGATTCAGGTGCTTGTACAGAGGTATCTAATGTCATTTTAGGGGCTGTGAGGTATTCTACCTGCTGTCCAACTGCCTGCTTGAGAAAGGCATTCATACCCTGAACCTTCTGTGTCAGAACTGCCAGCTCTTGTGAGTGTCTGTGGTACTCAGGGGTTTCTCATGCAGCATTAGACCGTTAGACAGTAATTGGGATCAAAAAGACATTGTTCTGGCAAAATCATTCTCCTTTAGGTGAGAAGACATGCTTTCTAAACTCCAATAGTTATATTGCTTAGGGACCTGACTCAGTTAGACCTTGTCCCATCGGAGATACTCTATGATAACCCTCCTGGCTACCAAATACCTGGGCTCTGTTATGTTACCTCAAATGGGATAAAGCATCTGTGCTTAGGCAATAAATTACTTCTGTAGCCAGTGCAGACACTTGAGCCTGGAGAGCTATTCACCTAACCTACACGTGACCCACTCCTTTCTAGAGCAGCATCTGGAAACCAGGCAAGATACCCTACGGTGACTAAAATAAAACTAGACACCTCTATTTATTTTCCTACAGTTACAGGCAGTTGTGGAATGGGAACGGTGGCCATTAACTAAGGGAACTCTGAAAAAGCTCACCTGATTGAAATACATGAAGACTTCTTTTTAAGGTTTGGCAGGAAAGGGCCCAAGAAAAGAATTATTCAAGTATCAAAAAATTCCAAGTGAGAGAATAAATTCCTGAGATGTGAGGAAGCTGTAATAGTTTACACCTGTAGGTGGTCTTAATTTCAAGTCCCAAAGGTGGCATTAGATCGTTTTGTCTCTCTCAGGTCATCAGGTTTCACCCAGTCACCCTGTAACAAGCCCAAAGGGTAAAGGATTTCAATCCTCAGCAAACAAAGCCACATTTCAAGGCAGGGACAGGAAAGTTCACACTGAGAACAGGTAGGTGAGTTATGCACAGTTATGCCAGCAGGTAAAATATAGTTCATATACCAAGGAAAGCTCAGTCTGGCAGAGGGGAAAATAATTTCCAGGCCAAGGTAAATGGTGTGGTTGTGAGCATTGTGGTATACAGCACCTAAGCTATGTCTGTTTCCAGCCCTTGTGAAGACTGATGTTTCATTGAAAGAAAGAAAATGAATCCCAAATACCTTAACAATGTTTCTGTGCTTCATAGCCTTGATTTTAGAAGACTATGACATTTTACAACCACAAATTGCAGAACATTTTTTTCTGGCTTCCAGGGAAAAAAATCCATTACTGATTAATAAAGAAAAAAGGGTCAAAATATAACCTGATGCTGATGAGATTTGCTAGTGACTGCCTATCAAAATGGTATCAATTACGTGACTTCCATCCATTACTGTTCTCAGTCCACTGTTCAGGTCTTCTGTTTCCTGTTGTACAGCAAGAAAAACAACCAAAAGCGATCACAATGATGTGAAAAAATCATGAACTTTGAAATTTAACCTTATCCATATTCTTTTGCTGTCTGTTATATATTTTTCTTCTTTGTAAATAATGGGAAACTATAGAATTCACTTCTAATCCGGTGAAAATTGTGTTACTCTGGTCTCTTTGTTCTAGAAGACAAATCACATCAAGATCTGTACTAATGCTTATTGAAATTAGTCCCACTGAGCCACTGTTGGGAGGAGCAAATCTCTTCTACTGTAGAAGCAGCCTAGAGATAGTAGCTCCAAACAATACCAGAGTGTAGCTCTCCCTATCTTTTGTAAGGAGTTGGGAGAAATGTGCGTTCTGATCTGAAAGCAATGCTGCTGAGGCTTCTGTGATGCTGTGCTTAAGTTAACAACCCCTGGTGAGAAGGACTTGGCTTTATGTCAATCCTGTGCTACTCATTTGAGAGCTGGCCCCTATTCCACTGGGAACTTCAGGTAGAAAAAGCACATGACTTCCCACAAAATCCTATGGGTTAGTGCCCAAAACTCATGTTCTTCCCAAAGGCAGAGGAGAAAAGAGGTTGACTTCAGCTCACCTGACTTTAACCGTGTAACAGTTAGGGATCTACTCTGAGCAAACCATCAAGGCTCCTTCTACAATCAGTGGACAGTGAGGGATACTTCCAGGTTATGAGTCATCCTGTCCTGGCAGAGGTGTCCAAAATAGCTGGAATGAGATGCCTCTCTCTCACTTCATTGACTATTAAGGAAACCTAGATGACTGCTTTGGACCACAGGCACACATTTCTGGTGGTTAAAGTTACAAAGGATAAATCCAGCTCTCACTTCAAAGCTTTCAATAAATTTGTCTTTCCTTTCATCACATTAGAGAACCAATTAGGAACTTCTGCACAAAATTTGGCTTAGAAAACATATAACTGTAATTTAGATACACCTCCTGACATGAAACAAACAAGCAAGAAATGAAATAGAGACTCTCTATAGCTCTGAAGATGTTTGAAAACGCATCGAGCAGGAGTAAGTTGCAAAGTTTTTTTCTTTTTTTTTTTTTTGTTTGTTTTTTCTTTCCTACATTTTTCTTAAGAATTGTATTACATTGTAATGTTAGGTATTTGTTAAGTCACAGTTCAGTCTGGAGCTTTGGATAAGCTACTATATTTCAAAGGTACTATACTGCAAACACATACTCATGCAGAAAGGCTGTTTACATTTTGCACGTCAAATGGTTTGATTACTGAGTTCTTATCACCCTTCTCCACCTGGAACCAAAAGAATCAAATGTCTAGATGATGGTAGCAAATACCGCCTTCAGAAGTTTTTGTTCTTTTAACTGAAAAAAACCCCAATTGTTTTCCAAAAAGTGCATGAGATCTTCATGATTTCTGGGAACACTGTGTCTATTCTGTGTTCTTTACTTTGGCGTAGGACATTTCTTCCCAAATAATGGCATATTTTAATCTGTTTCGTGTATTCTGCACCCCTGCTATGAGAGATTCAAGGATTGCCTTCTAGTTTTATGGATGTTGCCATGACAAAGTCATTGCTGGTGAGGAACAGGCCAAGACTATGTTCCATGTTATTCAGCTGTAACTGAAGATAGAAATTAGCTCGCATTTTGAAATAACTAAGTTTGGCTTGTAGGAAGAAGATAACACATGTCTAAATGTAGGATTTTAGTGGCAGTTCACACATCCTGACATATTCCACTAAATGGTCCTGAATGTTCAATATGTTTTGTAGGTCCTGTGTCCAATCATCTGTAAGCCCTATGTGGACCTCTTAGAAACCCATGTGCCTCAAATCTGTAAGCCCTATGGGGACCTCTTAGAAACCCATGTGCCTCAAATCTAAGACACACATGGTTGGGTAAGTAAATTGCATCACAGCAGCTCATGTGAGCAAGGAGTTGCAGGACTGAGTAGGATCAATTGAGTTTGAAAGAACTTTTTAGCTCATAAAACGTAGGTGTTTAATCTCATAAAATGAGTCACTCTCAGTAACTATCTGAGGTTTATGCCCATTATTGTCCTTGTTTGGGAGAAAAGTACCTGTATTTTATGTCTTGCACACTGGAGTCAGGTCCCTTCTTCCCTGAAGATATTCAAAATTCACCTGGTCATGTTTCTATCCAGCCTGCTCTGGGTGACCTTGCTTTGGCAGAGGGGTAGGACGAGATGATCTCTGAAGGTCCCTTCCGACCCCTACAATTCTGTGATTCTGTGACCTAAATTAAATGGTTTGCCTATCACCTTCATATTATCTGGGTCTGCAGAAGAGGACAATCCAGGTATTCTTTCTTACAGCTGCACTGCCTCCATATTCAGCAGTCTTCATGTCCTTCCCCCAAAATCTGAGCATGTTTTGCATTTTTCCTCCTGTGTCATGTGGGCAATGGTTGTTTGTGTGCTTAGGCTGCAGTAGTAGCCTTCTGTGACACAAATGTTACATAATTAAGTTAATCAACACTTTCTTCATCTTCAGACTTCTTCTGAGAGTGACGGCCATGGTGAATCAAGAATCAAAAGTGTCCCAGAGATGAAGGTGTAACTTGATGACTAAATGAGAACATTGCACTATATTTAATGAATACATTGTGAGGAACTTAGATCAGGCATAAAATCGCACAGCTTAAATAAAGAAAAAGCTTCTATATATTACCCACAACTCACTGCAAAATAAATTTGCATAATATTCCACCTAAAGGCAATTTCTACTTCCCCCCACTAGATGGAAGCAAACATTAATTTATATGATCATGCCAGCTGTGCGCAATATATTCAATGCCTGAATGCCAACGTGTGTGGTCTTGTGGGTTTGACTTACCTTTTTAGTACTGTTTAATGAGGGAAATGCATAACTTTGAGCAAATCAATTCTCGGACATCATAAAAGGTGTAGATTGGCTAAGGACCAAGGGATCACTTGAGCACAAAAAGGGAGGGAGTGGAAACCTGCAATATCTTTTACCATAGACTAAGTCAAGTGTACATGTTTTTTCACAGAGTGTTTTATTTTTAAGCCTTGACTAAGCATCTAATGTTTTTTGAATCTGCAGTGAAAATATTTGGAATCTGGATGTCTTGATGTTCACTCACTAACACCCTGCCCTTGCTTTCTGACCAGTAAGCCAAGAATAAAATCACGTGTCATGGAAGGCCGCGCCATTAAAGAGAAACAATTTCCACAGTTTTATTGGGTATATACGTGTCAGCTTTCCAAGAACTGTCCATTAAATGAGATACATTTTCTGCTGCAGCAGGGAGAAACAGGCCTACATTTTTCTTAAGAATTGTATTACATTGTAATGTTAGGTATTTGTTAAGTCACAGTTCAGTCTGGAGCTTTGGATAAGCTACTATATTTCAAAGGTACTATACTGCAAACACATACTCATGCAGAAAGGCTGTTTACATTTTGCACGTCAAATGGTTTGATTACTGAGTTCTTATCACCCTTCTCCACCTGGAACCAAAAGAATCAAATGTCTAGATGATGGTAGCAAATACCGCCTTCAGAAGTTTTTGTTCTTTTAACTGAAAAAAACCCCAATTGTTTTCCAAAAAGTGCATGAGATCTTCATGATTTCTGGGAACACTGTGTCTATTCTGTGTTCTTTACTTTGGCGTAGGACATTTCTTCCCAAATAATGGCATATTTTAATCTGTTTCGTGTATTCTGCACCCCTGCTATGAGAGATTCAAGGATTGCCTTCTAGTTTTATGGATGTTGCCATGACAAAGTCATTGCTGGTGAGGAACAGGCCAAGACTATGTTCCATGTTATTCAGCTGTAACTGAAGATAGAAATTAGCTCGCATTTTGAAATAACTAAGTTTGGCTTGTAGGAAGAAGATAACACATGTCTAAATGTAGGATTTTAGTGGCAGTTCACACATCCTGACATATTCCACTAAATGGTCCTGAATGTTCAATATGTTTTGTAGGTCCTGTGTCCAATCATCTGTAAGCCCTATGTGGACCTCTTAGAAACCCATGTGCCTCAAATCTAAGACACACATGGTTGGGTAAGTAAATTGCATCACAGCAGCTCATGTGAGCAAGGAGTTGCAGGACTGAGTAGGATCAATTGAGTTTGAAAGAACTTTTTAGCTCATAAAACGTAGGTGTTTAATCTCATAAAATGAGTCACTCTCAGTAACTATCTGAGGTTTATGCCCATTATTGTCCTTGTTTGGGAGAAAAGTACCTGTATTTTATGTCTTGCACACTGGAGTCAGGTACCTTCTTCCCTGAAGATATTCAAAATTCACCTGGTCATGTTTCTATCCAGCCTGCTCTGGGTGACCTTGCTTTGGCAGAGGGGTAGGACGAGATGATCTCTGAAGGTCCCTTCCGACCCCTACAATTCTGTGATTCTGTGACCTAAATTAAATGGTTTGCCTATCACCTTCATATTATCTGGGTCTGCAGAAGAGGACAATCCAGGTATTCTTTCTTACAGCTGCACTGCCTCCATATTCAGCAGTCTTCATGTCCTTCCCCCAAAATCTGAGCATGTTTTGCATTTTTCCTCCTGTGTCATGTGGGCAATGGTTGTTTGTGTGCTTAGGCTGCAGTAGTAGCCTTCTGTGACACAAATGTTACATAATTAAGTTAATCAACACTTTCTTCATCTTCAGACTTCTTCTGAGAGTGACGGCCATGGTGAATCAAGAATCAAAAGTGTCCCAGAGATGAAGGTGTAACTTGATGACTAAATGAGAACATTGCACTATATTTAATGAATACATTGTGAGGAACTTAGATCAGGCATAAAATCGCACAGCTTAAATAAAGAAAAAGCTTCTATATATTACCCACAACTCACTGCAAAATAAATTTGCATAATATTCCACCTAAAGGCAATTTCTACTTCCCCCCACTAGATGGAAGCAAACATTAATTTATATGATCATGCCAGCTGTGCGCAATATATTTAATGCCTGAATGCCAACGTGTGTGGTCTTGTGGGTTTGACTTACCTTTTTAGTACTGTTTAATGAGGGAAATGCATAACTTTGAGCAAATCAATTCTCGGACATCATAAAAGGTGTAGATTGGCTAAGGACCAAGGGATCACTTGAGCACAAAAAGGGAGGGAGTGGAAACCTGCAATATCTTTTACCATAGACTAAGTCAAGTGTACATGTTTTTTCACAGAGTGTTTTATTTTTAAGCCTTGACTAAGCATCTAATGTTTTTTGAATCTGCAGTGAAAATATTTGGAATCTGGATGTCTTGATGTTCACTCACTAACACCCTGCCCTTGCTTTCTGACCAGTAAGCCAAGAATAAAATCACGTGTCATGGAAGGCCGCGCCATTAAAGAGAAACAATTTCCACAGTTTTATTGGGTATATACGTGTCAGCTTTCCAAGAACTGTCCATTAAATGAGATACATTTTCTGCTGCAGCAGGGAGAAACAGGAATCTTGCTAGTCACTGTTTACTGGAAACGGTCAATAAATGAAAGTGTCAACATAGGGGCTCCTGAGTCACTACAGCTTGCAAGAAATTCAAGCAGAGCTCCCTTGTGGGGCATGTATCAGGTGGTAGATAATGAGGTGATGCATGCATAAGGGTTTTTTCATAATCCAAATGCCCAATGTGGGGAGGGAGTTGATAGGCAGAAGCAGCTGAAACCCTAAAGGAGATGTTTTCCTGGAATCCAGCTCCTCAGCCAACAAAGCCCCATCCTCTAGTGGATGTCTAGTAAATCTTTGGTGTTTGTCGCTATGATCAACTTTTTTAAGTCTCCCTCCCACAGCTCTTAGGAGCACATAACATGTTACAACTCCTCCGGCCTCAGACTTTCCAGGTGCCTTAGAGAGCACTGCTAAATCCCTGTGGAAGGTGTATCCCTGTGGAAGGTGTACATTTCTCCTGCTGGTTGTAAGGTATCCTAGGATGACCAAGTTTAGAAACAGGCATTTAAGTTTTAGATGTATAAACTCAGGGGATATATGTGGCACAGCTGTTCACTGACTGATAACCAATATGTAGGAGGCAAAATAAATTTTGCGACTGCACTTTGCTTTTAAGATTTCGGTAACAAAGTTACTTCACAGGTACCTATCCATTTCAGTGTTGTTCTAAGGACTCATCAGCACCAGAGGAAATATTTTAACCTACATGCAGAGAAGTGGAAATAAGAGATGCTATTTACCTCTTTTTCACATTTGCTCTTTGAGTTTGTTATATTTTCTGGTTATGCAGTTGCCTTAAATCATGAACATATTATTGATTTCAGAGTCAGATAAAAAGTCCTGTGCTCTAACAACAAAAAGAACTTGGAGGACACTCTGTGCAAGTAGAAAAGGAAGGAAGGATGGAAGGATGGAAGGACAGAAGGAAGAAAAGTTGGTTCTGTGATAGTATTTTTCATCTCATAATAATGGAGATATGAAGGAGCTTTATGGAGAAAATCATCGTTTCATGATCCTTGTTTTGCAGGTGGGGAAGATGAAGCACGGTTGATGTTCCTGCTCAGAGGGTATCTAGCATCTAGAGGCTAAAATTAGAGGAGGGAATAACACTTTAAGGCTATTTGAGCCCCTGTGAAGTACTTTATAAACTCATGCTATTTTTCACTGCAAAAGAGTATGGTTAAGCTACAGAATTTTTTGGGGAAAAAATAGTCAGCAGTGCAAAATTTTGGGAGAAGAAGAAAGCTGCATTCACCAACAGGAAAAGGAAAATATATGCCAGAAAACTTAAAAATTTGGGATCTCAGCACAGTATTGAGGAGATAAAATCAGTCCTACGCCCCAACATTTAACTGCTGAAGTGAACTCACTTGCCTTCTAATAATGAAGCTTTGCCAAGTCAGATAGACTTCATTAGCTAGAAAGGGTAACAATTTTTTTTTGTCCCTGCCTACTTGAACTCACAAAACAAATAAAGACATGTAACAATGCATTATTGAAAATACATGGCACATGGAGTAAAAGGAGAACTTGGCAACAGCAATCATCCATCCACGACTGCTCTGGAATTGAAAAAAAAACAATATTGTAAAGGACAAAACTATTTGCAGTGCAGCAAAGCAGGTCTGCTTATTGCAAGATGGTCTTATTAGTAGACAGAACAATGTTCTGGAATTTATGATGGCAATTGTACTGTAATTTGGTGAGTTTAGACTCTTCTGTATAATTTCCTCCTCTTCTTCCTCACTTCTTTACGATTTCTAAGTCTATGTCTTTTCTGCCTATTAGAAGCTTAATTATCACAATTTATTCCTGTATGGGACTTCTGAATATTATATTATTTTCTCCTCCCTGTCTTCATCTCCTTGCAGAGGCATGGACTGAATGACTTCAGGACATTGACTGGGCAAAATCAATGAATGACAGGGCAAATTTGGAAGTAGCCCACAAAACTGGAGGTGCTACTTCCCAGGCAATGATGAAGAAGCCAACGATGTGAAAGAAAACTGAATGATTCACATTCGACTATGGCCAGATGTCTCAGATTGCTCAAAAATAAAATTTTGCAGGCACAGAAGAGAATTTTCTTTACAAATGAAACACTAAATCCCAACCTAGCATGTTTTTTATGGAGGTTAAGAGCTGTAAACTGAGGCAGGATGATGTTTTGTTTCAGCTTTGGAAATGCCTGTTGGGTTTGATTTTGTTTTTTTTCAGATTTCATTTTGCTAGGAGTTCACCCTGAAATGGGAAAAAATATAGAAATCTCAGAACTACTAGCTAGTCTACGGAAGGACATAAGTGGACTGCTCAACAGAGTTAGCAAAGCTGATGAGACAGGTATTAGTTGTGAAGTCTTGGACTCAGGGTTTAGCTTTGTTGCAATGTCTCTAGGGGATTGCTGACAGCAATTATGGGAGATTATCTTGGTCCTCTATAGACAACTGGACTCTGTGGTACCTCTTTGCATGCGTTTCTAATGTTTATTATTTACTTGCTATTTTTCATGAGTTCAACAAGTGTTCAGTGCTAGAATTCATACAACAGTGAGAAATTAACTTTTTTTTTGATTAAAAAAAGAAAATTCATAGACCTCATGATCCATAGTAAAGATTGCTGAGGTGACTTCAGTGCAGCAAGGAGCACATCTAACAGGGAAATGAGAAGAAAGCTCCTAGTGATGGTAACCACTCAACATTCACAGCATCCATGTTACATCAAATACTGATCAGGTACATGAAGCAGCCCCATAGTTCTCCCTTCTTATTCACGTGTCAGTCCAAAACAAGTCCTAAAAGCACAAGGAGTTGAAAGATGTATTATTATCACCTTTACAGTTTCCTGGTATTTAGAACTTCAGTATTGATAAAGTCTTCTTGTCGGTGACATTGACTTCCAGCCACGTCTTCATAAAACAAAAATTAAAAAAAAAAAAAGAAAAAAAATCCACATTTCTTCAGTGCAGGCGCCTCTTATTTTAATGAGAAGAGCAACACAAAGGGCACCTAACATAAACCAGAGAAACAAGACCACTTCTTTTTAATTAAAACTCCACAAACCCCAGAGCAGCTTTGCCTAGGGCATTTAAGTGACAGCAGAAAGTGGTCATTAGTCCTAACGAAAGAGCTGCCAGGAAGTGCAGAGACCCTTAAATGAGAGAGCTTTAGCTTGTCGTGGTGAAAGCACATTTATTACAGCTAACGAATCTTGGCCGGGGTCTAAAAGAGTGATATCTCACTGAAGAAGCCCCGACTGCCTTCTCCAACAGTAACGTTGTCATGTGCATTGATAGAGGCCAGAGCAGTTCTGTGGGACTCTCAGGATGTTACGGGGTCTCTGGGCTGCTCCTTTAATTAGCCCTCAGATAACTGAGGAGAATTTCCTGCCGCAGTTCATGGTGGGACAGGGCAAAGGCCTCTGAAACAGCCCTGCAAAGAGGAGGCGATGTTTATGCAAAGAGCTGACCCCCATAATCGCTGTGTTGACTTCAGCACACGGGCTGGGAGTCCACAAGGAGCACAGCCGTGCCTGTGGCTATTTATAAGTGAGAGCTGAGGGTGGGAAAAGGGTTGGGAAGGAACAGGGAAAGCAATGCTGTGAGCGTGGAAACAGAGTGCGTGCATGTGAATGGTAGAGGTTTGTTTTTCTCTTGGTGCTTGCTTCAAAATACACAGGAATGGCTGAATGGGCCTTGCTTAGGGTGACCCGCGTTTGTCCCATCGTCCCCTTCCAGCCTGCACCCTGCTCAGCTGCACTGCAGCCCATCTCCACATTCCTCCACGTTGTTGTCCTCTCGCTATTCCTGCCAAAAGGGGTTGATGTGCTGTAAGATGTGATGCTTGATTCCTGCTTGGTGGATTTTACATCCAGCCACTACACCTCAGAAGAGCCCAGCAGTGACTTTGGTCTCTGCTGAAGGCTGCAAAAACTCCAGAATGATCACGAGATCCAAGAAGAACAAATTTAAGCTGAAAGGTTTTAATTTGTTTCTTTTCCACTGAAGCCACACTCACCCTTACATAGGCTCAGAGGAGGCAAGAATGGGCCCTTCAATGGGTTATCAGCGCTAAGGTCTTGTGGTGCTCAGTGCTGGAGCAGATGAGACAGACACAGGAAGCATATATAGACCCGTTTTACAGATATTAACATGAAAGCCATAAATGGATCTATCAAAATCGTGCCTAGAGTCTGTCACAGGTCTGTGAATATAGTTCCTACTAACTTGACAAAGTAGGTCAATCAGGAACTTTGCTGTAAAGCAAAACCACCATTTTCTTGATGACGAAAGCGTCAAGCATCAGTCAAAGCGTCAAGCATCAAACGGTAAGCATCAGTAGACAAACTGATAGCTCCGTTATACTGCACAAACCTTTCCACTGTGAGTATAGAGCTGTGTGTGTTGGGGGATGGGGGTGTGTGTGTGAGTGTAGATGTGCAATGAGGGTATCTGCACGTGCATATGTCCCTTCTCGGTTTTTGTGTGTGCCTAGCTCCACTGACTTCATGCACATAACAAAATCTGCAGATCTGGTCCCTGACATATTATTCCCAGCTTTCATGAGCAAGTGCAATCTGTGTGGTCTAACTGCAGCATAAAACAATACCTTGAGGGAACAGTAACGATGCTGCTGATGTCAGAACGCTGAATTGTTCTGCACAGGGATTTCTTAGGCCACAGCCCTGTGATCCAAAGGTGAAAAATCAGGGTTAATGCTTTGAGAGGACCACTGTGTTTTGGTAAAGCAGAATGTGGGCTGTGACACATAAAAACACCACTTCATTAGTTCTTTCATTTTAAAAGCTCAGATCCCATTTTCATGTCTTCAGGTTTATATCGACATACTATTGAATTTGGAATTCCCTAGGTCCATTTTAAAGGCTTGCTTTGCCTCTATAAACCCACATCTGTTTTGGCTGGAAGTTCTCTGGTCTTGGCATGGGCTTCAATTACCAACTTGCCACCTATATAGTCTGCACATATAAAGCTTTGAGGTTGTTGCTGCTGGAGGGAGGATTTTACGTTTTTTGTCTGTTTGTTTTCATGGGGTATCCCAGCATTCTCTTAACTCTTTCCTTTTTCCTTCTTTGCCATCTCTCAAAACACCATAGCCCTCCCCAATGACTTGACGTGCCCCTAATCCCTTTTTGGGCTGCTGTTGCCGTGTTAACAAAACCAGAACTTCCTCTCTCAGACCTTCCAGTTTATAACAGCAGTTATCATAATTTCCAACTGATTTCAAGCTCCAGTTGACAGCCAAGAGCTGGTTTATGTTGCCAGTAATGCATGTCAATCATAGGGGAGCAAATTAATTTGCTTGTGCAGAGAAGCTTAGATGACTACAAGACTAACCTTCAATATTTCATACGGACTTACAACTTCCAGTTGCTTTGTTTTCTCTTATAAAAATTACAGTGGGTGCTGCTATGAGAAAGAGTGAAGCTCTCCAAATTGTTTTGGTGTGGTAGGACAATGAGCCAAGAACAATGGGGTTTCACTAAAAAACAGCAGTGACTCAGAGGGAGGAAGTAGAGAAATGCGATCAAACTGATTTTGGGCACATATTTGTATAAGTAAAGTGGTCTTTATAACATCCAGTAAATAACCCTGTACTGAAGTGACTGAGAAGCAGCATGATGAGTGTTTGTCTTCTGAATTCCTCCTGCTGTCACTCCAGGAACAAAATACCTACTGCCAGTGCACGAGAACGTCACTTTTAGCAACATACATCCCTGATCTTTCAAAGGCTTAAGTACATGAATGGTTTTATAAACATGATATAGTATCTTACTGTTTGTGGAACTGTTTGTTCTTCACATGCTGAAGTATTTCCTGTTTCGTAGGCTAACAACTGGTTCTTTGGTGGAATACGTCAGTGATGAATTAGGAAATCTGCCACCCTTTCTTTGTTCTGAGATTTATTTCCTGAAAAATTTCCCTGGTTCACCTACATCCTTATTATAAAATATGTAGGCAGATAATTCCCTGGGAAACAATTGATGACCAAGTGTCTATAAACTTCTGATAAACCTGAGTTTTATTTTTCTGTCCAAACAAATCAATAATGTTTGGTGAAACATAGGCTTGAGAGGGCAAAAGCATTGTGCTTGTCCACCGCCAGCAGTTCATCTACCTTCCTGGTGCTTGAACACTGTTTTAAAGGCGAGTTGAATTAAAACATCCTGTCTATAGCTTTGACTTGGTTGCTGTCTTTGCAACAGATCATTTTAGTAAGGATTTGAATCCAGTTTACGTGTCTAATGCCAATGCTACAATACTGCTGCTGGTGTGGAGTTGGTAGAAGGTGACATCTAGAGCTTACTGAAGGTCACAGAAAGGGGAACCAGAACAGGAATATAACCCAGGAACTCTCTGACAAGACCACGTTCTCTCCCTTCTCCCTTGAGGAAGCCCAAAACTCCTCCTAGGGAGCATCTAGGCAGGAGTGGAGTTCTACAATATCAGCTGTTTGAACAGTTCTAGCACTGGGAAGGATAGATGGAGTTAAGGTCCTGGTTTGCAACATGAATCTAGAAGAAATTCAAGGAGGGGAAGAGACGTCTTCTTGGTTAGAGATGGATTTATGGTAGGCAGGTGGAGAAGACAGTGCTCGTAACGTTGAAGTCTTGTTTTGGGTGGGTGTAGTTAGCGTTGTGGGATAAAAGGTCCTACTTCAGAAGGTGGTCTAGGAGGGAGAAGGGGAGAGGAGGTGAGAGATGTGGGGAGATGAGGTCTGGCCAGACAGGCAGTGAGTCCAGCAAGAGTTAACCACGTAACCTGGTACATTTGGTGCCTCACTGCACCTCCTCTCAGCTCGTTGCCTTCCACACTCTACAAACTCCAGTCTGCATCTTTGTTATCAGCCTCTGGTGATGACAGTTGGCATGGCAATGTTTTCCACTGTGGGACCGTGTAGTTTGAGGTATATCAGCAGTGCTGCTTCCCTTCACAAGGACTCCTATCTCCCTGCTGTTTCTCAGAAGCTCTCCAGCAGGGCAAGAGCAAGGCCCAGGCAACAAGGCTTTCAGCTTGGTTTGGAAAACAAAACACACACACATGTAACATGGAAAACAGACCCACCCATTTTTACAAGCCCGTTGCTTTGCAGGTATTGCCAAAAAAAATCCGAGAAAGATTTGTAGGCTGTAATTAGAAGCGCAAGCATCGTAAGACAAATTGTATGTTTATGTGTATATTTATGTATAAAACAATCCAAAATTTAGCCAGAGATGAGTGGGACATTATTACTTTTGCTTTTCTTTAAAGAAAACTATGCTAACAGGAAAAAAGTGGCTGCGAATGCCATTTTTCCCTGGAACTGGAGTGCTCGGAGAGATCCACTGGCTGGACATCGGTGCCTACAGCTCAGACCCACCTTATTCCTACCTTCCAAGAGCTTCCAAGAGCCTCTGGGCTTCCCTCACTGTAGCAGCTGATGACCTCGCTGGTACCTACAGTGAGTCAATACCCCTCCCTGCTCTGCATGAGGTGTGAGTGATGCCACAGGGCTGCGGGGGAACATACAACATGACTGTGAGCCTTAGCAACTGGAGTATTGTGCCTAACGGAGAAAATAAAAGCAAAATCAAAGGAAAAATAAAAAAAAAAACCACCAAAACAAACAAACTCATGCTTGTGCCTTTCTCCTCTTTATTGTCCTGGGATTTTGAAGCATGAAGGTAGGAGCGATGTAAGGGTTCCTGGGGAAAAACAAAAGGGGCATTTTTTCCTGCAGTTTTTACCCTTGAGAAACAGATGCATCTTGCGTTGGAAACATTGTTAGGGAAAAAAAATACCCACAACCTATTTCAGAAGTGCTGACTGGCATCCGGAAGACAGAGGTAGGGAGCTAATATGGTGTCTGATTTGCAGTTAGGGAACAGTGCTACATATTCAAACCCACATCTACCAAGATCTTTAGATATCTGCCTCCTGTTATTATATTAAATATTTATAAGGTGGTGGGCTTTATGTGATTTAATGATTATGATGATTATTTACGATGATTATGCAACAGGGATGAACTTTTTAGAGTCCTGGGAGGGGAAAAACAAACATTTCTGTTATTGGTGTAGTTGTGGGCCTCCTAGATTGCTGATCATGGGTGCTCTTAGTAGGAAACATCCCAAACATGCTGCTGCCTCTCCCCTTGCTTTGGACTGAGGCGTTCTTGGTTGGGGATAGAGTGGCTATTTTCTGCTCCTGAGGCCTCTTCTAAGTTGGAGGGATTGAGTGCTGTCTCATATGCCCTTCCATGGAAGATGAAATATCATGGAATGCCTCAAAAGACAGAAGTGTCCATACTCTGTGAAAGGATGGGCAGGACCCAGAGCAAAGGTAAATCAAGACAGTTGAACCAAAAGGGTCGGAGTCACTTCTGCTGTGTATGTCAGCATGGAGAGAGCAAACTCAGCTCCTCATCAGGGATAAATCTTTACAACCCCATTGCAATAAGGAAGGCAGATGATAATCTGAGGAAATATGTAGAGCTTTGTTAAAGAGAATACGGTGTTTTTTCTGCCAATGTAACTCAGCAACAGTAAGGGTCAGCTGTCCAGGTTCCCAGTTATGGTAAACTGGCACTGCTCAGCTGATGCTTAGTTCTGCCTAGTCACCCTAGATGTTGATTTGACTCTGTGTCATGGCTATTTTTGCACTCTTATTAACTGAAGAAAATAATAACGTTTGCTATTTAGATCCCCGTCATCACAAGACCCCAAAGTGATAAACCACAAGCTTTCCCCCATCCGGCTCTAACACCATCCTTCCTTCATGGTCGTGAGGCCGTTGCCTTCTTGCTGATCTTCCCCAGCTGTTTCTCCTGTGTCCTTGACACTGACGGTGGCTGCTGTAGTGCATGCCCAGATGTTTATTTACACTTTGCTTCCTTCTGGGATCACCTCTGAGGCCCCTGTTCCCCTGCTTACTCCCACCACCACCCCTTGTGAAGCCCAACCATCTGCTGTGTGCGTGTTGACAGACCTGCCTTCATGCATGGCATCAGTTCTTCAGGTTGATTAGCCTTCACCTGGAAAAACCAGTGCCTCAAGGAACTCATGCTAGTCCTTGACATCTTCCCTCTGTTTGATATAAAGAAAACCTGTAGCATTAAACAAATACATTAAACACAGTCTTTTTCATAGTCCATTCTCTCTCCATCCCTGTGGTTGACCCAGACAGCTACTTGGTGCTGCAAGTGTTGAATACTTCCAGGGTTCACTATTACAAATACTCCAAGCTCCAGAGAGCCAAGGTCTTCTGGCTGGATTTATGAGGTAAAAACAAGAAAACGCTTCAGCAAAAAAAATGGCAAATTGACTATGTCTTCACTCCTAACTGAAATGAAAGCATCTGAGTGGCTTTAAGCACACCAAGCTTCTTGACCTGTGCGCTGGCTGTCAGCCCAGATATATCTTGGACTCAGAGGCAGCATCTAAAATATATAGGGATGTCTCTATGGCTCTCCTGAGGGCCTTCTTAAGGTCACATGCCTTCATCCACTACACAGACTAACCCCAGTAGGACTCTCCAAGAAATCCAAAGATCACCCATGCTGCTGTGCTGGACTGTTTAAGAACATGTACAGAAAACAGACCTCAGAAATGCCATTACAGTCAAGTCAGAGTGACTCTGTCTAGTCAGTGTCCTGAATCTGCCAACACAAATGTCCTCCTTAACCCTCCCTGAGGTGTTCATCAGACCACAGGCTAAGCCTGTATCTTTCCACACCCGTCTTTGTATGGACTACTAGGTGGAATGGACTCATCACTCATGAAGGTCAAGATGGGAAGATGATATCTTTGGATCAAGTGTCTTTGTATGGAGTACTAGGTGGAATGGATTCATCACTCATGGAGGTCAAGATGGGAAGATGATATCTTTGGATCAAGAAAATGTTCATCACATTCTCATAGTTACAAGACTTCTTACATTCCTATTCCTAAGGGGAGGTTGCTGAGAAGATGACACCAGGCTCCTTACTGAGGCACACAGCAGAAGAATTGGAGACAATGGTTATAAATTAAAACAATGAAGGTTATGGTTCAGTATAAGGGGGAGAAAAAAGCCAAACACATCATAATGATAATGAAAGATTCTCCGGTCTAAGATATGCAGGCAGTTGGATGTATGACCACAATTGCCCCTTCCAATCCTAGTAAAATAAACAACAACTAATGATAACATTTGAGGAAGTTTTAACAAAAGGAAATTGAATCAAAGGATTTTTTTTCTCTTTTTTTTTCTTTTTTTCTTTTCCTTAACCCCAAATTGGTAACGAGAGAGCGGCAGCTGAGGAAGGCACATTATGTTCATTACAAACAGAAGTTAGAAAAAAGGCACTAATCAACTCCAGAGAGGAAGCCAACCACTTCAGAGGGCTTCTTCAGACAACCACCTTCTGCAAATGACGGGGGCTGCTCTGTTTCTCATTCAGTGAATAGCAGCTTTGACACTTCAATAAATTTATGCTTGAGGTTCTTTCTAAAGCTTTTATGGCCTCTTTAGACTGCTAGTATAACTTTCGTGAGGAAGCAAATGAGGGGAGATTAATAGATTTCGGTTTTAGTGCCCCAGTTTTGCCCCCATTGAAATCAGTAACACAAGTCCCTTGTAATTTAAACAAACCATGGGCAGAACTCAAGACTTTCTAAAGAACCAAGGTTCAGTTCTTTTTGGCAAGGAATCTAAAATGACAAGAAGTTAATGCAAAGAATCTTTTTTGACAGATCCAGTCATTTCCAAAGCTGAAAGCAAACAGTACTGCACCTTGAGCTTATGCTTCTAAAGCAGAATATAAGACTCAACTGCTTGATACGTCAGCACACAGACCTGTACAGTACTCACTTTAAGTGTGGAGAGAGTTCATTGATCATAGCACCAAAGACTGAGGCTCATGTTCTTGAACCGAGTGCAAGAGCCAACAGAAATGGAACAACTTTTCTTGATAATTTGAGTGTCACTAACCCTGTTATTATTAGACTAAAAATCCAGTTGTTTAAGTCAGGGTCATTATTACTGGAAATGAAAGCGTGAAATTCAGAGGTCAGAAACCTCACCAGACAGGACATTGACGGCAAAAATATGCAGAATGGTTTGATATGACCAGATGCTAGTGACATTTTTTTGAGAAATGGGGACCTGATCCAAAAATATTTGCTCAGCTGAACTCAAGAAGATCATGTGGTTGTGCAGGGTCTAGATACTCTTGGTTCTGTCCCCATATCCCTGTGTCACCTAGACAGGATATTTAATTATTTCCTGCTCTTTTAGGTCTAGTTTTAATTACAAAGTCATTAGAAGAGGGATGTTTTTTTATAGAGCCCTTTAACACCCTGGTGCAACTAGCACAATTTTGGGTTTTTCAATAGACAGCCTACATGGCACTGGGCTTGCTTGTATCAAATGGAATTCATCGTTCTCAAAAGGGGAAGATGGTCTTTGCTCACGAGCTGTCAGAACTTATTGAGAGAGTTATAGACTAGGCTTGAAGAAGGAGGGGGATAATATCAGGCTTTCCTGTGACAAGCAGTGGGATGACACGTCAAGGTTAGAGGGTCTGCAGACTGTTGTTCTGAGATGTGCTGGCTCCACTGTTTTCAAAAATTAGTTAGATGCCCCAATACCTAAAAATAAGTAGATAAATCATAAAATCACTAGCTACAATAGCATCCTTTTTATTTAACTTTCGATTTTAGGGCCTTTAGGAAATCATACTTTCAAGCATTTCTTTACAAGGAACAAGTAAGAAATGCAATCTTTGAAAAAATATCAGTCTGAGAGTCTCACACAATCATGTGATTCCTGTAGCCGGGAGTTCTAGAAATAAAACACTAAATCTTGGAGCCTGTACCAGAAGAACCACAAGAGTCACCACAACCACTGCACTCACACTGGCATGTGTGTTGTGATAACAGAATATTTTACAACTCCTAACCAGTGGAATAAACAAAACAAAACAAATCAAAAAAGCTTTGTTCTTCTGGCAGTTCTGGTTCACCAAAAGGTAGCACTTTAGTTAACCTCTTTGATTTAAAAAGTACACTTATTTCCCTTGTATGCGTATGAAATCTCCTTTTACTTGCAACCCAAGGAGCAAGATATCGTTTGCACATAACCTCTGCATTGTGATTTACAGCAAAGACCTTGGTTGGCTGCCAGTCTAATAATCTCAAACCCTGCAGAATGAAATGAAGACATTAATATTATTTTTATTAAGCTGGTAATAAGGCAGACTGAAGCAGAGTTTAAAGCAAATGCAGGTGGAGGAGATTTTATGCCAAAGTGTTAAGCACATTATTTGAGCATGGCCAATCCCAACTCCAGGCAAGACACTTGGGAGGTTCAAACAAAATTCCTTCCTTTTAGGTGTTAGTCTTGAGATATACACAGCCCTTCCTTCTTCACTGAGTCAGTGGTATCAGGTCCAGCTGCACCTTAAAAAGATTAGTTTTCATGAATCTTTTTACCTACAAGCTCCCTCCGTGCTCTATGCTGTTTCTGAGGAAACTCCCTGAATTTTAATGCCTTTGACTTCATGATACTCATCAAAAAAAAGCCAACATAGACAGAAATGCCAGATCTAACAAATTTGTACGTGCCTGTGAGGTGACCCTCATGATTAGGCATTAGGTTTTGAGACAGCCTAAGTATCTCACTTATGTTTCACCTGACCTTCCAGAGCTGCAGTGCTCGCTTGGTCTTGTGTTATATCTGTCATTTCTTTGCAGATGTCTTTAACGCACAGTGGCAACTCAAAGGTTACCAGATTATTTCTCTGGGCACCTGAATTCCACTTCTGCTTTGTTGTCTGAGCATGAATTGGTATAGAACTTCTCTTACCTAATGCTATGTGTTTGGATTCAGACCAAGATGGCTTGATTTACATGTCCAGGTGTAGGAGGTTTTAGATCAGAGCTTTTAGATAATGGAGAGCAGTCCAGCACATGAACAGCTAGTGTCATTTGAGATGACAAAGTAGAATTCTCTCCTAGATCCCACATCAAGTGCTCCAGACCTATATGGATGTCTGGGATATCCCTAAAGGACCTCCAATGGCACTCCAATGGTACCTGCTTTTTGTGCAAATGAATCCTGGCATTATCTCTACCTCTCCTCCATATGGTGAGAGGATTCATCTCACCTTAAAGCTGATACCCACATTTGGGCAACTGAATTCTTCTCTTGTGATTTCTGAGGCACTTAGACAGCTACACAAGAGGATGTGACACAGGACATGCATGCCTCTTCTGAAGCAGCACCTGGAAACCACATAGGACAGCCTGCTCTGCCTGAAAGGGTACCCATTGATTATAACATGAGCTCAAACACCCAGAGAACAGAGACAAGACCTCCAATGGCACCCTACAGCACTCCAATGGTACCTGCTTTTTGTGCAAATGAATCCTGGCATTATCTCTACCTGTCCTCCATATGGTGAGAATTCTCTCCTAGATCCCACATCAAGTGCTCCAGACCTATATGGATGTCTGGGATATCCCTACAAGACCTCCAATGGCACCCTACAGCACTCCAATGGTACCTGCTTTTTGTGCAAATGAATCCTGGCATTATCTCTACCTGTCCTCCATATGGTGAGAGGATTCATCTCACCTTAAAGCTGATACCCACACTTGGGTGACTGAACTCTTCTCTTGTGATTTGGTCTAGAGATAACAAAGTCTAGATTTGTATAGGAAAATTAGGAAGTCCAATTCTGACATTTGGGCAACTGAATTCTTCTCTTGTGATTTCTGAGGCACTTAGACAGCTACACAAGAGGATGTGACACAGGACATGCATGCCTCTTCTGAAGCAGCACCTGGAAACCACATAGGACAGCCTGCTCTGCCTGAAAGGGTACCCATTGATTATAACATGAGCTCAAACACCCAGAGAACAGAGACAGACACATGCATGTGCCTGAATAGAGTTCTGAGACCCATTTCTGAAACTACTGGTGAAGAATGTCTCACATCACATGTCTAAATCCTTCATGTATCAAAACAAAGGGTAGAATTCGTTGTAGATGTCTCAACCTGGAGAATTCCTCAGAAGTGTCCCCATTTCTTCTAATTCAACATGAAGGAGACCCACGCTGTCAAATTCAGCTGAAGAGGCCTTCATTGCATAAAGCTATTGAGGGAATTTGGTCTAGAGATAACAAAGTTTAGATTTCTATAGGAAAATTAGGAAGTCCAATTCTGACATTTTTAAGCTGTAGGTTCCATTTAGAAAATTCAAACCACATCCTCAGTAGAAACATAAAATTTCACAAACGTCATAAAAAACAGACCCACTTTTCATATCTGTAGCTCCGTCACTATCCCCACTCAGCAGAAAAGGTTGGAACACACAAGCTTTTACCTTCTTTTGGACTTCAAATCAAAGATCTAATCTGAAATGAGATGCCTCCTGGGGTTAGCAGTGGCACAGCATTTCAGCTGCTCTGAACTGTGGTCCACATAAGACTGAAACATCAGCAGCACATGCAGACATTTGAATACTGAAGGACCATCAGCTTCTCAACATGTGGGTAAAACAGAAGCAGTTTTCAGCCTGTCTGTAGAGAAAGTCCTCAGCTCACAACTCTGAAGCAGTAGCAGTAATGTTTAAACTGCTCATTTGAGACAGTTTAAGGGCTTTCTGATCTGTTAAGTGGCAAGTGAAACCATAGGAAACACGCACTTCTGTTCTGTCATGGCTAATTAATATATTTTTCATGGTATTGGTATAACCCCTCTCTGTCTCCAAGAAGAGCCCATAACCCTTGATTCATTTTTCAGTGCCCTCCTTCTGTTTTGGGGAGTACAATGAGTTAGGATGTGGTTCCCTGAGCTGCCCCACAGGGCCCTTTGGTGTACTTGCTTAGAAAATCAAATGCTCCCCTATCTGGGCATGCCCTGACATGCTGACACCTCCTTTTGGGTTATCTGCAGGTCATGGGAACCATAATGTATATTTAAAACCCAGCAGGTCTGCTGAAAAGCTCAGGGTAAAGATTTAGCCAAGGGAAATTGTCACAGTCCCCTAATCTCCACTTACAATGTTGATTTGAGCTACTATTTCCACTGCTCCAGAAGTGCAATTGTCAGTGTGGTACCAGGTCATGGTATTTATATCGCATGCCACACACTTCATGTGTCATGGAAACAGGCTACAACATCTACTCACCAGCCCTTCTTCCTTTTTTTTTTTTTTTTAAAATTTCTTTGCTTCTCCCCCCTCCTTCTAGTTTCTCTCGACTCCTTTTAGCTCAGAACATTTTTAAATAGAAACACCCTCAGCACAGCACATTGCCTTGCCATGATAAACTGTTTCAGAGGTCAGAGAAGGAGCTTGCCAAATCACTGGCCATTTTTTACAGGGAATGCATCAGGCCAAAGCAGGACGTCTGTGTCTGTGAGCAGACTGACCACACTTGATTTGAAAAATTCGTTCTGGGAAGCACAGAGAGATGGGGAGAGGCTCTTTGTCAGCGAGTGGAGCAATAGGATTAAGGGTAATGCTTTTAATCTGAAAGAGGAGAGATTTAGACTAGGTATTAAAGTGGTGCAATAGGATGAGGGGTAATCCTTTTAATCTGAAAGAGGAGAGATTTAGAATAGGTATTAGGAAGATATTCTTTACTGTGAGGGTGGTGAGAGCCTGGCCCAGGTTGCCCAGAGAAGCTGTGGCTGCCCCATCCCTGGAAGCTTTCAAGGCCAGGTTGGATGGGGCTTTGAACAACCTGGTCTAGTGGGAGGTGTCCCTGCCCATGGCAGGGGGTTGGAATGAGATGATCATTAATGTCCCTTCCATTCCAAACCATTCTATGATTCTATAGGAGACAGCACCATTGGGCAGGGACTAGTTTCGAGCCACAGGAGAAAGCTGTAGCCTCTCAGGTTGAGGGATTACATACCCATGGCTACTTCTGTTAGCTCAATACAACTAAAGGTTCGCTGTGCTTGGTGGAAAAAAGGACCTATGCCCTGAGCTACAAAGCAAGAAGTGAAGAACGAGGAGATTCACCCAGACAGGCAATGAGATTTTCCTAAAACCTAACTTTTTGTTACAAAAAAAAAAAAAAAAAATTGCAACCGTTTTAGCACCGTCTTTGGTCAATTCAGTAATGAATGCAGTAGGAATAACAAATGGGATAAAAAGCTGATTGCAAATCAGCATCTCCAGCTTAACTTAGGATAAAACATAGGGAGAGGGAGTTTATCTTTGTAGTCTCCCTATCCCATTTACAATGAACTTAGCTGAATCAAAATAAAATTTTAAAAACAGTAATAATTAAAAAGCAGAATTTTAGCTCAATACCTTACAAAAATGACAAATATCTAAGAAAAAAATATTTTGAATTCCTCACCATCAAGTAATTAAAATTTGCCCATTCTCACAATGATTGTCTAAAAATCAGCCGTTAGCTGCAATTTTCTAATGCATTGTGAGCTAGCTAGGAAATGAAATGACCAAACTTCTAGTCTTGTTTTTGCCGTTGTCTTTTCCTAACGGCTGGGGAAGTTATATCAGTGCCATCTTCTTATTTCTTGCAGTCACACACACACACGTGTGTGTAGATGTATGACTGATATTTTTCTCCTATTTTTTAATGGATCTCTTAGCTAAAACTGTTCATACCCCTGCTGGATGTTTTACTTATTTTTAAGACTATACTTTTTCTGGTGCCCAGTCTGTTTTGTTAACCTCTCTCTAAGGATACTTCTTAGAAAGAATAGTTATTTGTCCTGTGGTCGTACCCTGGCTTGGGACCTACTTCCTTCAAGGAGGTTGAAACGCTAGGACCTTTTGCCAGGCAGAAAATACGTACAGGGGACAGATAAAATTTTATGTAGTAAAAAAATAAATAAACTTTCTGCCTAAGGAAGAGTTCTGACACATGGATTCATGTTCTCCCTGGGTTTTGCTAGAGAAGGCAGTGAGAATGTGTGTGTGTGTTTCTATATGCTCCAGGAAAGTTTGGTTATGGATGATCTACTATGAATATTTAGGTATTTATTGTCACTGTCTTTTCATTTGGTTTCTTCCTCTCTTTTCTACTCAATTCTCTTTTCCAACAGGAAAAAAAAAAAGAGCAAGCCATAAGAATAAAAACTCCTCTTGTCTCCTGGTTTCATTCCCTTTTCTTGTTGTTCCATTCATTTTGGAAACATCACGGTCAGGACTCGGAGAAAATCAAAGCACTCTGTTTTTGTTGGTTTTCACACAATGTTGCAAAGAAGACAGTAACGGTCTAAAGTGGAGGGAGGAAGAGAGGGATGGCAGGGGAAGTCATGGTGCTGTATAACTCTGCCCTGAGCTGTGACCTGGCATGGGAGGTAGCAAAATAACCTGCAAGGTATTAAAAACAGGGAATGAGAAAGGTAGGACGCATTCGGGAAAGGCAAGAAGGGGAGTTTTCAGCTGGAAAAACCTCTGATCTTATTCCATGGACATGAGTTCTAGCTGGAGGCATCGTATCTGAATGTCTTTTTTTTCTTTCCTATGTAGTACTCTTTTTGCTTTGAAGTGAATCCCCCAAAATACTTGCTTAGTAGAATACCATTGCAAATTGTGAGGTAACAAGCAGATCTGCAAAGAGAGGGGAAAAAAAAAAAAGACAAAATACTAAGAGAAAATGTCCAAGATATGTTTGGATTCACTTAGTTTATCGTCTTTCACTTTCTGCTTCTGTGTTTTCCTTCTTTATGCCTATTAGTTGTGGTCTGTTTATATTCCAGACTTTGCATGATGTTGCCATGCTTTATAACCTTTCTGTGTTGTATTTTCTGAAGCATCTGAGTTCAAAGTGAAATAATTAAATTCCTTACATGCTTGACTGTGGGCTAGATTTGATATACCATGATTCAGAAAGCATTCTCTCCTCCTCCCACTTGGTAGCAAGGAGATAGTAGGCTTCTACCGATGCATTTTAAACCAGTTTCTGTGTTGTCCCAGTAAGTACAAAGACCCTTTGCTAGCCTTGAGGACAAGCAAGTTGAAATTAAATACCTCAGAGCTTGAATTGATGACGCATGTCATGAATGGATCAGTTTGTCCCCAGAATTCTCATTATGGTTTTCCTTCTCTTTAGATAATACCAGTTCCTTGGACATCCCAAGGTTGAGCTATGTTGTTTTGTGCTGTGATCCTTGATGGCTAAGAGACAGAAAATTAAACATAAGAAGAGATGCAAATATAAACAGACTATGGTCCCCAGCAGAATACCAGAAACATATCTGGATTTACCATAAGCAGCTTGCAGCAATGTATTTAATGATAGTCAAAGAGCAAGGAAGTGTGTAAAATGGTCTCACTCTCCTGAAATTTGAAAAAAATAAGGAAACGAGGAGAACATAAGTAAAAATTCTCCAATTTGAGAGTGGTTTTCTTTGACCCTAACTAGGGAGAACCTAAATTTGCAACTCGCTGGGTGCAGGTCTTGTACTAAAGCTGCTGTGAAGCTGTAGCCAGCTCTGCAGTGTCAGAGGCAATGTTGGTTTGGATATCATGGATACTATCCAAGCAAACTGGACATGATTTAATTGATCCAGAGTCAGATAGGGTATGTCCTTATGATTCTGGCAGGGTCTATCAGTTCAGGAAAGGTCTCATGGAAGGCAGTGTATGTCCAGAGAAGTCTTGTCTATAGTTTTCCTGCACCTTTGAAATTTGTCATGCCACTGATGTCCTTATGATACTGGGAGGGTCTTTCAGTTCAGGAAAAGCCTCGTGGAAGGCAGTATGTGTCCAGAGAAGTTATGTCTATAGTTTTCCTGCACCTTTGAAATTTGTCAGACAAATCCAGTGCAAATTCTTGTGCAGCAGTACCCAGGGCCAGATCAGGGAACCAATCTGGGTCAACGCTATTATTTTTTAGGGGGTTAGTTTCAGCCTCTTCTCTCATTCCACCTCAGAGATACATAAATGTTTGGGCTGGCAGAAGGGAGCAGGAGCAGCCGTCGGGCTGAGACAGAATCGCTTCTTTCTGCAGTTAAATGCCAACTTGCAGTGGGTTACAGAGCATGTAAAGCTAGATTCTGTGTGAAAAAGCCTTGCCAAAGCTGAGCTGGCCTGCTTAGGGCCAGTCAGGTGTCTTTGTAGCCAGGGTATGGCTTATTCACAAAAAATTGTGGAGGCTTGAGTGTATACTTAAAACCTTTCTCCAAACATCCGGCATTAGAAAAGTATGTATGAGTCCTGCCCACAGCGATTCAGCAAACCATATTTTCCATGAATGCATTTGATCGCAAATATGAGAAACGTATGGGGATCTGATGCTTCTATTTTCCTTGTGGAGGGGGCAGGGGGGGAAGCGCAGAACGCGTATATCAAATAATCAGAATAATTACAAAATAAATACAAAACAGGCAGTTGGCAAACACAGTCATTCAAGAGATATTTCCAACTAATACCGTCCAGGACCACTGGCTTAATGTTGTGTATTAAAAAGAAGGAAGAAAAAAAAAAAAAAAAGCACAAGCACTCATGTGACCTACTGTGGTTGTCTTGCTGAAGAGAATGGCTTCACATTTGCTTTGAATTATTCTGTGCATGGTCTGAAAGGTCGTTTCTTTTTTTTTTTTTTTCTCCTTTCCTCTTTTTTTTTGCATTGTTACTCTATGTGTTTCATATTGTTTTATGTTTCTCTCTCAGAGCGCTTAATGCTTCTCTGTATCCTCCAGTCCTATTACAGCATTACAGTAATGGGCTGCTGAATGTAGCTCTTTTTATTCAATTTATAGCTAGTCAACAAATGTTTCTTTCCCCACCACTTATGATAAAGCAGCATGTTCTGTAGCTGGGAACAATGGATGAAATCCAGTGTTATATGCCTCACAGCTGAAGGGGGCACACCCTATCTGCAGAGACTTTTACTCCTCAAGAGCTCTCACATCTTCTCATTTGAATTTCATCTAAGCAGCAGTTAATAAAATGCAGTAACTCTTTTGATAGGCTTTATATACATTAATAAAATTTCAATATTATACAGCCTGAACAGCTGCTTGCAGACTTTCACATAAAGATGCCGTTAGCTGCAGTGTGCTGAATTTCAGACCCACATCTCTTTACTTGATTCCCTTAACTAAGGGAATGTTCCCGCTACTCTCTAGATGTTAAAGATCATGAGATTTGGGTACTTCATGGGACTGGCTTAGTTTCTACCACTCAGGGCAGACTGAGGCATAAATCCCGGTTCTTGAGCTTTCCAGTCCCTTTCTCTGGTCACTGGGCCGTGTGGTTTCCTTCTTAATTCCTTCCCAATTAGTCAAAGTGCTTAAGATCGTAAGGATGAGAATAACTGTCCTCATCTCAGTAAACTGTATTAGGTAGGATTCAGCTCCAGATGCAGAAGTCTACATGGGGCTGTCTACCTACGTGCTGGAAGCTCAATTCAATTGTTCAAAGATAATTACCTAATGTTATTTTAGACACCAGATCCAGAAAGGGCATGGGCCTCTCACAGGACCTTATGTCTTATCTACCAGCTCCATATAGACATTCAAATGTCACAAAGCACCTAAGTTTAAGAAGGAAATCCTTATGAGCCACTCCTCATAAGACTTGTTCTCCAGACCCCTCACCAGCTTCATTGCCTTTCTTCTCATGGCTTCTTTTGGTAGACTGGGCATGGACTTTCTAATGTTCTACATTATAATGTGGTTTGTCACAGTGGGAGTGAACTGGTGGCACTCAGATTTATTCCTGCTGTTCAACTTGGCACTCGCCGTTACCCCCAGGTCCTTCTTCTCCAGGCTAATATTTAGCCTGTCACTTCCTAGTCTATAACCAAGGCATGGCAGTAATTCAGTTTGACATTTCCAAAATCAGAAACGTTTCTAATTGAATATGAAGCTAGACTCTGAGTTTGCATTTATTTCTATCTCTTTCTTACAACACCAGGGAGCTCAGTCTCTTTTTGGCCCTCCAGGTCCCCATGGACTTCACTGTGGAAAGTCAATACCCACAAGGAATATTTGCTGCATAAAAATGTGACCTAGGCCAGTACATCTAACTCCTGCTGAGAATCCCTTTGCATCTTTTTTGACTTGCAGCAGCATTTAAAATAATAATAATAAAAAAGTCTTCTTCCTTCCCAAATGGCTCGGACTCTTATGACAGAAGTCTTGCTTAAGTGCTTTTGAAAATTCATATAAACCTGAGATCAGCCCTGAAGTAATTCCAAGGCAGAGGGTAGGAAGAAATAATAGGACTTTGCTGTTCAGAAGGATGGGGGTGGGAGAAGAGGACAATTAAATTGGAATTATTTTCCTCTGTGGTTACTCACATGGGACTGATCTGATTACGTAACCCAACTTAAATGTTGACCTTTATGTTGTCAGTGTAAAAAACAAACATATTAAACATGGCCTTGGGTTCCTGTACAAGATACAACAAATTGAGGAAGAGAGATTGAATATTCTGGGGCCAAAGGAAAGACCTGATTGATAGATGAGGCTCTGGGGACTGCAGTGTTAAGATTTCCTGCCTTTTCTGAAGACTTCAGTGTTTCTATCTGAAAAAAACCACCAAAACCCCCAAAAAATAAACACCCCCCAAAAAGAGGTGGAGATTTCTCATATATGTGTGGTTGGTGCATACAGATTTCTTTTTTCACATTTTTTTTGTTTTGAAAGAAGGGGGGAAAAAAATCCCCCTCAGATTTTTAGCAGGCATCTTGCCAGACTTCTGTCATCACCAGGAAAATGGTTCCTTCAGCAGACACATCTGGGCAACTTCACGCCCATTCCTGATGTAAGCTGTCAAATCCTGTCCCAGATAGCAATGAGAATGGTCCACCATTCCTAGAGGAAAAAGAGTAAGATTTACTTATATTTCATTGGAAAGTGGGTGTGTTAAGAGGAGAACAGATAATTTCTTAGAGACAGCATCTTCAATGGCCCATCTATTTGTTAGCACTGATCTCTCTTCCTTATTGTCCTGCCTTGTATCACAACTCCTTGATCCTGTTTTGTTCATTCTGTGCCTGGAATCATGTAAATGTCTATATAAAAATGTTACAGATTTCTTGAACCCTACATAATTAAAGGTTCTGTGTCTAGATTGAGAAACAAGGGGACACACATGCAGGTATATAATATTTAATGTGTATGTATATGAAACACTTGTAGGTATATAATATTTAATGTGTATGTATATGCTGTATATGGATACAAATGTGTCTGCCTTGTACATATACACTGTGGTTTATAGCTAAATAACATATGTGCATAGTGTGTGTAAACTGGGTTTGTGTAGCTATAAGGGGTGAGATGCAGTGACGATGAGTGTGCATATGCACACGTTGGTTTATTTACAGATAGCTGCAGCCTGCTTTAAGAAGGGTTGTCTCCTAATTACACAGCCTCTGGCCAGGGCCAGGAGATTTAATATGACACAGATGACCCCTGTCTGCCTCTTCACTCAACGGGAAGCAATCCATCTCACCCCACCTTCCCCCTGACCATGAGATACAAGAGTCACAACCCCTCTTGGTCCTTGCTCTTGCCCTCCTGGTCCCTGTCTCCCTGTCTGGAGGGTCAGGAGGAGCTCTCACCCCATGCCTGACCAGGCATTCTGTGGGGCAGCAGAGGACTCCCTTCATCTCTCGCCTCCTGCTCAGCGTGTGTCCAGAACTTGCTGTGAGCTATGTCCCATCAGCTAGACATTTGGCAAGGCTTGCTTTGAGCAGCACTGCAGGCCCTAATTGAAAATGCATGTTGCTTTATAATCCCTTTTATTGGCATTTACTTTCCCCGTGGAATAGCAGGATAGTAATAATAATATACAGTGTATTACTATTACACGGCAAAATGGATTTCCACTTACCATTAATTTTTTTTCTGCCTTGTTTTTAAAGAAAAGCAAAGAAATCACCAGAATGTTTAAAATGTATATTAAAACGTTATATTTCATATTTGTAACCAAACTACACAAAACGCACACGCTCTGCTTTCAAATGGCTAGCATTAAGTACCAGATCTCTAAGAAAAAATCCTGTTGACAGGGGCCATATCTCCAGCTGCTGCAAACTAGCAAAGCTCTGTTGAAGTCAGTAAAGCCACAGCAGCTTATGCCAGTTAAAGCTTTGGCCTTTGGACTTCCCTTTGCTGGTTCCAGAGTGATTAACAGGAAAAGAAGGAGGATCTCCACAAGCCTGAAATGGCCTCTGTACGTTTAAGTGCTGCACCTATGATCCTACCCACCACAACATAACCTGGAGGTATTTAAAATATGTGTAGATGTCTCTGCTCTGCTCTTGTGAGACCCCACTTGGAGTACTGTATCCAGCTCTGGAGTCCTCAACACAGGAAGGACATGGACCTGTTGGAGTAGGTCCAGAGGAGGCCATGAAAATGATCAGAGGGCTGGAGCATCTCTCCTATGAAGACAGGCAGAGAGAGCTGGGGTTGTTCATCCTAGAGAAGGGAAAGCTCCAGAGAGACCTTAAAGCAGCCTTCTAATATATAAAGGGGCCTACAGAAGGGATGGGGAGGGACTCTTTATCAGGGAGTGGAATGATAGGATGAGGGGTAATGGTTTTAAACTGAAAGAGAGGAGATTTAGATTAGATACTAGAAAGAAATTCTTTACTGTGAGGGTGGTGAGACCCTGGCCCAGGTTGCTCAGAGAAGCTCTTGCTGACCCATCTCTGGAGGGGTTCAAGGCCAGGCTCGGTGGGGTTTTGAGCAACCTGTTCTAGTGGGAGGTGTCATTACCTGTGGCAGGGAGGGTTGGAACTAGATGATCTTTGAAGTCCCTTCCAACTCTAAACATTCTATGATTTTGTGATTCTATGTGGCACTCTTGCTGACCCATCTCTGGAGGGGTTCAAGGCCAGGCTCGGTGGGGTTTTGAGCAACCTGTTCTAGTGGGAGGTGTCATTACCTGTGGCAGGGAGGGGTGGAACTAGATGATCTTTGAAGTCCCTTCCAACTCTAAACATTCTATGATTTTGTGATTCTATGTGGCACTTAGGGTTTAGTGGTGGACTTGGAAGTGCCAGATTAGTGGCTGGACTTGATGGCCTGAAAGGTCTTTTCCAACCTAAACAACTCTATGATTCTATGAACCACTGACTTTCATGAGTTGCAGGTTTTTATTGTTGCCTCAAACTCAGAGCAAGAAAAGATATCTTGGAAAGACCACGTCTGTGTACCGTGATCATCCAGTGTGCCTTACCTCAGGCTGAGCACAGAGGATTGATTGTTCCCTAGATAATTTGGAAGAGGCTTCCTGACAAAATCCACCCTGAGACTTCCTCCTCACATCATTTTAAGAACTCTTACTTCCTTATGCATTAAATTGAGGTGAGCCATTGGGGACAGTTTGAAAGCCCACTGAAGCCTGTGGGAATCTTTGCATGGGTCTTTGGATTGGACCATAATCCTTTCCTGGACAGAGCTTTGTCATGAAGCACTAGACTGGGAATTAACATGCATTTCTGAAGTGTTTCAGAATATCACCAATAAAAAAGACATATCACAGCAGCCTTTCAGATAAGCTGTACCACTGAGTCCCTGGTTGATGGAGCTCTTAAAATCCCCTCTCAGATATTTCTTAGGAGTCATAACTGGGACTATTGCCCTTGTAAGTTATTTTCCCCATCACCATTACAGTGCTCTTGGGGTCCATAAAGTCATATTGCAATAAATAATTTATGTTGTACTATGGGAAAATTAAAAAACCCCAAAATATCTCCCCAAAACCCCAAGAACATAAAAAATAGAGGAGGAAGAATTCTACCATTGAAAAAGAAAAGAAGTTTGAAATGAGAGGCCAGTGAGTTTAAAAAACCATGATACCAAAAAAAGTTCCTTACATTTGAATATTAGATATGTCTGTAATATGGATGGACCAATGGATGACTAGATGAACAGGCCATTTCAGGAACCCCTCCAGGGTTTCAAAAGCAATCAAGATGGTATACAAAAATAGTAATGTTCTGATTCCTCCTTCTAAGGTACAAGAGTGGTATAAGAATTTTAATTCTTCCTCTCTCAAACTCAGACGTTTCAAAGAAGCAAGGACATTAAGGACATTATTAGAAAATTTAAGTGGTATGCAAAGCCATGAATGGAAAATTCTCAAATTAAATATCTCCAAATTTACTGT
This sequence comes from Calidris pugnax, assembly GCF_001431845.1. NCBI lineage: Eukaryota > Metazoa > Chordata > Aves > Charadriiformes > Scolopacidae > Calidris > Calidris pugnax. The sequence continues at coordinate 943,619 of NW_015090864.1, forward strand.
CTAGTCTAAGCCAATGATTTATTAGGTTCCTACGTGGTTAATGGAAAAAGATAAGCACCTTGAAAGCATGGGTTGCATCTCCCCCTTCTTAACTACCTGGATCAGGATAGGATGACATCTTCTCTAAAGGTCTTGATTCTCTTCAGTGACTCTAGCCTACACAAGTCTACCCTTAGACAACAAAAGCCAGATTAAGTGAATCCAGTCCTCCATTCATCTTGTCTTTTACTTTGGTGCTTTTCACCTGTGGATAACTTCTTGTTGATTTTCACCTAGCCACCTTAGTGAGCACTTAATTTCACTTTCAGCATCTGAAAAATTGAGATTTTGGCTCAATTAATGCTGAAAACCTCTGAGGTTGGTAGATACCAGCATAAAAAAAGAGAGAGGAGATGAGAAGGGGCTTTCATTTAAAAAAAAAAAAAAAAAAAAAAAGCTTAAAGATTGATTGCCATCTATTCATTTACAGGTCAAAGCAAACCCAATGTTCCTTCAGTGTCCAAAAATCACAGACATTTCAATTTCAGCACGAGGGACACATTACCAGACACTATAAATCAAGGCCCCGGGCTGCAGGGTAACATCACGCGTCCAACCGTGCGGTATGTACGTCAGTGTGGCGGGTAACGGAGCGAGGCAGCCCCACCGACGGAGTCCATGTGCCTTGTAAATATTATTACTACATAGCATGGAGCCTCAGCAGGCGTAAAGCTTTAAGTCAGACTTACAGTTTGTTTTCATAATTTGCAAAGCCATCGCCTTTACACAAGAATGTATTTTTCTGCATGCGCGTGTGGGGCAGTGGACACCCCAGATGACTGTAGGGCGTGTCACCATGAAATACTTTGGAGGCCAGGTCATGGGATTGAGTAGGTTGATGAAGCTGTTGTGCAAAATCAGGGATTTAAACTGAAAGATGGTAGATTTGGATTAGATATAAGGAAGAAATTCTTCACTGTGATGATAGTGAGATACTGGAACAGGTTGCCCAGAGAAGCTGTGGCTGCCCCATCCCTGGAGGTGTTCAAGGCCAGGCTGGGTAGGGGTTTGAGCAACCTGGTCTGGTGGGAGGTGTCCCTGCCCAGGGCAGGGGGGTTGGAACTTGATGATCTTTAAAGTCCCTTTCAACCCAAACCATTCTATGATTCTATGAAAATCTATGTGTGCCAGAGAAGTCTTCTCTATATATAGTCTTTGTCATAAACATTTGGGAGTAGAGACTCTCTCCAGTCAAACATTTTTATTTTTGTAATGGACACTTTTGGACCAGAGGATTTTTAGGATGCCTGTATTTCATGTTAATGGGCTTTTTATGAGCTCTAGGCCAGGTCATACAACATTTTTGGAAATTTTCAGGGGGATTTACCCTGAAGTGGTGAACGGTGAATCACATGGAAGTTTTTACATTTAGGAGCCAATTGGTAAGAACTTTTCAGAAGATTTCACTCTTATTGCATCCGAACTCCAATTATACCTTTGTTTTAGCCTCCAATGGCAAAAGAAAGTTCTTTGATCATAATTCAGACAAAATTTACTCCAAGCATATTTGAATCAGCTGCTATTTCACCCTCTTATGGGTGTAAAGCTTAGTTCAGACTAAGGCTGAGACATTTTTCTGCAAGAAATTAAAACTATGAGTTATCATGTTCAGATTAGGATTAAATCTGTATATCCTTAAATTGAAAATCTGAAAGTTCATGGATGTCTTGAGATTTTATTTGGGCTCATCAATGTCACAGTGACTTTGGATAGTTTCGTGTAATTTTTTTCCTCCCCAAGAGGTTGAGTTTGGAGAATATACAGTTTTATTAGGTACTTGTCTGTCTTAGTGTTGAAATTATTTTATGTTGCAGGGCACAAAGTCTGAAGTGAGATTAGAAGCCACTATGCAAAACAGAAACACAGAGCTGATCTCAGTGCTTGCAGGTTACAAAAACAGGGCAAACCACAGGTGAGAACTGCTATTTTTTTTTTTTTTTCATCATTTCAAAACTTTAGCACCGAGGGACTATTTCAAAACCTGCCAAATGGAAAGCAATGGAAAGCTTTGTATTGAGGTCAGTGGGTTTTAGATCAAGCTTCAGAAGCAGCTGACAGCTGCAATGACCCCCAGGTGAACTTCACGCTCTGGTTGAAACATCCACACTCGCCATGACCACCAGCTCATTGCATCGTGTCTTTGCTTGGCGTTGGTTGTCCTACACTGAATTCTTGCTGCCAGCAGGCCAGGCAGAGAAGTGTGTGGTTTTCCAAACACTATAGGCTGCTGCCCAGCCATTCATTTAACCTTTTGAAAGCCCTGCCCTGCACTGCAAAATTCATAGCCACTGAATCACACCCATGACCTCAGCTCCTGCACCAAAGACATAATGACTGTGGAATTCCTCTGTCTAGGGAAGAAAATATTGGAGTCTCCATAGGTTTTGTGCCTTGTAACGGGGGAGCGCTAGGTCTGTCATTCCATCTCATGAAGATTCCTGGGAAAGGAAACAGTGAAGTGGCTGTTCTTCTCCCAAATATGTCCCAGTGCAACCTCATGCAGCTCTAGATTTATTCATCTAAGTTGACCCTCACATCTCTGTATGACCTGTTTATCTAACTATCTCCTTCAGCCACGGTCCTTGAAGATCTGAAGCTGTTTCAGTACCAGGCACTTAACGCTGTATTGTACCCCATAGGTCCTCCAACTCCACTTCAGAAAGATGCAGGTCTCCCAGAGGTCCTGTGTCACATTTGTGAGCCCTGTCTTGGATACGTCAGTCTCCCCTCCATATGTGTGTTCAGAGAAGGACATCTTGCTTGTAGTCAGTTTAGTTGCTGCAGTCTGAGGACAAAAATCAGGTCTTAAGTTGGTAGATGTCTATTTTCGGGTCATCTGTATTCCTCTTCAGGATCCAGCTGGCTGCACTGAAAAGGTCTCCAATGTCCATAATGGGACCTTGAACACCCTGCTCATGTGAACACACCAGCACTGAAAACAGCTGCTGTTAGGGCTTAACTCCACCCTAGACATTCCCAATTCATCTCACCCCCCCCTCTAGCAGCCTCACTTCGCACTTGACTTCTATATCTAGCTAATAAATACTAAAACAGATCAGCCAAATTGCCCCCTGGATGTGCCTGTCTCTTTTTATTGACTATAAAGAAGCCCAGAAAACTAGGCTAGGCTTAAAATTTTACTTTTACTGGGCTAACATTAGCTGAAATGAAATCCCACCTTAAACACACAGGGATGTTATGAGCATTAGTTCATATTTTATCATTAATAATCTGTAGCTCAACTCTAGGGAAAATTTAAACAGAAGAGGTTAGAGATTTATAGATATCTAGGTGACGGCTTGTAAAATGCATATGTGCATGTGCAGGCTGTGGGCCTACATACTTTTATGTATATGTATGTGCACATATTTATCTCTACCTGTATATTTATATAGGCAAAGAAGAATGAATACTTTCCATGTAGTGCATTCAATGAAATGAGCAGATTTTAGTGCTAGAGGGATTTGTTATGTCCATCTAGTCTGGTGTTAAATACAAGATCAGATGTAGATACACGGAAACATAAGCAAAAATATTGTCTGTTTTACCATTTCTGTCTTCTGTGGAGCAATGTTGGCTCCCCAGATTGATCTGTAGTGATGATGCCTGTGCAGTTGCTGACAGCAAGGAGGGGAGGGATGTGATAAATGAGGAACTGAGAGGTGGGGAGCTTTGGCTCCTCACACTTGAAGTGAGTCACCTGGCATGGAAGAGCCATCTCGCTCCCAATGTAGAGGTAGAAAGCCTTCCGTAAAAACATGAGCAGCAGTAGAGCCTGGCTGGGATCAGCCCAGCTGCTGTTCTCTTTGGTGCTTCTCATGTGTATGCAAGCTCTGTTTTTTGCTGGATGGCTACAAATACATGCCAGATGTGTTGCATGTGCTCCTGCAGCAAACTGAACGTTTTGCAGCCTGGTGTTTCGTGTTATTGCAACATATTTTTCCTGTTTCCTACCTTAAATAGTCACAGAACTTAACTAATGTTTCTTGAAGGACAGCCTAGTGGTGAAAGCACCTCTGAAGGACAACCAATGTCTATCAAAGTGACCTTGAGTGAGGCAGACTGGTTTAGGAATCCAGCTTTTCAAAGAGATGCTGGGAAGGATTATCAAAAGCAGGTACTTCGGCTTCATTCACCCGTGACTGCTGAGACACTTTTGCAAACCTGACCTTTAATCTCTCTGATCCTCAGTTCATCTCATCTGTAAAACAGGATAAAACCACTGCTGCCTTTCCCTATTTAAAATATAAGGTGATCAAAGCAGAAGTTGTGTCTTAAATGTCAGTATATGTTTGTCTGCAAGGAGTCATGTGTGTGCATGTGTAAGTGTTTGTGATGTGCTCTATGTATATGTTTTTGTAAAGAAATATGTGTGGGGCCTCTTAAGGAGTCACACCTATAACAAGCAAGCATGACTTAGCTGACGTTTTAAATCTGTTTTATGTATGAAGCACTGCAATATCTTGTGAAGATCAAGATGTCATAGAGCCATAGAATAGTTTGAGTTGGAAGGCACCTTAAAGACCCTTGAGTTCCAACCCCCTTGCCATAGCCAGGGACACCTCCCACTAGACCAGGCTGCTCAAAACCCCACCTAGCCTGGCCTTGAACACCTCCAGGGATGGGGCATCCACAGCTTCTCTGGGCAACCTGTTCCTGTGTCTCACAACCCTCACAGCAAAGAATTTCTTCCTGATATCTAATCTAAATCTTCCCTCTTTCAGTCTAAAACCATTACCTCTTATCCTATCGCTCCACTCACTAATCAAGAGTCCCTCCCCACCTTTCCTGTAGGTCCCCTTTAGGGACCAGAAGGGGTTCTAAGGTCTCCCCCAAACCTCTTCTCCAGACTGAACAGCCCCAACTCTCTCATCTTGCTCTCATAGCAGAAATGGTCCAGCCATCTAATCATCTTCATGGCTGTTCTCTAAAGACCCTTGAGTTCCAACCCCCTTGCCATAGCCAGGGACACCTCCCACTAGACCAGGCTGCTCAAAACCCCACCTAGCCTGGCCTTGAACACCTCCAGGGATGGGGCATCCACAGCTTCTCTGGGCAACCTGTTCCTGTGTCTCACAACCCTCACAGCAAAGAATTTCTTCCTGATATCTAATCTAAATCTTCCCTCTTTCAGTCTAAAACCATTACCTCTTATCCTATCGCTCCACTCACTAATCAAGAGTCCCTCCCCACCTTTCCTGTAGGTCCCCTTTAGGGACCAGAAGGGGTTCTAAGGTCTCCCCCAAACCTCTTCTCCAGACTGAACAGCCCCAACTCTCTCATCTTGCTCTCATAGCAGAAATGGTCCAGCCATCTAATCATCTTCATGGCTGTTCTCTGGATCTTCTCCAACAGGTCCATTTCTTGTTCTCATAGCAGAAATGGTCCAGCCATCTAATCATCTTCTTTCTTATCCTATCGCTCCACTCACTAATCAAGAGTCCCTCCCCACCTTTCCTGTAGGTCCCCTTTAGGGACCAGAAGGGGTTCTAAGGTCTCCCCCAAACCTCTTCTCCAGACTGAACAGCCCCAACTCTCTCATCTTGTTCTCATAGCAGAAATGGTCCAGCCATCTAATCATCTTCTTGACTGTTCTCTGGACCCTCTCCAACAGGTCCATTTCCTATGGCTGTTCTCTGGATCTTCTCCAACAGGTCCATTTCCTTCTTATCTTGTTGTATATTTTAGATAATTTCTAGATGGGAAAAGACGTGCATTGAACACATATATGTTCATAACCACATAGAGGCAAGCAGGAAAGGTAATTTGGGGAGCTGTGATTCCTGTCACAGGGGCAGCTGCTTCTCCTCAGGACTGTTGGGATGGAGAGTGACAAGCTGAGGACACAGCAGGTCACCTCTATCTCCCCTGGTGAAGCCAGTGTGGCTCCACACTGAGTCCAAGCGGACCAATATCAGAGTCTGTGGCGGAAGCAGATGGGCAACTTGATCCTTGTGTCAAGAGCAGGGAGCGAAAACACGTTGTTCGCCACCTGCCTGGGATCCACGAGGCCAGAGATGGAGCCGACTATCACAACACATCCCTTCACGCTGACAGCGTCCTCAAGGCTTGGCTTTCACCCTCCTGCCTATAAGGTTTGGCATTACGTATCACCTGCCAAAAGATGGAGTGGAAGGCCTTGCCACCTCTGGAAAAACACTCAGCGAGAGAAGGTGCTTGGGACAAGGTGCTCCTGCCATCAGTAACTCCTGGGCAGATTGTGAGTCCTCTCCAACTGTGGTGTAGGTGTTACTTTGCTGAGGGAAGGTTAAGAAGACTAGGCAATTTCAATGTAAAATTGCAGGGCCTGACCCACCTTCAAAACTGTAGATTACAACTGTTTAAGTACAAAATTTGCTCTAGAGGTAGAAATATTTTTGCTCTTAGGGGTGACAAATTTCCTTCTTTTACCTTTTTCTTTTTAATGAAAAATAACACTACACTTCTTTTTTAAAAAAAATAAAAGGAAAAAGAAAAGCTCTGAAAGCTTTAAAAATGGAAAACAGTGCATTACCATTATTTTGTTACAGGAAAAAAAAAAAGTAAAACAAAAAACTTTTTTTTTTTTTTTATCAATAGGAAAATATTGTGATAAATGTCATAAATGGAGGAGATAGGGGAGGAAAGGTGCCAGCAAGAAAGCTTCAACAAGTGGAGAAGTGATTGCATAGGGTAGAAGTTGTTTCAGCACTTTGTGGAACTGCAAGTCAGAGGTGGTGGTTCACTGCTCAAGTGCCTCTCCTTGGATAAGATGGGCTGTCACATTTAATCAAATACCCTGTACTAAATCCAAAAAATTTCAGCTATCAAGGCTAAGATTCACGTGCCTTAATTGTCCACACACAAACAACCTTGCACCAGCAATATCAGTCTCTGGAGGTGTCTGCTTTCCCCTCCTGACTGCTGGGAGAGCTGCAGGGGACCATAATCCTCATTCAAATACTTCAGTTTGGTGCCCAAGTTAGATGAAGTGAATCCAGGCTCAGAAAACCTAATGATGAACACACCCAAGACACGGGAAACCAAGAGAAGTGAGGTGGGAATAACACCTGTTTGTAAGAGAGATTTGGCTAAGCAAAAAAAGTCAAGGAGTCCTTTGCAAAGGCAAAATGATCCAGATGTCAGAGGAAAGAAACACCCTTTCCCCACTCTTGCTTCTCTCCTTCCCATGTACCAGTAACCTGTGAAACAGTTCTCCAAGTCCCAAATTAGGCTACAAATGAGCAAGTCATCCAAAGCTGGTGATATGCACACAAGCTGTACAGGTAAAAGTTAATTTGACACTCTGAGCCCTGTGGTACTCAGTTTTTCCCAGGAAACACAAAAAGAAGTAGAAAATGACAGTTTTATACTTCTGGTTTATTCTAGATGAGAATGCACATGCTCTACTCTTCACAAAAGTCACTATTTCAGCAACAGTTTTATTCAGTGGATGTTTGTTGGATGAGGAATTGGTTGGGTGGTTGCATCCAGAGGATAGTAGTCAACATGATCCTCTGCTATTGGGACAGGCAGAGGGACTTATGGTTATTCAGCTTGGAGAAGGCTCTAGGGACACCTTATTGTGACAGTCCAGTACTTAAAGAGGATGTGCAAGAAAGGTGGGGACAAACTTTTTAGCAGGGCCTGTTGCAACAGGGCAAGGGGTAACAATTTTAGGCTAAAAGAGGGAAGATTCAGACTAGATATAAGGATTTTACAATGAGGGTAGTGAAACCCTCACTCAGGTTGCCCAGAGAGGTGGTGGATGCCCCATCCCTGGAAGTGTTCAAGGTGATGTTGGATGGGGCTCTGAGCAACTTGGTCTAGCTGAAGATGTCCCTGTTCATTGCAGGGGAGGTTGGATTAGGTGACCTTTAAAGATCCCTTCCAATCCAAACCATTTTATGATTCTGTGATTCCACTCATACAGATGGGTGCATGATTATGCTGATAATTTAGACTCATTCACAAGTAAAGGGTTTGAAGCTGAACAAAGTAGGAAATAATAATGTTGAAGAGGAAACAAAGAGCAAGTATGAGTGGAAAGACATCTCAGTGGGAAATAGAGGAAAGTGCAGTTAGATATAGTGTAATACCCCATTGAGTCCTGGTCTGCCAGACTCTGAGAACTTCAAGTACTTGGATGTTAGTGAGCCCTGTGCTTTGTTGGGTTCTCGGGCACATACTCTTATCTATTAGCATTCAAAATACAGTCATCATTTTTGGCTCATTTGCATGGAAAAAAACTTTCATGGTCCTACAGCTGTTCTCACCCCAGTGTTTGTAGTTTTATGACTCAAATATCAACTTTTGTTCGCTGTCCAAGTGCAATGAAAACATAATATTTAAATATAAGCCCCATTTACCTTTCAAGTATTTTTCCTGTCCAAAAAAATTCCTAGTAATTTGTGTCTAACTCAGGCCCTGAACTCATTTTTCATCTCTTCCCTGTGCCTATTCATATTAATAGGTGCTAATTCTACCCCTGTGACATCATCACTGTTCCTAAGGCAACGGCTTGTGATGTCACAAACACAAGACAATAGCCTCTGGTTATGAATAAGCAAGTGGGGAAAATGAGGAATGAATTAATTGAAAGGCTCGTAGACTGCAGCAAAATATCTCGGGATCCAAACTTCCCACAAATGTTTTAACATACATTACCAGCTTAATTTTCAACAGATTAGGTATTGGCTGGGTGCACTGGGTGTGGGCCATTTGTGCGTGTGTGTGTGTGTTGGATTCTTGATGGATAATGTTATGTTAGGTGAATAGTATTTAGTCATGCTGTGCTCTAATGGCTGTCATCTCATGAGCTTTAGGGTATTTCATTTCATAACTGAATAAAACATTCTCTTATCCAAGTCTGGGGCGAAGATATCGGTGTTGCCTTGTTTAAAAAAGAAAAAAAAATAAATAAAAGAAAAAAGGCAGAGAGATCTACCTGGTTATCTAGTCCTTGGCAATGTAAAAATGTAAATAGTGTGTTTTACTGTACGTAAGTTGAATATAGTTGCTTTCATTGAGAGAAGATTTAACCATGGGCCGGCTAGCAGGGAAGGTGTTTTCTTCTCCCTGCCTTTCATGTAGATTACTAGCTGAATTTTCCTTCTTCCTTTCTTTTGCTTAATTATAATTAACCTTATGCATTGATTTTCATACTTGTCACTTCTCTCTGTGCAATCTTTGCTCACTAACACAACAGACTAGATCCACAAAAATTATCCAAGACCTTAGCTTGAATTTTGATTGTGAGTTTAAATTATAGGTTCCTGGTACACAGCCTTGCCTCCCTATCTTGTATTCCTTAGCTCACATCATCTCCACTGCCTTTGCTTCTAGCTCCTTACCTGTAGAGCCTGGCTTGAAGGGCTCCCAGTCGTTATTCTCAGGTGCAGATGTCTATGAAGTCTTTGCCACATGAAACAAAGCCCAAAGTATCTCAAAGGAAGGATAGCCCCATCTCTAGGGCCAGATTGCTCTGCATGCTTTGAAAAATTGGCTGTGAAATGAAACCCTTGATTTTCCCTCCCAGGCTTTGTTTTCCACAGGAGAACCAGCTTCACAACACCGTTCACTTCGCAAAGTCTTGAAATTGATGCAAAGAAACCCTAGGCAGCAAATTGAAACATCAGCTCACGGTTCCTTTGGACATCTGTTTAAAAAAAAAAAAACAACCCAGAAACTCCCATGACTGCCAACAAACTAAGTTTTACAATACTCAGACATGCCAGAAAAAGGGTCGAAGGTCTGTCTGAATCCAGATGGCCTACTGGGCTAGCATGGCTAAAGCATGCCAGTTTCTGTAGCCAACAGCGCAGAAGGGAGTGATTTGGCTAGCGTCATGGCCATCTGCCTCCAACTCCACAGCCCAAATGACCGGATACCCACTGCAGCTGAATCAACAGTGCAAGTGCACAGCAAAGCTCAAATTTACAATGCTGGAGTCATATCAAGATGCTTCAAAATGGTGATCTGGGCTGGGAAGTCAAAAATAGATGGGCCAGATGCTGCTGAGATCCCCAAAGCGCTCTCCAGATAATTGCTTTCCTTGTGTCTCTCTCTACCCACCTACTGGGAATATATTTCAGTGTTGTTTACAGTAATTCTCTGTTGACATGTGCATTCACACTCAAAAAAAAAGAAGATAGGAACATCAAACCCCAAAGCAAAATTCAGCCTAAAGTAGAAACTGTGTCCAAGCCTGAAAAGCAATGTTAGGATGTCATAGTGATTCAAGATGTTATTCCTGTGGTATGTCTCTTGGTTTGCTTTGGTTGGGTATGCTTTTCTTTGGTTATTCTGGAAGATCTATAGATGTAATTCATCCCAGTTTAGAATAAGACATCAGATACAGTTAGTATAGGAGACATCCGAATGAAAATAGAGATACAAGGTGGAGTTTTGTACTCCTGGAATAATCACTCCACTCATCTTCTGTGGCCCCTTGAGGCCTTGGGATCAGTAAGTGAAGCCTAGAGCTCATTAGTTTTTCTCTGAATCCAATTCTGCTTTTATGATGGAAGAGTATGAAGTGGCTAACAACATTTACACTCCTAAAGTTTAAAGTTAGGAAAAAAGCCCCCTTCGTCAAAAAAACTTTATCACACTTTCGAAAGGTAATTACTGGAGAGGTGAGACAGATTGTTCAGCCATCCTGTGGTTATTTCTGAGATTTTTTTCAAATGTCCCCAAAACTGGCCAAAATAATCTTGAAGCAACTTATTTCAATAAGAATGTATGTGTAGACATACCAGCTCAGACCAAAAAGGTCTTTAGGAAGAGAACTATAGGAGATGCCTAAAAATAAATATAAGAAAAGGGTAATTTCCCCCACAGATTGTCTTTGATCTTCTGTGGGAATGGCTAAGGGAATTTCACGAGAACTGGGGCTGCTGACTTTGGACATCTTTAATTTCAAATGTCAAAATATTTGTCCAGAACTTTTTTTAATGTTTTGAGAGCTCAATTTCCATTCTCAAAATCTGTCAAAAGTAACAGTGGAGAGTTACTTTTTAGGGAATTTTGCTTTTTAGGAGAAAAACTATTTGGATGTCATTTCCCAGTCAGTTCTAAGAACTACAAGGGAAAAAAATCTGTTTAAATACACAGCGTAACTTTTCAAGTTTCTAAATTAATCACAGTATGGTTTCAACAGATTTTAAACACTGAAATAACAGCATAGAGTTGTTACCCATATGGTCCATGTATAAATCCTTTCTGACATATTATTTGCTAGTATTGGTCACCGTCAATTTTCACACATCGTTTAATCAAAAAGGAGATAATAGAAGGACTGACACTGAAAGTTACGTAGTGCATGTAATATGGCTGAACAATTTTAGAGAAATAAAGTTCTGAGATGATTCCTGTATATAAAAGCCACAGGTGAAAATTTAGTTGTGCGTGTTTGGAAATTCAGATGAGAATTTGCCTTGACGTCTTGTCTGATGGATGACCCAGCAGTGAGCATGGGGGACATCAGACTTCATTATGACATTACTTCCACTGGGACGTTCTGTGAGTGTTGCAGTAAAGCTGCAGCAATGACAATGCAACTGCAGTTTATTTTAGGTGAAAAATAAGGGAGGATGGAGTTCATAGCTAAGATTGTCAGGGAGTGTAGCAATAGGACAAAAGGTAATGGTTTTAAACTGAAAGAAGGGAGATTTAGATTAGATATTAGAAAGAAATTCTTTACTGTGATGGTGGTGAGACACTGGACAACCTGGTCTGGTGGGAGGTGTCCCTGCACAGGGTAGGGGGTTGGAACCCAATGATCTTTAAGGTCCCTTCCAATCCAAACCACACTGTGATTATAAAATGAAGGAAACAAAGCTGATGCACAGCTCTTCCAAGATCGGTCTTGCATTTGTTCCTCAAAGCAAAGGAATTTTTTATGTATTTAATTATTTGATGCAGGGGCATGTCTCTCAAATAGTTTGGATTTCCTGTAATGATTTCAATGGGCATCCAATGATGCTCCACTTGAGCTCAGGACATTTGTTGTACTGGGGGCACAAGTGCTTTGTATGTTGGACAAGACAAACACCTCAGTATAATAATTTCTGCTGACTGTGATTATAAAATGAAGGAAACAAAGCTGATGCACAGCTCTTCCAAGATCGGTCTTGCATTTGTTCCTCAAAGCAAAGGAATTTTTTATGTATTTAATTATTTGATGCAGGGGCATGTCTCTCAAATAGTTTGGATTTCCTGTAATGATTTCAATGGGCATCCAATGATGCTCCACTTGAGCTCAGGACATTTGTTGTACTGGGTGCACAAGTGCTTTGTATATAGGACATGACAAACACCTCAGTATAATAATTTCTGCTGGTGCTGTGTTGGATCCAAAGGCTAAAAGGAATTGCCATACTTTATCAATTTTCTCATGTGAGGTCTGCTTAGAAAAGAGATTAGAAAACCTCGCTCTGGGGGGAAATCGGTCTTTGACTGCTTTTGTTTTTTGTGGTTTTCACTCAAATCTTTAAGCCTGGAGGGAGCAATGCATAGCTCTATTTAAATAATCTACTTGTATATTTTGTTCCGTGATTTTATTTTTCGGAATTACGCGCTTACATTGCTATGTTTCGGGTGCCGCAAAACACCATTAAAAAAGAGGCTTTTGGTTAGTGTGTTTTTGTTTTGCTTTTGTTTTTTTTTAATGTAAGACTGTGGTGGGTCTCTGAGGTTCATATTTGGCTCTCAGAGATCACTCCTAGTCAGCTCTGACGGATCCAGCTACTTTATCCAATGGTTACCCTTCTGCTAATTCATTTGTGGGGAAAGAAAAAAAGGAAAAAAGAAATGAAAAAAAAAAAGAAGTAAAAACGTTGTATGGTGCTTCTAAGTCCTCCCATCCATTGAATTCATCACACACATACGGGCTGAGAATGGAATCCATCCATCCTTCAGTATCATGAGGTTGGTTTAGAGAGCTGCATGGATGGGAAAGTTTTATAATCACATGCCCTGGACTGAAGTTATGTGGTAAAGATCAGGTTAACCTGGGTATTGCTGGCTGCCAGAAAACACAGAAAATGCCTTAGGAAGCCAACCTTTCTGCTCTGCCTGAGCTTTAAAACACAGTGTATGTGTGCGTGTGTCTATTTATGCAACGAGAGAGAGAGACACACATACACACATATATATACGCCTCATTTAAATGGAGACACACATGCACACCCACTTACACCAAAATTCATCCCTAGTGGTAATTTCATTGGCGTCAAGGTACTGATATATGGGACAAATTCAGACATTTATCTTAATGAATAGATGAAATCTGTCACAGTATTTACAGTAAAAAAGTGTAATTTTTTTTTTTTTTACATGAGTATTTCACATTGGATAAATTGTAGACCAAAATACTCACACCAGCAAAACTTCGGTTCCTGTCTTAGCTGACTCAGCCACTGAGATTTCCTGTTGTCAACAAATTTGTTGAGCTTATACTGGGATGATTCAGGGCAGGAGCCTGGTTAGGTGTTTTCAATCCTCTTTCCTCTTTGTATACTCTCTTTTTCTCCCTATGTATCATTGTAGAGAAGACTAGTCAATAAATATCTACTCACTGAATCTCCAAAGTGTGGAAGATGTCTGATCTAGTAAAGAACGACAAACCTGATGTGATGAACAATTTCAACATTGGCAACTTATTAGCACTTTAGAGTGTTGAAAGCCAATTCCTTTTTTCTAATGAACTTTTTCTTAATATCTTTTCTACTAAAATTCTCGTGCCCATTTTTAAATATTTCCCTTTACTTAAAACTGGTATCAATTTCTTTTTTTTTTTTTTCCCTACTGAAAACCATTTTTTTTACTGCCTAGAAGGTATATTTTAAGTAAATCACAAGATTTGATACCTTCAAAAATTATTTTGAATGGAAAGTAATTTATGTTTTTTTTTTTCTAAAATCTCTAATATTTTTATATTAGTATAAGAAAAGAAAGCTTCATAGTGATTATATCCCTTCACTGAATTTGGCATTTTTTGAGTTAATAATATTATTTCTGCTAAAAGGGAAAATATTAAATTAAAATAATCTATAAAAGCATTAGTAGAGTGCTATAAAGCAGTAACTCCCCACATTAAAGAGCACAGACCACCAGTAATTCATACAGACCATTGTGGTGGTCCACAAAATAAACATTTTGGAAGCAAAGCAGTAGGGGATCCTAATAGCTGTATGAAAAATGGTCCAACAGAAGTTTTCTCTGCTGTTCAAGTCCTCATCAAATGGAAAAATTAAAAGAACTACTACTTTGTGGCATATACCATATTGAAAAATCAGTTCTTGTTAAAAGAGTACCAATATTTCTGCATCTGCCTCAGAGCAAACTTCTTCATGGGACAACTCTCTGGGAACTTTCTGAGATTACTATAGCGGTTTTTCAGCCTGTTATGAGCTGCAAAATTCCACAGGTATTTCAGAATTAACTAGTTTTAAATCGGATTGTATAGTGATCAAGAACTTCCAATGGACTTTGATTTTGTCTTTAAAGTCTTCGAATAATCTGTGTTCACCAAACATGCCCACTTTGGTTCTGTGCTCTACATGAAGATTTTATAGACTAATCCATGCATTAAGCAGAAATAATTCTGAGATGAGCAGTGGCTGTCAGATTATGGAAAAACACTGAAAAACCTAAAAATGCAGCACCAAGTGATGGCAAGAAATTGAGAGAAATAATAGCCTGAAAATTCAGGAAGGGTATGGAACATGAAAAAGGTGAGCAGTTATTTAGTGTTGCTCACAAGGGGATGATTTGAATTAAAGGGATGAGAAATGGAAAATTTGGATGGCAGATTGTAAGACCTCTGTAAAAACATGAGAGCCTTTGGAGAAGTTTTTAGTAGGGTATCATCTGGGATCCTGAAGCTAGACTGAATTCTAAAGCTGAATGCTTACTGGTGAACTGAGCAAGGTCAGAGGGCCCTGAGAGCAAGTGTCATGGCAGAGTTCACATTCATAGGGTGGGATTCTCCTTCTCTCAAGATCAGGTCGACATAATCCATCCTGATGACTGAGAATCTAAAGGCCTGGCAGCCTGAACATCCCACATTAGGTGATGCAAAAGTGAGGGCTTAAGTCTTGCCGGTGGACAAAAGTAGATTAACCCTTTTTGGTTTGAAGCTGTTTCAGATGTGCTCAAAAATAACTGCTGTAGGCCACCACAATCGCTCTCCTGGATCGCGACACCGTCTGTATTTCAGCTCATGGATCAGGGTGCTCCCTTGAAGACAAGGCGGGGTATTATCAGCAGGTCAATGCAGGGACATTTATCTCTGCACTGTCACTCACTGCAGAGCTAGTTATCTCCGAATGGGCTGATACTGCTTCTTCTCACCCAGGGAGAGAGGTGATAGTGGTACTATCTCTGAGGCTTTACACCCAGCTCTGGCCTCAGTTAACATCCTCTCTTTGATAGGAGAGGAGGAGGAAGGGCCATAGTGGAGCACAGGCTCTGGTGCCAGATATAGTCAGCGAGGGAGGTCTGGATGAAGGGGAAGCTGGAAGGCAAGTTCGTCTGGGTGGTTCTCACAGGAAGGGTTGCTTGTTAAGTCTATGATGCATTTCACCCTCAGATGAAGATATCCACAGCCAGCATGCTCTTTGTTCCCTTGGTATGATGGAGGATTGATGGAGAATCTCAAAGTGAGGTGCCACAGAGTTGGGCAGAACAGCTGAGCTTGCTGGTACTACTGAAGCAAATGGTTCCATGTATCTGTTAAATGCTTTTAGCTATAGCAACACTGATAGGAAATGGTCAGGGACAAAGGCAGGTCTCCCTGTGAGGTGCCTGAAAAGCACAAGTAACTAACACAGCTGATCAGGAACAGAATATTTACCAGCTTTCTTGGAGAAAGATGCCATGCCAGGTCCTTTAATTGCTATAATTTGTCTTTAGAAAAGGAGAAAAAGAAAGTAACTCATAAACCAACCATTAAGATCTTAGCCTGGTGCGTAGATACATGCACGTGGAGCTCTAAATACACTCTACAGTATTTCATTCTCCAACCAGGGTGTGAAATGAGCAAACTGATATGCAGGGGGAAAATTAGAAGGGCTAAGGCTCAAGCAGAGCTCATCTTGGCACTACAGTTAAGAGTAACAAAAAGGGGGTTTTTGGGTATGTAAACAGTAAAAGGAATGTTAGGGATAATGTGGGCCCACTGAGGAATGAGATGGACACCCTAGTGGCAGAAGACATGGAGAAAGCAGAGTTGTTGAATGCTTTCTTTTCTTCAGTCTCTGGCCATGGAGGCAAGGGGGAGGGTATGGAGAGAGGAAGTTTTTCCTCCAGTAGAGGAGGAACAGATTCGGGACCACTTGGCCAAACTGGACATTCATAAGTCCATTCTCCAGGAAATAGGTAAGGGACCAGGAGAGTAAATCAGGCATCTGGGGCAAAGTATATTGTCAAGGAAGGGACAAAGCATGAACTACTTGATATTGATAAAGCTGACAACTTTTATGGCCCACCTGCATCGTTCACATCTGGTTTGCACCTGCAACACCAAGAATAGGCTGTCAGTCAATCTGTTTGTGTGACTTATTTAACTTTCCCTCATGCCAGGATCCTCAGGAGGAGTTAGGAGAGATCTCCTTTAGCTTGGTCAACTAACACCACATGTCCTCAGTTCTCCCAGTGCAAATGTGAAAACCTAGATAATTCTTCCCGGGGGGTCACAGATGTTTAGCATGCAGACAGAAGCATAATCCACTGGCTCCCTATCTGCCTCCCTCCACCTCCCCTTGTTTCCTGTATTAAATTCATAGGAGCTGTGAACCTACAACAGAGGCAGCAAGATTTCTTGCTACCTATCACAAGTTGTAGAAAGCTCATAGTACCCAATGGAAACGCTGATTCTGGCCAAAACAACACCTATCATATAAATAAGAGTTGGAAAGTGCATAAGAGATTTATATTTATTATTCTAGTAAATCTTCCTCCTCCTCTTAATGTCTTCTGGTGTGCGGTAACATACAATGCACCACAGCTCGTGATGTATTTAATACGATCCTTATTTCTCCATCTTTCAATTCCTTTATTTATCGCCATGACGCAGACAAGGTGATACCTGAGAAAAGCTGACACAGGCATTTATGTGGCCAAGGGCCAAATCCAGAACCGGTGCAAACCTGTTTGATTCCACTGTAGTCAACAGAACTATGTCAATATTCATTGCTTGTAATCCAGTTCCTCAAGCCAAAGCTGTACAGTTGGTTTGTGTCCTTTAACGTGTAGACTAGATGGTAGCAACTACTAAACTGTTAATTCCTATTTTCTTGATTTAATTTGTCTACAATGAGACAATAGGTAAGGTTTTCCAGTGTAGCTAATGACTTGAAAAACCTCTATATTTTTTTTCTTTCCCAAAACCCAACTTTGGAGATGAGAAGAACAATGATTTTCCTGATCTTGTGAAAATTCAGCAATCTTAAAATGTCTGAAGCTGATTGATTGGAATCACTGTTTTTAATTTTTTAATTCATTGTATGTTTCTGTTGTCCAAAGAGATCTTCAAAATGCATAGGAGTAAGCAAGACAAGAGGCAGAGTGAAGAGAACTTAGAAAAGCAAGAACACTATATTGTTCTTAGCTGAAAATAGAATCAGAAATTAGATACAACATAACATGAAGTGAATTTCTTTCAGCTGGGTAGAGGTTCTGAAGAAAAAAAGAGAAAAAAATAGGGAGAATAAAGAAAGAGAGACAAAACTAGAAAAAGAAGAGGAGATCTTGTGTGTGTATGTGTGTGTGTGTGTGCAAAACTTTTCCACTAGAGGAGAGCTGTGTTGGTCTGGAATTCCAGTCCAAAGGAACGCTCCCATAAATTAACTCATTTTTATTTTTTCAAACATCAGTTAGCCTCACCACAAGGTCTCGGTGCTGTGCCATTTCCAAACCACTTTGGGACTGTCAAACATAAATCATGGGGTGTGGAAGCAGTGGAGGCAGAGAGTTATGATCTGGGCACAAGGTGCAAATTGCTTAGAGTTAGCGCCAGATTTTTTTTTTCCCTTTTCACCACAAGATTTTTTTTTTGTATTATTCCTTTTCTTGTTCTTTATTTCTTCCATTCTTTTCCCCACTGCCTCTTTTTCTTCTTTTTTTTTCTTCTGTTTTTTTCTTTTGTTTTTAACTATTACTGTAAACAGGGAGAATTAGCAAGAAGAAATTGGAATAGCGTTTACTATAAAAAAGACCTCTATTGGAGTGCTGCCCCCAGGACGACATCCATAGTAAACTCCTACCCTGTTTAGGGAGTATTTTTCTCTCTTTTCTTTCTTACTTCTCTCCCCTTCCCTGCTTTATGTTCTCTAGCAGTGATGGTGGTCTCAGTCTCACAAAGAGATCCAGCAATTGGAAGGATACTAACTGAAAATTGTTTTTTAATACTAATTACTGCTTCCTTGAAGATATGATTCCTGTAATCTAGGACACATTGACTCTGATGCTCACAGATGACTACAGGTGATTTTTTTTGGCAAAGGTAAAGAGAGATACAGAACTTGGTTATCAGCAGAGTGCTCCGCATAATCAGAAATTTAGGCTGCTTCTACTTGCCTACCATTGGACAGCTCAAACCAAAACAAATGAAAACCAGAAAAGTAATGGTCAAAAATACATGACTGAGTTTGTGCCCTTTTTCTCTTTCCAGTGATGACATAAGATAACTATGGGGAGAAGTAAACAGACCTCTTTGGACAACAAAGAGAATTTATCTAAACCGGAGTTCAGTAAAGCTGCCTGGAATCACCTATTCCTGTAAATTTCTTCTTCAAAATAGTCTTGGCAGATGACAGTATTTGCATGTTAGGAAGTTCTCACAACTGCATTATTCCCTCCTGATACTCCCAGATCTGGTTTCAGTCAGTCTGAGTGAAGAAAAAAAAAAAGATTATCCTGGTTCTGTCACATTTCAGGACTTTTGATATAAGTAAACCTGGAAACCAAAGCATGGATGTTCATCTTCCAATGACTGAAGCTTGGACTCCAGTCTTGCCAACTTTCTCACCAAAACAAGTCTCTTAGTTGCTGACGGATGTTCTGGCTTGTTTCAACCAGTTCCACAGAAGAGAGAACATTCAAGGAAATATGTCTAAGGTCCACAGACACTATTTGTAGCTGCCTTCCTTCATAAAGCCACCTACAGATTTATTTCTCCCTTATATGTTTATTTTAAAACAACATTATCTAATACTCTGAAGTCTATGGAGTGGGAATTTCCTTTCTTATCATTCTTATTCCCTCCTTTGGGGATAAGTATCTCAACTTTGTTTAAAAGAGGAGTATCTGCATGATCAAAAGCTGAGCTGGTTCCTTGTTTGGCTCCAAAACTACCCTATGGATAATGGCACAGATTAGTTCTTACATTGAGTCCAGAGGAGCTCAAGTGCTGAAGTGCAGAGATGAAGAAATGTGTGGACAAAGCAGACACCAGTTTGGCATGTGTTTTCATTTCAGGCTTCTCAGTAACACCGCGTGTAAAATTTTCCAAAGAGCCCATTTGAAAATCTGTAAGTTGTAGTCAACAGCTGCCTCATTTGTGGTCCCCAGGGAAGGGTTTTTTGCACATCTTGTACTACGCAGGCCATGTAAAACACAGTCATCCCTGAAAATAGTTGACCCCTTTTTGCAAAATCATGATTAGGTCAGTCACATTCTGTTTTCAGCTAAGTACTCTAAAACCACTGTTCTCTTCCAAAACTTCTGCCCTAGACCTTCTGCTGTTTTTATCTTGTAGGATCTGAGACAGCTTTAATGAAACATTTCTACATGAGATTTGTATTATTTTTTTTTCATTATCACATTTCTTTGACAGTTGAATGCTGCATCCAAACTGAAATAAAATATATCCTGTATTTAGATGTGTTTGAATTAAGTCTAGCCTGGCACGTGTGTTATGCTTGCATCACATAGGCTGCTGCACTGCATCTTGCCCTAAATTGATCTTCTATTAGAAGTGAGTGACTTGATCTGCCCAGACCTCTCTTGTCCTGGGGGAAAGGAGAGACTGTGAGGGGAGGAGACATGAAGAAGCTGGTTATTCTCTGTCCAGCCATTTCCCCTTCTTTGTTTCGCAGCATCCACTGCCATAATCCAGAGAGAGGGGATTTTGGATGCTTGAGAAACCAGCCAAGGAGATTTCTACGTGCGATGGAGTTGCAGTTCACAATGCTATAGGCAGCCAACATGTTGTGTGACAACCTTAAGGTGGCAGCAAAAACTACAATTGATAAACTTTACTGGGTCAACTGATCACACATTGGGAGGCTGGGTGACCGAGAGGAAAATATATAAGCTTTGGCTGTCAAGGAAGCACAGTCTGTTGGAATGGTGCTGTTGTAAAAAGAATCATTGTTGTTAGTGCGTGTGTGGGTTCTTCTCCTAATAAAAGGTCATCTAATAAAACGTGCCAACTTGTTTGCTTTTGCACTTGAGTGTCCCATGTTGAGAACTGTATCGAGTTGAAAGTGTGTTGAGCAAAGAGTAAGCAGCATTCTTCAGGAAGAAGTTCAGCTGGTTTAAGAGCACTTGGAGGTCTCAAAAGGAAAATATAAGGAGAGATTTGCATATAGCAGATGGAATGTTGGATTTTTCATAACAACATTAAAAATCTCAGTTAAAGAGGGGCTGAGCCATGAAACTCAGATCCAGACTATCCATATCTACAAATTCATATGAGCCTTGATCTGTGTGTTTTGCTTGGTCCCTTACAGAGACATAGGATCCCACATAAAAGTAAAGCTCAATGTTTTACTTTGAATCTCCTCTCCCTCTGGGGAAAGCCTTGGTGTTCAGCATTAGAAGTGCATGAGTTGGGGCCATGAAAATTCATCCTTAGTGTCTGTGTCAATACAATGAGGATATCTTTGCAACTGCTATCACAGAAAACCTATGGAAACGGGAAACTGGATCTACTCTTCCTAGGGCATACTTGTCTGAGTTATGGTCAGGCATCACACGTAATGGAAGCTCCTCAGCAGCCCAAACACTTCTCAACTAATCTGGTTCTTCATGTTCACCAGCCTGTTTGTACATTCTCAGATGGTCATTGCCATTTTTGCTACAGGCAAACTAAATTAATTCTCACTTAATTAATGTGTTCTGTAATGCACAAAAAATACTCTGCAGAAATGTCCTGTAACCACTTTCTGAGGGTCTCATGTTCTGTACAGATGCTTATCCCCACACACACCTTGTATTGGTTTTTCCTGAATAAAATCCTATTTATTTCTGAATAAATTACCATATTATGGCAATTTTGTGTTGATCTGTCTTACTTAGTCTTATGTAAAATCTTAACTAATGTACTTTCTCTTCCAGTCTAAATCATTAACAATGTTGATGATTCATCACCGCTCATTATTTACTGTTAGAATTTTCCCTTGCAGAGCCCACTTAATATATATTTCCATTTGTACCCATTTTGTCAGTAAGTTTTCCAGTAATTTTGCCTCTAACCCATAGTAGTTGAATCTATACTATGTTGGCCTAGTTTATTTCTGAGAATGTCATATGAGACGGTGTTAAAAGCTCTAATAAAATCGATGTATGCATTGGCAGCTACTGCTCTGCCTGTAGCTACAAACTCATTACTGTCTATAGAAAGACATTAGGTAGCTTTGACATGTCAACTTTTACTTCTTTTTGTCTTCTTTTTTTTTTTTTTTTTTTTTTTTTCTGATTTTGTCTCGCTGGGCATCTCGGCACCATTCTTCTGTCTTATCTACTGGCAATGAAAAATCTTCTTGGGCAAAGAAAATGTCCTTCTTATGCATTGCTGAACTCCCAGCCTCTATGTTCGATCCCAAGGGTCAATTTTTTTTCATACAGAAAAGCTTATATTAAAAGTATACAGAGTATTACCAAGTCATAGATTTTGTTTATTAATTTCAGCTTTTTTTGTGGTTCACTCTAAAAAGTCCCTTCCTCTCCTGACAAACAGTTTTGATGTCAAATCAATTGAATCTTTGGGTTTTCTTTTTTTTTGTTTTTCAAGCCCTGCAGACAATAAGTGTTTATTATCAGAAGGCTGACCTTATGCTCAGCTCTGCATGGAAAATGGCTGTTCTATAATAAATAAAATCATCACTGGGGCTCATTTCTCAGGGTAATATTTGTTCTTTTGCTGCTTTTACACATTTGTAGAAATGCCACACAGTTTTTGGTGTTTACCTTCTAAACAGCTGGCATGCTCTCTTCTTCACCATCCAACCCAGTATCACAAATTTGCAGTTGCAATGATGATGAGCTGGGAGGACATTAATTGCCTTCAATTTCACCTTCTGATGATTAATTACTGATGTGGTCAGACCACATGTCAGAGCTGAAGGGACACCTGCCCTCTCTCAGCAGTTAGCTATTTCAAATATTAGACTCCCCATCTCGTGAATGGGGTCTTGTGTGCTCCTCTCGCTTCTTGCATGACTGATGGTCATGTAAATAACTGTGCTCCTGAAGCAGATCTTGTTGTTGACTCTTGGGATAAACAGCTTCAGGCAGGTCATCAGACTTTGCGATGTGAGATGTGTGAAAGAGAGCATGGGAGAAAGAGAAAAAGAGGCGAAATGAGAGAAAAACATAGAAAGGACAAGACAAAAATAAGACCTTTTTTCAAAGAGAGAGGGAAAGAAAAAGAAAGATTAAATAGTTATTGAAACACCAGCTTTACTTTCTTGTGACAGATGTTCTGTCAAGTGAGGCAAAGAATGCTGATTTACAGCTGGGTGATATTTTTTACTTCTCTTCTCCAGAGACTACAGATAAAATTTTCCTATGGAACCCATTCTCCTTGATTTCTTCTCAAACCCTGGTTCTCCAGCATTTAATAGTCCTAGATCTTTTTTTGAATTACAGAAATGCCACGTTATTCTGTAAAGCTTGCTCTTTTTTTTTTTTTGTGCTAATATTTTGTAAGCAGTTGATTGCCGGTAGACTACATGTATATGTAGCTGTGATGTTGAATGGGATTTTCAAAGGAAGTAGTATATCTAATTGACACTGGATATAGATGGGATTTAGCCATATGCTCTGCTAGGATTAGCTGGAATATCTCACTATAATTTTGCCAGATCAGTGAAGGGGATTCTCAAGAACCGACAGAAATTAGATAACCAAAGAGAAGAGCTGAGAACCCAGCTCCCTTACTTCTTCCAAAAACCCCAAACCATTTCTTCACAGCTCTTCAAATTGAATTGACCTTCCCTGTGTCTCCTGAATAATGCATTTGTAGAAATGTTGGTTGGAAGGTACAACTAGAGGTCTCTGGTCCAAACTTCTTCAACTTCTTGGAGCAATCGAGTGATAATCAGTGCTAGATCAGGTCAGGATTTCATTTTTTCTAGCCAAGTCTTGAAAATCTCTGAGAATGGAGATTCCACAGGTTCTCCAAGTCACATTTTCCAGTGCTGAACCACACTCCTAAAGAAAGTTTCTCCTTACGTCCAAACTAAATGTCTCAGGTTACCCTTTGTAGTGGTTGTCCCTTGTTTTTCCATCTAAAATCAACAAGAAAGGTTTTGGTCTGTTTTCTTTGTAACAGTTCTTCAAACTGAGAACTGTAATTAGATCTCCCTATGAAGATCCCTTAATTAGGGGGATTCTTTAGCACACCCATAAGTGCTAAAGAAGCTGGCTGATTACATTGCAAGGCAGCTCATGAGTATCTTTGAAAGTTTGTGGCAACCAAGACTTTTTATGTTTTTCCCTGAGAAATATTTCTCCTTTTTCCAGCAGCTCTTCTTAGAACACTCCATGCTGTCTTAACGACAACAAATGTCAAGGGTTTCCAGTTATATCATTGCACTGTAGACCAAAAATTTATCTACTAAACAAAGATATAAAGGGAGAAGTACAAAAAAAAATTGCAGGAGGTGTGACACTATCAGCTAAATGTCTTTAAATAACTTTTCATTGTGCTTCTGCCTGTACAGGAGAGATGCCGTTTTGAGGCCAGAAGGGAACATTCTGATAATTTAGTCTTGTCTTTTGCAGAACCTCCTTCCTTTCTGCTCTTCTCCTCCCAGCTCCCATTCTCCTCTCCCTGCAAGTCTCTCCTTTGAACAGTCATTCCCTTTGAAGACGCACCCAAGATTAGTTAATCGCCACCTCGCTCCACCAACACTTTATTATTCAAAGCTCTGCATGGAAAATGGCTGTTCTATAATAAATAAATTCATCACTGGGGCTCATTTCTCAGGGTAATATTTGTTCTTTTGCCGCTTTTACACATTTTTAGAAATGCCACACAGTTTTTGGTGTTTACCTTCTAAACAGCTGGCATGCTCTCTTCTTCACCATCCAACCCAGTATCACAAATTTGCAGTTGCAATGATGATGAGCTGGGAGGACATTAATTGCCTTCAATTTCACCTTCTGATGATTAATTACTGATGTGGTCAGACCACATGTCAGAGCTGAAGGGACACCTGCCCTCTCTCAGCAGTTAGCTATTTCAAATATTAGACTCCCCATCTCGTGAATGGGGTCTTGTGTGCTCCTCTCGCTTCTTGCATGACTGATGGTCATGTAAATAACTGTGCTCCTGAAGCAGATCTTGTTGTTGACTCTTGGGATAAACAGCTTCAGGCAGGTCATCAGACTTTGCGATGTGAGATGTGTGAAAGAGAGCATGGGAGAAAGAGAAAAAGAGGCGAAATGAGAGAAAAACATAGAAAGGACAAGACAAAAATAAGACCTTTTTTCAAAGAGAGAGGGAAAGAAAAAGAAAGATTAAATAGTTATTGAAACACCAGCTTTACTTTCTTGTGACAGATGTTCTGTCAAGTGAGGCAAAGAATGCTGATTTACAGCTGGGTGATATTTTTTACTTCTCTTCTCCAGAGACTACAGATAAAATTTTCCTATGGAACCCATTCTCCTTGATTTCTTCTCAAACCCTGGTTCTCCAGCATTTCATAGTCCTAGATCTTTTTTTGAATTACAGAAACGCCATGTTATTCTGTAAAGCTTTTGTGCTAATATTTTGTAAGCAGTTGATTGCCAGTAGACTACATGTATATGTAGCTCTGATGTTGAATGGGATTTTTAAAGGAAGTACTATATCTAATTGACACTGGATATAGATGGGATTTAGCCATATGCTCTGCTAGGATTAGCTGGAATATCTCACTATAATTTTGCCAGATCAGTGAAGGGGATTCTCAAGAACCGACAGAAATTAGATAACCAAAGAGAAGAGCTGAGAACCCAGCTCCCTTACTTCTTCCAAAAACCCCAAACCATTTCTTCACAGCTCTTCAAATTGAATTGACCTTCCCTGTGTCTCCTGAATAATGCATTTGTAGAAATGTTGGTTGGAAGGTACAACTAGAGGTCTCTGGTCCAAACTTCTTCAACTTCTTGGAGCAATCGAGTGATAATCAGTGCTAGATCAGGTCAGGATTTCATTTTTTCTAGCCAAGTCTTGAAAATCTCTGAGAATGGAGATTCCACAGGTTCTCCAAGTCACATTTTCCAGTGCTGAACCACACTCCTAAAGAAAGTTTCTCCTTACGTCCAAACTAAATGTCTCAGGTTACCCTTTGTAGTGGTTGTCCCTTGTTTTTCCATCTAAAATCAACAAGAAAGGTTTTGGTCTGTTTTCTTTGTAACAGTTCTTCAAACTGAGAACTGTAATTAGATCTCCCTATGAGGATCCCTTAATTAGGGGGATTCTTTAGCACACCCATAAGTGCTAAAGAAGCTGGCTGATTACATTGCAAGGCAGCTCATGAGTATCTTTGAAAGTTTGTGGCAACCAAGACTTTTTATGTTTTTCCCTGAGAAATATTTCTCCTTTTTCCAGCAGCTCTTCTTAGAACACTCCATGCTGTCTTAACGACAACAAATGTCAAGGGTTTCCAGTTATATCATTGCACTGTAGACCAAAAATTTATCTACTAAACAAAGATATAAAGGGAGAAGTACAAAAAAAAATTGCAGGAGGTGTGACACTATCAGCTAAATGTCTTTAAATAACTTTTCATTGTGCTTCTGCCTGTACAGGAGAGATGCCGTTTTGAGGCCAGAAGGGAACATTCTGATAATTTAGTCTTGTCTTTTGCAGAACCTCCTTCCTTTCTGCTCTTCTCCTCCCAGCTCCCATTCTCCTCTCCCTGCAAGTCTCTCCTTTGAACAGTCATTCCCTTTGAAGACGCACCCAAGATTAGTTAATCGCCACCTCGCTCCACCAACACTTTATTATTCAAGCAAACCACACACCCCGCTACTGTCAGACTCAGTGGAAAGTCTTACTGAGGTGGCCGTGGCCACACACAGGCCTTGAGCACTCGTACAATAACTCCATGCTTATTCTATTTGTTATCATGGGGCTATGCTGGCTGGAGAAACCAACCACCACTTTGCTTTATGGGACACCGCTTGCTGTCATTTTGCCCTCAGAAGAACTCAGGATTGACACTGAAAAAGGGATTTATCACATGTGGCTATTCCTCATGGCATCTTCCCAGGAAAAAAATCATAATGGCATTGCTCAAATAATTCATTATTTATATTGCAATTGGATCTGAAGGCCTTAAGCAGGAGAAGGGTGCCCTTTAGATAGTTGTTGTGCAAACATCATGGAAGAAAGAGTCCTACTGTGAATAACTGAATCATGAATGCAGAGAACAGATATTTAAAATTGCGAGACTATTTGATCTTTTATAATCAGAGCTATTTAAAAAAGCAGAACTAGCTGAAGTTTAGAAATACTTCCTTTCTTGGGCGCTAGCTCCAAGCCAGTGTTCCATGGTACCAAATCCAGCGTGTTTTCCATCTTATCTTCCCATTTCGTAGAGGTGTGAGTGTGTGTGTGCATGTTGGTGAGTGTGTGTGAGCTTTGAAGAAATAAAATAGACAGTGGTTGTTGCACTGTGACATACACATAGATGTGTGCTTTGTGTTCTCTTTTGTTTCGTAGAACTGGCATGATAACTCTGGACATAATTCTGGGAGAAATACTGCAGGTAATGCTTTAAATTACTCTCAGAAATATGTTTTTTTAATCTGGAAATAAATTATTTTAGGGATAGATAAGTCCCCAGACAGATTTAGTTTGGGCTTGAGTTCCTGGTTCAGGCTCACAGTACCTGTGGCAGTGGTCAAGATGCTAGTTTTTCTAAGACGCAGTTATTAAAGGGGGATAATGACATTTTTTTTCACATATTTTTTAATAATAATTTTTAAATATTGCCTATTTATAGTGATAACTTCTGCGATGGTATCTCAATGAATGAGATTAGTCACTGGCTTTTATTTTTATTAGGGTAAGAAAACAATTTTGAAAATATTCAGAGCTTGTCTCTTAAAAAATGACATTAAGAAATACTGTTTCTTTACAAGTTTGAGAATATTTAAATAAGAATGTTCAGAGAAATATTATGATGAATGCCATGAGCATTTTGTCTGTTTTTTTTCTAATCAGTTATAACTGTGATCTGTGCCCAGAGATAAAAACACAACTTCTGCACTCAAGAGTTACTTGATTTAGGTATAATGTTTATACTCAGTTTAAAAGCAAGATCAACTTGTGTGACTGGAGTATATTAACAATTATCTATTAATCTTCCAGAACTGGGAGATTGGAATTGTTGACCCAAAGAAAATGTGGAAACCCCATCACTGGAAGTGGTCAAGGTCAGGTTGGTACAGGCTTTGAGCAGCCTGATCTAGTGAAAGATGTCCCTGCTCATGATAGGGAGGTTGGACTAAATCATCTTTAAATCCAAACAATTCTGTGATTTTAACTAGGGTCAAAAGGCAGTTAAATAAAAGAAGAAAAAGCAAGGCAATGAGAGAAAATAAAAGAAAAAAAGTTTGATTGTTCTTATTTAAAAAAAAAAAAGGAAAATTAACTCCACAGTATAAACCTTTAAGAAGGATCCTCTTGGGGCTTGACAACTTTGGAGTAGCTCTTAAGAAAAGTTATTACAACGTGAACAGGCTTTGCCCATCTGACTTCTAGAACCCAGTCCATGCCAATTGGCATGAACTGGAAAGAAAGAGAAATCTGAGTCAGAGAAACACTTTATTTAACACACTACATTAAACGTGGTTTCCCTTGGACTGAGAAACTACACCATGAAATGTGCCATTCGATGAATCTTCTGCGATGAAAAACACATGTAAGCCAGCAAAATGAACAGGGTTTTATTTATGATGGATCATAAATTCTGCTCGTTTCTACCCTTCGGGCAGGGGGAGTTTTCATCGCCATGCTGCTCCTGTGGATGGAGCAGCTCTGATGAGAAGGAAGGCTTCACAGAAGCGTGCCTGCTTGGATCAGAGGAACTTAGCTTCAAATGTACTGTGTTGAGAGAGGAAGAAAAAGAGATCAGTGTTACCCCTCTGCTGCCTTTCACCTGTGTTTAACAGCAGCTTTAGTAGAAGAGCTTCTCCAAACATCAGTTCAGAGGTTATATGTTCAGGTGAGATATTGAAAAGTATCAAATGCCTGAAAATCACATAAATCCCATCCCCAGTAACTGGGAGCCTTTCACCATGATGTCTTGCCTCTGCTTGCTCTGCTCTTCAAGGCACAGAACACTGCACTCAATTCTGCCTTACAAAGATTTCATGACTTATCCAAACATTTGAGTAAGATATGATCTGAAAAACCAATCACTGTATCCAGCTCTGGAGTCCTCAGCACATATTTGAGTAAGATATGATCTGAGAAACCAATTGCTGTATCCAGCTCTGGAGTCTTCAGCACAGGAAGGACATGGACCTGTTGGAGCAGGTCCAGAAGAAGCCCTGAAGATGATCAGAGGGCTGGAGGACAGGCTGAGAGAGTTGGGATTATTCAGCCTGGAGGAGAGAAGTTTCCGGGGAGACCTTATAGTGGCCTCCCAGTACCTGAAGAGGGCATACAGGAGGGGTGGGGAGGGACTTTTTATGAGGGAGTAGAGTGATAGGATGAGGGGGAATGGTTTTAAACTGAGAGGGAGAGGGTGGTGAGATACTGGCCCAGGTTGCCCAGAGAAGCTGTGGCTGCCCCATCCCTGGACACGTTCAAAGCCAAGTTGAATGGGTCTTTGAGCAACCTGGTCTGGTGGGAGGTGTCCCTGCCTGTGGCAGGGGGCTTGGAACTAGAGATGATCTTTAAGGTCCCTTCCAACTCTAACCATTCGATGTTCTACAATTCTATAAGACATACAGAAGCAACTAAGAGGACTGTAGTTGCCTATTTCCATATGGACCACTGGTCCATGGCATGTAGTCCAGGTCAGTTCAGAGTCCTGCAGCTGCATGGTTCTGTGCACTTGCTAATTCATGTGACTGCTGGATCCTGACAGTGCGGTGACTTAATATAAGGTCATCCCATGAAAAATGAAACAGCTTCATCGGAATAAGGGTCCAGTCTTTGACTTCTCAGCTGAAAAAGCAATGGCTTCTCACCAACTATTTATGGTGGGAAATTTGAAAATTTCCCTTTCTAGTCAGCTTCCTGAAATGAAACAGAACTTTTTTAGTTTAATTACAAACATTTGCCTTTCATAAATGTTGCTTATTAAAAAGAAAAAAAAGAACCCACACTTAAAAATAAAAGTTCCTTTTTCTGAAGTTTCTTCAAATAGAAATTTTGTTATGCAGTATTATTTCCCCTCAAGCTTTTTTAAGTCAAAGTGAAATAAAATCCATTCTTTAGCTTTGAAAACTAGTTTTTGTGTGGATAATTATAGCTTAGATTAAGGAAAACTAAGTTGTCATCTATAAACCACCAACTGTCTTCCAAGCCTGGTGAGCTGTTAGCAGCTTGTCACTCATTTTTACTACCTCACTAGCATTTTTCTCAACTAAATTGAGGTAATAAGGATATGTGTTAGTCAAATAGATATTCTGAACACTGACAGCAGTATGAAATATTTGGGATTCCTTGGGTGTAACATTTGTCACACAGATAGACCCATACATATGGACAAACACACATAGATAAACACATAACTTTGATTCAGCAATTCTGCCAACAAGTGTTATTTAAATCAAACACAATTTTACCTTGATTTGGAAAAAAAGATTGCCTAACCCTATTCCCATAATTCCTAACTCTCCAAAATTTTCAGTGAGCCTTATTTGTGCACCCATAGGTATAGCCATCCCAGGTTCCCATCTTTAGGTTCACAAACACTTTAAAAATGTTGGTTTTTGTCAGAAAATGATCCTGTCAGCCTGCTTCACAAAGCTGTTTCAATGGTCACTGAGGAACACGAAACACTTGAGAACAGGGGGGAAGTCATAGGATGACACGTATCTAATACCGACAGCTTTGCATTTCTAAAATTCTGAGCACCTAGTTCAAAAAGTTTTAATCTCATTTCTATTGGATTGTCATAAGCTGGAAATCCCTTCTTTAAAATCAGCAGGGTTGATGCAATAAGCCTTTGGAAATGCTAGAAGAATTAAGGTGAGCACGTCCTAAGCAGCTGCTTGTTATCCACGCCTCTAATTTCACCCATGTTAAATACGCCGTGTGCCTGAAGCTCTAGCCAGACAAGGAGAGATATGATTTCAGGTCTTCACTGTCTGGGTATGAGGCTGAGCTGCAGACAGCAATGTGACTTGCTTTTACCAAGGCTGGTGCCAAAACTGCCTTCCCACTTCCTGATGTGCCAAGGTTCCTTTGTATTGTATGTCACAGCAATATAGAGCTTTCCCTTCATAACATGATTAATACACCCACGTGGGGGATCCGACCTCTTGCAATCCGATGGGGGGGGTATGCTAAACCTGGCTGGAGACATGCAAAAGAGGCTTCCTGTTCTGGTCTGGGCTGCATCCATTACACACAATATGTCAGGAAAAGAGGAGAGGGTGTAAAAAAAATAATGGAAGAATGAGAGAGGATCTTTCAGGCAACGGAGAACTCCTACAAAATAATTATAGATGAAGTTTAAAGAAAAACCTGGCTTCATGCACAGCTATTTAACTGCCATGGGAAGAACACGCCAACATGGGTGGGATACTGTAAAACCCTGTCTATGCTTAGATGCTTTAAACCGGAGTGAATTAAATAAACCATTAATCTGACAGAGAATTTAAGTGTCCTGCTATGGTTCTGATCATCTTGATTTCTTCCTCAGGGATCAAACTGGAGAAGCTGGAAGCTAAAAACACATAGAGTAACACCTAGATTGAATGCTAAAACTGCCCTCATCTCCAAACCCTTTACAAATCACAGGGGAAGATACAATATATTCAGTCTCTGGTGGAGGTTGAGAGAAATAACATTTAAACCACAGCTACATGAAAAGAAATGCATCAATACAAGGTGTTCACGGAAATCTATGTCTGGGAATCTGTTGATCCTGTTTGTGTGTGAGCAGCCCCAAGGACTGGCCAATTCAGCATGGGGTATGACTTTGAGATGTTTCAAAGGAGCTGAAGACAAGGGTTCATCACTGCTAACTTCAAGTGTTTAAAATGGAGACCTCTAAGTCTAAGTTGGGAAATCTCTCATTAAAGTAAACACCTCAGCTGAGTTAGTTAAAATATGCCTGGTTCAGGAGGAGGATTATCCCACCTTGAGCGGTGCAAGCAACAGAGTCCTAAACTTGGAATTTTAGTTCAAGTTCTTATTCTTTGGATAACTCACCTTTAAAGCTTCTATCTCCTTGCAACGCAATCAGCTGTTTGCACTTGTGGCCCACATTATGTTGTGGTTGAGAATTTCTCATCAAAGAATTTGCTGGGGTGCTCTAAAAATGAAAGGCAGGAGGACCGTCTCTGTCCCAGAGAAAGCTCATCCCCAGAAGTGTTTAAATCCCTGGCTGAATTGAAATAGCCAAGAAGTCAAAAAAGTCCCATTGGAAAATTGAAACGTTTCATCATTAATTATATTTTCTATGGAAAGACTGTCAGTTTAGATAAAACCCACATTTCCTGTCAGGAAAAAATGTTTTAACAGAAATAGTTTCTGACCAACTCTGTGAAAGGGAGTCCTCAAAAGGAGCAGACACTCAAAAGATAAAACCACAATTATTGCAACCTGGGCTCCTGATTTTTCCTGTTATTCAGTGAAACCTGCAAAGTCCCTTTTCACAAAGTCAGAAGTGAGTTTAGATAATCTGGAGCTTTATAATAGCAAAGCGTGAGGGGTCTTAATTTCAGGTTTTCTTTTTATTTTTTTTTCTATTTCCCCCCCCCGTGTGAGGGATTTTTGTCTTAATTTCAGGTTTTCTTTTTATTTCTTTTTCTATTTTTCCCCCCCAATACCTTCATTAGTGTAACAAGTAACACAAACCATGGCAATACTTTCATTAGTGTAACAAGTAACACAAACCATGACATGACCATGACAAAGTGGTAGCGTCTTCAGTTCTAGAGCCTTCTGGCTTCCTACAAACTGCTGACTGAAAATGACCCCTGGCTCTTGGCACTTTCTGAACCATGGTCAGAAATTGTTTTGGAAAGCAGTTGGGGTAAAATCATACCAATGTCTTTTCGAAGAGCACAAATAATTGTGTTCCACTGCACAGAAACCTTCCTTGCCACTGTTTTGTTAACTCTCATACTCACAACTAGTGTGACTTCATTAATTAGGCTTTGAATAAGACCTTGATTACCTTCACCAACAGTGATTGCCAGTCTGAGGTAATGAAATGAGGGGAAACAACTTTACATCACCACAGAGGTGGCAAAGTAGGACTGCCTAAGCAGCCAGGGGTGATCTTTCATGGAGTGCTGGGTGTGTTGAGTGCTTGAGAAATGCAATTAATCTGCCTGGCAGATAAGGTCACCCCTGTCTGCTGACACAGAAATCAGAGCACTTCCATTTCTTGTTTCTAGTCTGGGAACCACTGTCCACATCTTCCCAGAAGAAAGAAGAGAACCAAATGTGGTTACCCCTGGGAGTAAGACTTCAGGCACTGAGGACTTGAAAAGACTTGACTGAGATTGTCCAGTTGATATGTTCAATGCCTAATATTAAAAATTACAATCTTAACTCTCTCAAATAGATATATATTCTGCTTATACCACCAGATGCAAGTAGCATGATGCAGTAAAAAAATGATGGATCTAATTATTCCTAAGACTGTGCTAGCACATCCATGGATCCTAGGCCTGCTGAAACTCTCTCTTTTGCTGTAGAATAATAAAGGTTCATTGAGATACAGCCACGAGTAAGCCTCTGGAGCCTGGCAATTGTACTTACATGTCCCTTGCTAACACAGCAATACAGTATGACTGGCATAAAAGGCATTTTTGCCAGCTTTACACTCCTCCCATCCTCTGCAAGCTATTCTTGGATGTACAGCCAAGACTCAGCTTTTCTCTACCAGCTATGTAATGTAAAAAGGCTTGATTGTATCAGAGACCATGGCTTCATGAACTTTATCTCCCCAAAGCAGTGTCTGAACCCCGGCATGAGGCAGTCCCCGGGAATCCTGATGAATGCAGCAGAGAGTTTGCTTTAGAATAAACTTACAAGGAACAGGCAGCAGCTGAATTTACTGGAGCTTGCTTTCTTATGAAAAGGATTCTGTTTAAAATGCTGAATAATCCATTAGACAGAGAGCTCCTGAAAGCTATTTTAAGAATATCATCATTTGCTCAGTGGGACTTTTTCCAGGGTGAGAACCATCACCCCTGCTCAGCTCTACAGAAACAATATGCCTTTAACAGGCACCTTTTCTTCTCAACATCAGTCAAGAGATAATGCCATCATCAAGACAAAAAAAAAAAGATAAACTTTCCTTCAGAGATATTATACAAACAGAAGTAGACAGCCAAACACCCTCCCAGGGAAAGGGGTGCATTTGCTGGTAGAGGCGAAAAAAATACATTAGGAAAGTGTGATTATTGGTACTAATTTTGAAGGTATGTGGAGTCTTTCTGGCTCAGCTAGAATGGAAATATATGGATCACTGAATAAGGAATTCCTCATGGCTTGTCATTAGGGAGCTATGACACAGCTGTTGGCTACAATTTAGGGTCAAAGCAAACAGGATACAGATATGATCCTTGGATATTAGATGATAATGTATCAATTCTCTGAGTACTCATGTGCTGGGGTATGTGTGAGATGTGTGTGAGCTACTTGATTTTCCAGAAGCTTTGTCATTGTTCAGCATTGTTTCAAGAACATCTCTTCCCAACTTCATCAACTGCTGGGAGTTCTCGGTGATTCTGCAAAGTAAATTCTAGGTCTTTAGCTAGACTCCAGCTTTGGAAACAAAAGATTTACAGTCACTTACACATCAATGTATCAAAATTCTGGGCATAGACATGGACAGAATTCAGCTTCTCAGTAGCTGCAACAGTAAATTATTTTCTCTTTTCTTTCCATGTTTCAAACTCTACACTTCAGTTTCTGCAAAAAAGATCCAAAAAACATTAGGGTTTTACTAACAGTAATCTTCATTAACCAACCCTATATCTAAATCAATCCAGCTGTACACTTCAGTTTCTGCAAAAAAGATCAAAAAAATTTAGGGTTTTACTAACAGTAATCTTCACTAACCAACCCTATATCTAAATCAATCCAGCTGACTGAATGAGTCAGAAATCCTGTGTGCAAGGAAGGAAAGCCTCTGTTCTTATAATAAAAGAGTTAATCATTATGTATAAACATAAAGCCAAAAGCACCCTCAATAAGATATTTATTAACTTTTGGAAGTTTAATAACAGGTTTGTCTTTTGGAAGTTACTAAATTGCTCAGCCAAGTCACACCTAAAATTCAAGACTGACACACTCCAAAGTGTGACCTGAAGTCCTGGTCCATGCATCACGGTTTGTGATGTCTGTGTCCTCATTTCCCTCTCATAGCAATGAGGGAAGGTAGAATAGTGCACAGGGGCATTTCATCTCAGCAGGGAGTAGGGATGTGGTCATAGCACAGCAGCAGACAAAGGGACAGAAACTAGACACTGAAGGCGAAGTCAAGTACAGCAGAGCATTACAGATACCTTTGCTCAGGCAATTGAATCAAGGCTCTCTCGTCTTTTTAGGCACTGACTGCTTCATTTCATCTGGAAAACACAGTTATTTTTATTACTTCTGTCATTGATAGCCATGTCTGTAGCCTTCATCTCAGAGCTACGGCCTCAGTTCAGTCTTTGCTTTTTGATAATCCTCTCCTACCAAATTAAGTTGTAATTCATTTACATTCAGTCCAGCAGGAGATAAATATCAGTCCCAGCTCTTTGGGTGGGCTTGGGCTTAGTCATTTTGGGGTTTTCTTGCATAACTCTATGGCCCCAAGAGGTATAGGCACGCCAGTCTATGTCTGATGAGTGTCACTGGAGAAGAGGGAAAATGAAAATACATTCTATACATCTTATAAAAAGTTAATTTTAAAAGCAACATTGGCCTATACAGGGAGTGTAATGCAAGAGGTGGGTGTAACATGTATGGAGTGATGAATAAAAACTAAGTCAGATGGGTGTGTTAGTCCCAAACCTTAAACAAACATGAGAGGTTGTTGGAATCCAGTCACCTTTCATGCTGCTACAGCACAGGATCTTTGGGATACTGAGGCCAAGCAGACACACAACAAGGTTTGCTCTACATTAAGAAAATCTAGGGAAGCTTTCCAGAATTTTGCTTCATGTCTCTCAACAGGTTTGGAAGGAATATCCAGGAATAACAAGCCCTACAAATATGAAGCACTTAAAACTTTAATGCTTACATAAAACACTCTCAGCCGATTAATTACTTGTTCTTTTATGACACTAGACCTGTTCTTCATCTCTTTTAAACAGAGAAAGCACTTGTACACCTCCAACACAGCACTAGTTTAGTCCCCTAAATGTCGCAAAGCAAAAGAAAATGTTGTTCGTCATTCCCTTTCACCATTTTTCCTTCTGATATCTTGTTGGTAAGTGTGTCATATACCTCTTTATTGAGGTCTGATGATCAGAGAACGTGCATTCATTAGAATTCTACCTGGGGAGCATGAGCTCATCTTGTAGCAATTTCTAGGTTTAGTTCTAGAGGCCACTTGTTCAGTTCCCAGAGTGTCAGCAGAAATGGTGGCTGTCAAGCTGTTTACACTCTCCCAAGCTGGAAAAGCTCTAGCATTTCACCAAGGCAGCAAAGAAGCAGGTCTTTCATTTGCCAGATCTCCACAACTCAGCAAACAAACTTCCTGTCGTGATCTACAAACTAGCAAATGAATAAAACTGTAGAAGCCAATTAATTTTTGCCTTTTGCCTAGTGAGGTTGTTAAGCAAAATGTGAAATGGTTTCACAAAGATTCGGGTTGGTGGGTTGTGTAGAGTGTGGGAATTCAGGACCATATCAAGAATCTTATTATTTTTGGTAAACTGGGAGCTTCACAGAGGCTATAAATCTCTTTTACCATTTATAGGTGTATTTTTCTTCATATAGCGCTCATGTTTATGTGAGGTAATACAGAGGAGGGAAAAAGCATACATAAGACTTAGGGAAGGGGATCATCAAGCCTTAGTGAACATAAGTTCTTGGAACATCCCTGCACAAGCAGGCTTTGCAAGTCTGAATTCTTGAGGATGCTAGAAGAAAAATAATTAAGGGATTCCTCACCTGACTATGATGTCTGAACATCTTAAGAACTTATTGAGATAGCTTAAAAAGAAATAAATTATTAGAGACATTCTCTATATGGTTGGAAAGAGTGAGGCAGGTCTCATGTTCCAAATAAATCCTGTGTGGAGAGAGCAGCAGATTAAATAACTGCACTTCTTAAGACAGTGTCTCTTAAAAGACAGTTTAAGGTGTGTTCTAAATGGGTAATAAAATAGGGAAGGGAAGAGCTATAGTTCATTTATCAGTGTGTGTGTTTGCTAATGCTCCTAATTAACATGAAGTGTCTTTTAGTTAGAATCTTCTGCTAAAGCTAAATACTTCAATAGTCCTGCATCCTAATGAGGTAACTCATCAACCAGGTTACCCCAAAAGCTGAAGCAAAGAGAAAGAGAATACTTAAGTTACTGATAGATCTTTACAGACCCAAGGCAATTAGCAGCCAGACTGTTATGTCCCCTTTCAGTACCTGCACTAGGTAATAGAGCTGGAAATCATGATGAACAGAAAGAGGCTGGTAAATATGTTGGAATCAGAGACATCTAAAATTGCATGGTTTTCAAATGACTCTTCTGCTGAAGGACAGAGAACAGAGTTTGGCTTGTCTACGTTTCTTCATGGGAAGGATATTCAGAACAGAAGTCCTACATTATTTGACTTTCCATGGAACCTATGAACCACAAGATCACTCTTCTTTGAAAGTAATATATCTAATTGTTAGAGCTGTCATTACAGTAAGATATTTCACTGGTTCTGACTCTTGGGAGGTCCAGGATTGCGGAGGTTTTAAGAAAAACTTGGTAATTCCTGACCCCTAGAGATATTGCTTCAAGAGATCTTCTGAGTGCAATTTTTCTGTAGGCATCTATGCACTACTTAGCAGCAACACATGTTGATTTTACTCTTACATGAAAAATAATGCAAATAAAAAAGCAGTGCTGAATCACACCTCTGGAGAAGAACACCATGCTTCCTCAACATACATGAAATAAAAGGTTTAATTACTTTCAACTTTTAGTCCAGATCCACTCAATTTATAGTACAAGAAAACTAAAGTGAAATATAGAGAAAAGACAGGTTGTGGATGATTAGCTGGGGAACAGTGACAGCCTACGGTCATTTAGTGGAGATGGCAACAGTGAACTTTTGAGACTTAAATTATTTTTGTTTTTCGCAGATTTCTGCTCATTTCCTCAAGCCTCTAAATCTTAAACACCACTCTGCAAAATGGATGTTTTCTCCTTCCCACACTGCAACAACAGGGAGATGATTCTGGGAAGATGACCTTGCAGCAAGGAGGTTTGAACCTTGCTGGAGGCCTCACTCTTTCCATTGCCTGGGTATCAGAATTCCCCTGAGGACATGGAATAAAAGGGGAAAATCTAAGAAAGCTTTGGCCCTTTCCCCTGAACATTAATACCTCCAGGCCCTATGAAAGGTTTGCTTGTGTAAATCCAGAAACAAGGCTGTTTCTGCTCAGTGATGAGGTAATCGATTGCTCCACATCCTAGGAGAGGAAGTGAACACAGCCAATACCAACCAGAATATTTAATTCAGGTGCTTGTTGCTGACTTGTCTTCTGGCCAGGGGAAAGAAAGGATGACTTGGGGACAGCCTGCAGCTGCCATCATCTCAGCCGCAGATATAAATGCAGCACAATAAAAGAAAACTCAGGAAATAAAAGGCCAAGGAGAGATGTGTAAGTGGATAGGAAACAGGAGGGTTCCGTTGCAGTAAACACAAGAGGAGTATTCAAGTCCACAGCACATAGTCAGCAGTGTACCATGAAGGAGGTTTCTACAGCTGTCATTTAATGCGTCCCCATTTCTGAACCCTCTCTGCTCTCCTCTGCTCTCTTCAAGTGTTTGAATGCAGGAAAAGATCCTTGTCCTGTATGTGTGTAGGTACACATAGAAGCATGTTGGTCAAGTCAACCTTTATTGTCTTATTACCATGCCTATCCAAGAATCTCCAACTAAAACTATGTCCCCATTGAATAAATTCTATAAAGATAGATGGACTCTGCCTACATTCAAATATTAAATGTGTAAAGGCCTTGGTTATCAAGGCCAAATGCCACAGAGCAGTCTTCATCTAGGCAAATCAAATCTGACCTCTGAACCAGAATGAATGTGTGCAGATTATCTAGTAGGTATGGACCCAGTAATATTCAAACTTTCAAACCATGCCATAAATTGGGAACGTGAGGCAGGAGTTCTTGTTACAGACTATTCCAGTGCCAACAAAAAATTAAATTCCAGTACTGTGGACATTGTTT
This sequence comes from Calidris pugnax, assembly GCF_001431845.1. NCBI lineage: Eukaryota > Metazoa > Chordata > Aves > Charadriiformes > Scolopacidae > Calidris > Calidris pugnax. The sequence goes on from NW_015090864.1 coordinate 982,444, forward strand.
AATTCATTAGCATAATTACACAGAGTATGTGGTCACACAAACTAATTGTTTAACAAGTATATTCAACATAGTTGGGCAGGAAAACTATATGTTAGAGCACTAGCTATAAACCACTAAACTATATAGGCTTTCTTTACAGCAAGCACCTTGGCTCTCACTGTGCCAGCCTATGACTGACTCAAATTGCTTTAGTCTTGTATGAAATATCCTTCATTAATTAACAATCACATCAATAACGTGGTGTGACTCAGTTATAAAGACACATAGGTTAAATTCTAGCTGGGCTGGTTCGAGGAATATACAAAGCCAGATGTTATTTCAAGCAGCAAAATTATCATGGTTAAGTTGCCTATAGGCTGTGCCAAGTTTATCTCTCCCCAGGCTATGGAAAGTAAAGTTGGTTGTGGTTGTTGCCACCAATGAAAGCTGTTATTCTGACCAACACCTGGCACTCCCAGTAGAAATAATTTTTTTGCTTCCTCTCTTCATAAATTGCCCAGAAAGACCAACACAATGCAACGGAAATATTGAAACCTGGCTATGCACATTATACGTAAAAGTTGAACTTTGAAAGGAACCAGGGAACAAAACACCCTAGAAACCATGACCATCTTTAGTCTGATATAAATGGGACTTTAGATATTCCATGGTGGCTTTGGCTGAACGAGGGAGCAATATTGGACCAAGGAACTGCTGGTAACAAACAGCAGCAGGCAGCTGAGGAAGCAACATCAAGGCCCTTTCCAGACCAGGAGAACTCTGTTCCCCCAGGGGTTTGCCTGCTGAAAATCCAGCCACTGAAAGGACTTTTGTGTCGTAGGCCCAAAAGCAAGCTACGACAGACTTCAGTACTAATAATGAAATCCTATCTGAACATCCTCTTCCATTTCTGCAGGGCCCTTTCCAGACCAGGGGAGGTCTGGATAATCCAGCCACTGAAAGGACTTTTGTGTCCTAGGCCCAAAAGTAAGCTCACAAGAGACAGCTAAGACAGACTTCGCTACTAATAATTAAATCCTATCTGAACATCCTCTTCCATTTCTAGTTCTATGCAAGATTTTCACCAGTGGCAAGGAAAAGCCACCTGCCTCTTCTTTGCACATATTGATTTAAGTTTTGTCCAGTTAATGCTTTGCCAAGACTACTTCTGTTTCCTTGGTCTGAACCTTTCCTTATTCTGAATTTCCCGATGTCCGAAAAAACACAGTGGTGATGAAGTAGAAACTGGAAGACCAAACATGCCCTACTTTCAGATCCTTCTTCTCATTTGTACATCCTTATTCAACTCACTGGAGAAAGACACTGCCATTTCTTACAAAGATGAACCTGCAATAAATAAATCTGATTCCGAATCTGGAAACAAGGTGTTTGACTATATTTCAGTCATGTGACTTGAAACCGCAGTGTAGTTTGAAGCCACTTCTAAGATGATTCTAATTTGGGGTGTGGGGTGAGGGTATCAGGGAATGCTGCTGGTGGGAAGCTGGGCTAGAACCTTGGACAGGGCCTGCTGTCCTCTTCCCGCTGGAAGGATCCTTCCCTTTCCCACTTCACTTGGCAACACACGGGGAACCAGCTGACATGGAAAAGTCAGACTGTTTAGATTAATCACCCTGCAAAACGTTTACTGAATTGGCATTGGATTTTCACTGGCCAGCTAAAGAAAAAATTGTTTTTCCCTTATTTTCAACTTTTGAAGGAAAAGAAAAAAAAAGAAAGAGAAAGACTAATGCACAGGAAAACATGATGGTGGCACACATAATTTACTTTTTTCCTTTTTCTTTTTCATACCCTCTCCTCTCCTCTCCTCTCCTCTCCGTATTTATTCCACTCCCCTCCCTCCCGTTATTCCTTCTCCCCTTCTCTCTAAAAATTTCAGATACAATTCTTCCAGCAGTAATATATGACTCGATGAATGGTACAGCTTAGCAATACAAAATAATTCAGGTTCAGCACCAAACTAAGTGTAGTTACACGACTTTCAGATCAGTACCAGCTCACATCTGGCTGGCTCATAGAGTAAGCAGTGCAAGTTCTAGTGTGCCGACAATATCCCCACTTCTAATGGGAAATAGAGAGAAGTGATGAAAGGTTATTACCACTTTAAGGTTGTCTGGAGGTCTGTGTGACCTGAAATGTGTGCTTAAAGACATGTTCTGCAGCACCAGGTCAAGACACTTTTCATATTTGAAACACTTCAGGGCATTTTAAGTGTGAAGAGAAAAACATACAAAAAACCCAAACATAAAAAATTAAAGCTAGGGGACTTTAAATAATTGGAAATTTAAGACACGAGGTCAGTCCAACATTTTGATGACTCCAAGTTTAGATCTGGGGAGTTGTTTTGGTCAATCAGGTCACTAAAGTTTCCCAAGCCATTCCTAAATCTCAGTATTTTGACTTTTTGTATGCCTACTTTCCTACTTTCATGCATCACTTGAAGACAGTAGTTTGGGAATCTTTGTGCTTTTGGCAGACACATCAAACTCAGACAGCCATGGGAAGACTATTCCAGCTCTTGGCAGCAAAGGAAAAAAGGGAACCTTGGTCAGAATTATATAAAGAACACTGAAATCTTGGCCCTTTCAGTGCTGCAGTAAATCAATATTTTAATTCTGTTTTAATAATTGAGACTAAGAGAAAAAAAAACCAAAACAAATAAAATACTCCACCTTCTTCTTGAAGTATTTACAGCACAACCAAAAGCAAGATATCCCAAAATTGTAAGTGGGAATCCACACAGGCTTTTTTTTTTAATCTTTTCTATTAAAATAGAGTATGTCCTTTAAAGACGCCTTAACTGAGCTATCAAAAATCCTTTATGACAGTCTTTTACAGAAATTAAGTATAAACTGTTTCATGTGGATTTGCATCTTTATTTTTCATAAAAAAACAAATAAAATACTGCACCTTCTTCTTGAAGTATTTACAGCACAACAAAAACCAAAACAAATAAAATACTCCACCTTCTTCTTGAAGTATTTACAGCACAACCAAAAGCAAGATATCCCAAAATTGTAAGTGGGAATCCACACAGGCTTTTTTTTTTAATCTTTTCTATTAAAATAGAGTATGTCCTTTAAAGACGCCTTAACTGAGCTATCAAAAATCCTTTATGACAGTCTTTTACAGAAATTAAGTATAAACTGTTTCATGTGGATTTGCATCTTTATTTTTCTTTATTCTTTATTCTTATTTCTTCTTTTTATTCTTATTTCTTTATTCTATTATTCTTGTGTCCATGGAATTAACTGCAGTTACAGCTTCAGTTTAACTTTGTCTGAGGGTACCTGAGTTCTGCAGGCCAGTTCTGGATCACTGGCCATCGAACGACACCAAATGACATGCACAGTCTGCTCCTGGGCAAGGCACGTCGCTGCCACGGGATGTTAGACAAGTGTAGTCTGTGTATAAGAAGGCCCCAGTGTGCCTTTGTAGAAGATTATGTCATATGCTCCAGCTGCAAGGATACACATCCCATAGACACATGATCAACTGCAACTGAAGTTTAAAAAACATATTTCACCTCACAGTTCGGGGTGGCTTAGAACAGGCCAGCGAAATGTCTATTTAAGTTTAGCTGATGAGTGGCAACTTCTCATGCAGATCACAGTTATACAGAGACTTTGAGGCTTTCACTACCCTTCAAATTTAAATTGCTCCGTCTTTAGTGGTCTAGATAAAGGGATTAAAATCCCGGTTTATACCAGTAAAAACAGCCTTTGTGATACTATGGCTATACTTTTATGAAGAGGTGAAATAACTTGAGCAACCTAAATAAGGTTTCAGTTAGAATCAAACACACCAGGCTCCAGAGCAGCCTAATGAGTGGATCACCTGGAACAGAAATGTTATTGTTCATTGCATAAAAAATAAGGGGTTTTCAACCAGTTCTGAAGAAAAACACATTTCAAAACTTTAGCAGAAATATCTGCAGTTCTTTGCATGACCCCCTCCCAAGCTACAGAAATGGTGTTGACAATCCTCACCTGGGAAAGCTGACAGACCTACACATATTAAGTTTAAACCTGTTACAGGTGCCTTACTTAAGCCTCACAACTGCTGCAATATTTACGATCAAGAAACAATGAGGCTGGGCAACAACAAACATTGGAATACCTGCACTCTTCCCACCTATGGAAATGTTCAAGACCAGGTTGGATGGGGCTTTGAGTCAATAGAGTACAAAATGTGATTTAGCTACACAAATGTAGGAGTTCATTTTTTGATAGTTGTTTTTCCAAAGCCAAATCAGCCTCCTAAGCTCCCTCTAGAGTCAACAGAGAGAAAAAGGCATTGTCAGAAGTCCCACCTCATCCTCAGGCACTTGAATCTTTCATTAGAGGCACCTTTCTCACCGTTGACTACTGAGTGTTAGACGATTGGTTTAGAGGTCAAGCAGTAGTAAGATATCTCAATGTGGGTAAGATGAATCCCATCCTTTATTTTTTCCTTCAGGAGTCCTTGGTCCAGAAAAACTTCTGACTGAAATGGATGGGAGGAGGAGTCTAAAGGATGAAAAATGTTTGGATAAATACAGAAAAATTTCCTTACTAATTTATTTTTATATTTTTGTTTGTTTGTTTGTTTTCCTGACAGAAATGTAATGTTTGTAGGCCTCTGCAGCAGGATTCAGGAAGGGGGAAGTCTGACACCAGTTAGTCTAGTCCAGAAAGGAGGTCCAGATGTTGTTCTTTTAAGGCAATGTGGCTTCATGATAAGTCAAAGGAGGCACACAAAACTTCCTTCTTGTACTTCTCATTTCAGTCAGGGTTGTCTCAAACAATGGCATAGTATGAATCAGACCAAAAATATATACTTAAGCATATTTCTTTCTCAACAGAAGGCAAATCCTCCACACCAAGCCCCACACCATTCCGGGTAACCTGGAAATACGCTAAAGGCTGTCAGCAACTCGCGAAGGTCAACAGTTTCCTACAAACGCCTGCCAGGAGTTTCTTTCTCATTGGGAAATTTGGGACTGACGTGCTGAGAGGTTTGCGAGAAGGGCAGAAAAACAAAAGAAAGAAGGGGAGAATGGGGTTTCCTCCCCTTCTTCACCAATGCAACACCCTGCCCCTGTCGCACCCTCCTTCCTGCTTGCGTCATTGTCTGTGCACACATTCTTGCCGCCTACCAGCCACATCCCCAGCCCAGCCCCAAGCGTCAGCTCCTGGCACCAGTGCCTCGGACTGTATTTCTTTTTTTTTTTTCTTTTCTTTTTCTTTTCCCCCCCCCCGTCCTGTGTTTTGAAAACCCGTAGATGAATGTTTTGCTGGCGGGGAGAGAGGGACTCCAGATTGGCACGGTGATTCCCCCACCAGGCTGGTGATACCGTCAAGGCACAGTCAATCATTCCTTCTTATTGTGCTCAGACAAGTGGCTTTCGGAGCTGGCAGGAAGGGCTAAAATCCAGGCTTATCCCAGGTTACCAACAAACACTCTCTTATATTACACACTCCTGCCGGCTCCATACCCTCTGCTGGCCCTTGTGGGTTTGGGAATCTATGAGATTTTTTGTTTTGCAGGAACTGAAAACTTGAGACTATTGCTAAATTGGTCCATGAGTGAGCACAGTGTAGGGACACAGTATCCTAGGGAACAGGCCTGAGCACTGATTTCACCTAACCCAGAGGAGCAGGGTTTGCTCTCCAGACCTTTTTATGCAACTAACTTTCTCATTCTGCTTCACCTTTTCCTCTCAGTCTGATCCCCAGCAAAAAAGATCTCCCACTCATGAATTAGCAATCCCTTTTCTCGATGGCTATCTCTCTAACACATGTAAAACTGCAATTTTGAGCTTTCTGACTGACTGTCCTCTTGGAGGGCTGAAACCCAAGGTCAGCCAAAGTCAATGGGAGTTCCCTCTAGCAAAAATAAACAAATAATTTTTTATTTGTATTTTCTTTTAAATGAGTGAAATATTAGCTGGTCTCCATGGAAGCCCCACTTTCAAAGAACCCAAATTATTTTTACCAGTGTCTGAATTGACCCTTTATAGGGTCTGGCTATGAGTTTGCCTGTGGAGCATTTTTCCATTAAAAAACATCTATCGGGTGAGAGTTAAATGCTCTGTAGAAATGTGTTGGTTTTGGTGGAGCATTGGCAGGCTATAAACCTGTTGGGACATTTTCAGCTTCCGGCTCTCCTGCCACCTCACCCATCTGATGCTTCCCTTGGAACTAGCTTGCCATTTCATGGACACATGATACCTGCAGCCCATTGAAGGTAGCTGTTTGGAGAAGCAGGGAAGTGGAGAGGTGGCTGCGCTACCTGGGGAGCTCTTTGAACTTCTACTTTTGTTGTTTTTTAGTGGCATTTATGTGTGCAACTGAGACTTCAGCTTAGTAGCTCTTAGGGAACAGCTCTCATTCTGGAAGAACCAATCTTGGGTCATGTTTAGAGTTTTAGACTTTGCTAGTAAGAACTGATGTTTTCTTCTTCTTGCCTACCACCCTTGCCTTCCTCCTGTAAAGACCCTAAACTCAGTGGCATAGGGATTGTGAGTTCTTGGACAACTGTAATCACCAGTAGCTCTCTCAGGAAGAGTTCTCTGATACCAGTAGCTGTTATGTTAATGTTGTCTTTACTGCCAAGCCCAGAGTCAGTCAAATGGTAGTGCTGTAGAAATGTTAATATATTAAAAGAAATGCTCACTTGCTTTTCCCTTCTCTGCTAAAAATATTGGGTTATTTTGAATCTACCTGACTCTTACACATTTAGGGCTTTAAGATATAATCTTTGTACACTGGCCTCATGTGCTAGGAAATAATGAATGATTTTCTGAGAAAGCTGTGCTGAACACAAGGGTCACGCTTTGATTCAGATGTAGAAATGCGAAGAGACTAGATACTGTTTGTGCCGTTGACCTAAATTTCTGAGATTCAACAAGAAACTGCCATGCATATGCTTCAGTCATATAAAAAGCCCCTATTCTTTCGGTATGCACTATATGAATTTAAAAAGATATACTAATGAGGAAGGAATTTTCTGTTACAATGTCATTGGGCCCGGTGCTCTACACTAACGTCATAAATGTCCTTCACTGATGATCACTGGAGCATGATATTAAATCTGCAGAACATTTGCACAGCTCCTATAACAAAAGTCCCTCTTCCTAACTTTTTCTAACAGTTTGAAAGTGTTAAGATCAGAAAGGATAACTATGGCCCCATTTAAATTGATATCCTGAATGAAGGAGGGGAATTTCTTTCATCTCAGTTTTTCCAACATGCCCAATGGCTTGCAGAGGATGAACAGAGTCCAGGCTACGAAAACTTCTGGAGCACCTCCATCTCCAGGCATTTTCAGTCCCATAAGCTTGTATTGCTGTTTGGATGTTTTTCCAGCCTGACTTAAACCACTGAATTTGTGCAACACTTACTATAGTTGAAAATCACACCTGAACAGATGAAGCCAGCCTGTAGTATATAATGTCACTCAAGCCTCAGAAACATAAAATCAAAGTAACTGGGGACAGCAGGTTAATCAGGGGTCATCCACTCTGTATCCTGACCCAAAACAGAGTCAGCTGAATGTTTCGATTTTCCTTAAGACTTCTTTTCTTGGTCTTCTGCGGAAGCAAGAATTTCACTGTATTTGTCTTTATACACTGGAAGAGACAGAATTCCTCTCCCCTGCAATGTAACTCCTATGAAACTCTGTCCTTTACTCCAGTTGTTGAGACACACAGTAAAGGCTGGAGCTGTGCCATTCCTCCACGCTATCTGTCTTCGTTTTTACTGCTAATCCATCACGGACACAGTGACTACTCTCATGACCTCCCACACAGAAGACAAGCAAGAGGTACTCCCATCTGTCAACTGTACTCAGGAGGTGGCAGGTCTCTACGCTTGTGCATCTGGATGAGTCTATGGATGTATGGAATATGTGTGAGCATCTGATACTCTGGTAAGAGGCTGAAGTGTTTTACACTATGTTTTAGGTGATTTATTGCACTTTAGCACATTCATAAAATACATCGTGTTAAGCATATGCATAAAAATAATATATAGGTTACCACAAAACTTTTATGACCTTAACCAGATCCGTCTTGGAATGTCGTCTTGAGTGTTTCACTCCTGCAGGTGAAAAAACATATTATTTCAACTGAGCTTAGGGTAAGTTGTTTAGTCAAGACAACAATATTGTGGAGAGAGCCGTTACCTTGGTAGCACTTTGCCAATTTAAGTACTAATGAGCACGGTTGATTTCTGTCCTACATCCAACATAAGGTGTCTATGACTACTGTGTCTCCAAGCTGCATTCCTCAGCTGGCCCATTCTCCTTCGGTCTGCCGACAATACAGATTCAAGAATTACATATAGACCCTGCACATTCACAGTATTTCTCGAAGTTAGTAGAGATTTCCTGTAAGGAATCTTATATGGGAGAGATACTGGTAAAAGTGAGAAGATTAAATATGTGGCAAGAGACAGGTTGGATGTCTGATAATGGCCTAGCCTTCAGATTGGATTTACCTTTGTCTCTGCCACCAATTCACCTTTGTAGCCTTGGCCCTAGATTTTATACAACTAACTTTAGACACATCAGCTAATGTGGGTAGTCATGGCTACAGTGACTGGAGAGATGCACTTCCAGAGAGGTGCAACCATAGCTGTAGAGACCCATGAAGAAGACAACCCATCATTTAGAATGAAGCCTATACAACTGCCTTAGGCTGCACATTTGAGAGGGGAACCATCTCGCTGAGGGTTAGGGGTAGGAATTTCTCTCCACTAATGGTGACTGAATGTCACCACAGCTTCTACAGTGTTGATAACTGCATCTAAGCTGACCACTTCAGGTCTCATTTATCATCAGTGAAGGGAAATGCACACTTTATAAGAGCAAACTATCCTACCTGTTTCATTTGGTTATCTTAGAATAAAGTGGGTGGCATCCTCAAGTCCATTTTCTATATTGTCTCTGTCTCCAGAGTCTACAAAGTAGTCTATGATCTAGACATACTATATTTTTGCTTAAGATAGATACTGAAGTGAGATTAAACTAATCATTGATATCCTTTTTTAATGCCTTCCTTGTAACTTTCTGAGATACTATTTTAATGATGACATTGTTAATCCAATTTACTTTTGCTTTCATTAATATATATTAAATTGTGTAAAGGTAGAATCACTGTGTTTAAACAGGTGTGAACAAACAATAACATTTTAAATGATTGACTCTCTGAGGGAGCAGAGCAGTGCTGGAAGATGTAAAAGCAGGAGGAAGACTTCAAGTTTTGGTTAAATAACTCATTGGACATGATTACATCATGTAGTGGAAAGTGGTGCTTAACGAGCACGCTTCTCAAATGACAAATGATCTGGATAATGGGATCACGTGTACCCTGATGAAGTTTGTTCGTGATACCAAACTGAGTTGGGAAGCAGACACTTCAGAAGGGGGAACCACCCTCCAAGAAGACCTAGGTAGGCTGACAAGAATCTCATGAAGCTCAGCAAGGACAAGTGTGAGGTCTTGCACGTGAATTGCAGTGGAGACAGAAAAGGCTTAATCTTCTAAACATTTAATGATGAGTCTTATGAGATAGATTCTGTCGTTAGATTTTCATTATCAGATATCTACATCTACATCTATATATCTATAGTTATGTATATATGATATATACATAAAAACACCTATGTATTATAAATACATAATATCTATAAACTATTTGCAAAAGGTAGATGATCTCAGGATAATAATGAGACGGTAATGGACATATGAAGAATGTTAAATCCCCCCCTACAATATAACAAACCACTGCCCTCTATGACAGAGTTGAAGTAGTAGGTTATACATATGTGACTTCAGTAAGGATTTTAATACTGGTGTTGTCATAATAAATCTAAGGAATTCTGATCAGGATAGACTAAGCTTAGAAGATAACAAAGCTTCAGTCTTTTGTTGTGAAACTGGAATTATCAGACTACATCTAAGGAATTCTGATCAGGATAGACTAAGCTTAGAAGATAACTAAGCTTCATTTTTTTTGTTGTGAAACTGGAATTATCAGACTACATCTTAAGCAGTGTATGAAACGTGACTCCTACCTGGTCTTTATCTACTTAGGTCACCGATCTGTGTATGGCCCTAAGGCATACGAAGAGAAGGATCACACGGTTACAGAGATGGCCTCTTAAGGCCTGATCCCATTGGGTGATGTGTCACCAGCTTCAGAAGCATGCACAGCCTGCTCTGGGATCCAGGCACAGCTGGTTGGAAAACTGTAGAAGGAACATGAGAACATCCATGTGTCTAAATTGCAGTGGGGACGGACGTAGCCCAGATAATGATAGATTAAGATGTGGGAACCCCTCTATAAGTCTCAGACTTAGTGCATAATAAGGTAAAGAAATCTTTTCAAAACCCTATTTCAGTGTCAGGACTTAGAAAAAAAAAACAGTGATCTTTAAGTTTATAAAAATTTTTTCCACTGATTTTTGAGGAGGTGCTGACCTGAGCTTGAGGTCACTGCAGCAAAAATATTTCTGTCTCTCTCAGTCTCCTATGTGTCATTGTTTGGATAAGGCTTGCATTTCTTGGGGTTTGGCTGCACAGGACCACAGCCATGCAATGATTTCATGTCATCCTGTGATCACCTATGTGAGGGCAGCTCATCTAAAATTCCTTATCAAATTCACTTCGTCTTCATTTGGGGAAAATAAACTAAAATTCTGCTTCAGGGTTTGTCCTGTCTGTCTAATGCTGAGGTCGAGTGAGGGACTTCGGCAGTTGGACCTGATTTTTAGGGGACAGCAGCCAAGTATGATAGTCAAGAAAAGCCAAGATGAAAAACCAGAGAAGCCAAAGAGTGATTCAGTCCCAAGTGCAAGACAAGAGAGTGGGAAGCCACAGTGCCTACACTGCATGTACAAACAGGGTAAGGATCCCACAAGGCAAAAACAAAGTCAGGTGGGCTGGTAAGAGGCAAAAAAAGAGGTGTCAGAGCTAAGACAGGCGGGTGAGAACAAGCCACGGAAATGCAGCCGCAGCCAAGTTGCATACTGAGCAGCCAAAAGCAACTGGTGTGACTCCTTCCTGTCCCAGATGGGTGGAGAAACCACGACTTGGGTTTTCAGTCCTGTCCTAAGTCTCTTGGGGAATGGGCTGTGGTCAGCTGTAACTGGAGTGGTCAAGCAAAGATGAAGAAAGGTGATGTTCATTTATCACAGGTCAAATGGGGCTTGAAATATTCCCATTTTTACTAACTGGCAGGAAAGTCCATAAAGGTACTTAGACGCAGGTCCTCAAAGGTAAGGAAGTGCCTTAGTCCCTTTGAAGAGCAGGTACTTCATGAGGTGTTTGAAGGCTCGGCTGTACAATAAAAGTTCCCAAAGTCGATTTTCACTGAACTCAGCAGCAAACAACATTGCACAAAACTGGCATCCAGAACTGGTACAGTACAAGGCTTTGAAATGCTGAGAGTCCTGTAGTGTTGAGACCAAAAGGGTAACAGCAGAGAAACTCATGTTTTCCTGACTTTCACATGTTCTGGCACCTCTCCTGTTTTATCAATTGGCATCCTGTGAGAGCAGCATGAATCCTAAGTTGTATTCCAGAGAGAAAGGGATAAATTAAAATGAGTTTTTATCTTGTAATACTAATAAAACAGAATCCCTAAACATTATTCAATGATAGCAAACCCACATCTTCCAAGGGCTGTAGTAGTCCACCCCCGTCTCCTATATATCATATAAGATGCAACCATGACCCTTTTTCTCCTGGTACTCTGTACTTGGCCTGTGGTCTCCAACTTGTACATAGGGCTGTGATGTTGCTGTTGTTATAGAACCCCGTGGATGAGCCCCAACCTGTTACTCTGATGCAAAATCTACTACTAACAGCATTTGTTGTGGAAAATCTTGGAAAACGCAGTGCCAGCCGTGGTTCTATGCTGCAGTGGGGAGTTGTGCTGCCTTCTACCTAAAGCTCTAGGCTCCTGGCATTCCCCACTCCAAGTTGAATCCTCTGCCCTTCTCTCTGGCATACATCTCGAGGCTCCAGATGCATTTGTATGATCCTGTACAATGCAGCCCCCCCACATCAAAGATTCTGGCTTAACGAGCTGGGCCTTTGTGCTTACACGACAGACACCTTCCATTTTTAATTTGGTGTTTTTACAGCATCTAACATAATGGGAATCTGCCACCTATGGAGGCGATGGATGAGTATTTGTACAGTGATAGTAAAAGACCATTAACTGCTTTCCCTTGACTCAGCTCCAGGAGAAGCTGTAACAAGCTGTTCTTTGCTTTTTTTTGAAACAAGGGAAAAAATCATACCGCTTTCTCCTTCTTTGAATATATATATATTTTATATTTTGCTGTAGTGAGTTCCAAATACCGCTAGCTCTTGGCGGCTGAGGGAAAACATGGTGCTGCCAGAACTTTTGCTCTTATGTCTAGTTTCCATGTTTTTTCAGGGAAGATTATGCCAAGCCCTCGCTGCTATTGTCTTTTCAACAGGAGGGATATGCCAATGCTTTTCCAGCCTTTCAAGGCCATTTTATAGAGGGATATATCATGACGTTGCATCCTGTGCCCTTCCTTGTTATTTTCCGAAACTCTGTTTTGCCAGGACCATTTGCTGGAATTTCCAAACAAGTTATCCAATGGTCATTGCTCTGTGAGCCATTCCAGACTGCTCTTACACTAGAACTTTTTTCCTCTGAGCAAAAAGCCACAAACAAACAGTGTCCACTATTTCTCCTTTGTGCATGTTAAGGAAAGAACAGGGGGAAAAGCAGAAATTGACATTAAAGGATATGACATCCATGCTGTAAGACTCAATGAAATAAATGCTATACAGAATTTTTCATCACTGGGAGAAGGATCCTAAAATGGACCACCCAATGCTATTGCATGAGTAATGATTTAAAGGCCAGAAAGAAAGACTCAGTAGCACTGCAGAACAGTCCCTTTAGGGTATTAAGGTGTGTCTTAACTGGGAGTAATTATTGCTTTCCAAGTGGTAAGAAAAAGGCCAGCAAGCAGTTTTGCATTACCCTAGGTCTGCCCTGGAGAAAGATCCGTGTGGGGATACATGGAAGCACCACTCCATCCACATGTAAGAGTTGCTGAGAGCACTCTGCTGTGAAGACAGCAGCTCTGGAGAAGAGAGCTTGCAAAAAGTCTTGAAGAGCTTGAAGGGCCACGAAGATCATCAGAGGGCTGGAGCACCTCTCCTGTGAGGACAGGCTGAAAGAGCTGGGGTTGTTCAGCCTGGAGAAGAGAAAGCTCCAGGGAGACGTTATAGCAGCCTTCCAATATCTGAAGGGAGCCTATAGCACAGCTGGAGAGCTGGAGAGGGACTCTTTATCAGAAAGTGTAGTGACAGGACGAGGAGTAACCGTTTTAAATCAGAAGAGGGAAGATTTAGATTAGATACTAAAAAGAAATTCTTTTCTGTGAGGGTGGTGAGGCACCAGAACAGGTTGCCCAGGGGAGTCGTGGATGCCCCATCCCTGGAGGTGTCCAAGGCCAGGCTGGATAGGGCCTTGAGCAACCTGCTCTAGTGGGAAGTGTCCCTGCCCACGGCAGGGGGGTTGGAACTCGATGATCTTTAAGGTTCCTTCCAATCCAAACCACGGTTGTCAAGAGGACAACCATGACTGATAAAAAAAGTCACAGAAGAGCAGAATAGAAGGTATATTCCCATACTTCAACCTAATGTTGAAGTCCTTACATGACCTGCAGTGGAGAAGCCACATAGAGGATACCAAAACTTGAGAATCCTCTTCTCTGGTGTGTCACCTAGAATGGCTCTGAAGACATCTGTCAATGAGAAAGAAGTGTGAACTACTAGTTAGGGTTTTATATTCTTCCTGGTCTTTCCATCTGCATGAGACCTGTCACACAGAGCGTATGAACTGTGAGGTTGCAGGTGTGAACAGAAGCTCTGACTACAGCTGCTTTAACTCCCAAAGTTGCTTATTCGGTTTTCATCATGTCGACATTGATGAACAGGCAGCGCTCTGAAATTTCATAGCTTTGCTCACACTCCATTTCAGAATGAAGCAGGTGTTACCTGAAATTTCAGAATTGCCCTTGAAACAGGAATCCTGGTTCCTACCCGCTTCTGCAGCCCCCAATTTCAACATCACCCATCTGTGCCTTGTCTTCTGGTTTGCACCTAGAAAACGAGATCTTCTGGGTACAGGATACCAGTTCTGCTTTTATAGAAAACACGTCGTTGAGTGTTACCCTTAGACCTATACTTTATGATAAAGTGAGACTATACCAGCTCAGAAGCTGTGAATACAACAGGGCCACCCTCCTCCTCTCGCTTGCATACCCCCTCCAGCCTCTTCACTGCCTTTTTATCTGGTGCACAATCTCTCTTGGCTAATACTACATAGAGTTACACCAATTAAGGTGTATATGACAACAGGGAGTGGGATACTGACTGTGAGAGGAAGAAGGAAGAGGAAAATTCGGGGTATCCTGAGTGATGACTCTGTCTAGCTAATAATTGAAGGGGTGGAAATCTCTTTCAGGCTCTGTAGAAGTAGGTTTGTCTATTGGAATGCATGAAGAGGTGGATGCAACCAGTTCAGGCTTGAAAGAGGACAAAAGCAACAGGTTTATTTATTGCCGCATATAGAGGAGGTTCCCTTCCCAGTGCATGTCTAGTAAAAAGAAAAGAGGAGAGGAGAGGAGAGGAGAGGAGAGGAGAGGAGAGGAAGCCATCCCTGGACTCCTCTTACCCTACCTGTAGCTGGAGAGCTGTGCAGCAAGACAAGAAAACTGGACGGTGTGGAGGCATGTTGGAATCAAGAGGGGAAGAAGAGGGACAGGAGAAGGCCAGTGATGTGACAGATGTGAAAGTTAAAAAAGTGGAAAACAAAAACCTTTAAGTGCAAGGAGTTAGTGATGGAGAAGATGACAATAAGTATATAAAAATAAAGGTTTTACCTAGTTACAGCTATGCATTGGAGTATTTCCTCCATTGGAAAAATTGGTAGATATTCAGGCTTTCCTCATAATGACAGCAAGATCAGACTGGATATTTCCTCCACTGTTATCCAAGCCATCATCCCACACCAGCTCAACATGTGCTAGTCCTGGCATTTGTAGAAACCTGTTCACAAGTGCTTTCACAAGTATTTTTCTCTATGTCCTGTATGAATTATCTAAAATTCTCTAAAAATCTGTTGCAATTCTGATAACTGATGTTTTTCCAAAAGCTCAGGGAAGGTCATGTCTGTCTTCCATGTCTGCTGAAGAAAATTTCTGAGTGCCCAGGTGTGAAGAGAAGGTCTCCCAAATGAGATTTTAGTTACATCAAAGACTGAACAGATAATAATCTTAACAAGACCTCACTCATATACAACTATACTTATGCTGTTTCTGTGATATATGTATTATTTATGAATGTTATCCAAGCCATCATCCCACACCAACTCAACATGTGCTAGTCCCGGCATCTGTCGAAACCTGTTCAAAAGTGCTTTCACAAGTGTTTTTCTCTATGTCCTGTATGAATTATCTAAAATTCTCTAAAAATCTGTTGCAATTCTGATAACTGATGTTTTTCCAAAAGCTCAGGGAAGGTCATGTCTGTCTTCCATGTCTGCTGAAGAAAATTTCTGAGTGCCCAGGTGTGAAGAGAAGGTCTCCCAAATGAGATTTTAGTTACATCAAAGACTGAACAGATAATAATCTTAACAAGACCTCACTCATATACAACTATACTTATGCTGTTTCTGTGATATATGTATTATTTATGATAGTATTCTTTCTTATAATTTTGTATCATGGACTTTTATTAGCAAAGTGGTATTTGGGATGGTCATTGCCAGGGCCAATAGACTTATTTATTATTCTATTATGCTAGAATTCCCCTTGTTTTGGCAAACTATGGCTAAAAATTACATGCCAATGAGCAGCAGCTGACACAGTATTATGTTGCCCTGATTATGTAAATTTTCCTTTTGCTCCCTAAGGAGTCAAGTACAGCTTACTCAGTGTGGTGGTAGACAGGGAGAAAGACCCCAGAAATATTGCAACACCAATAAGTGTGTTCATGCTGTAGAGAGAAGCCACAGCCTGAGATAGAGGGGAGGGGGAGTTTCAGGATTTGGGAAAGTTTTAGAAGGAAAAAGAACTGCAAATTTTCAGTTTGCAGGCTGGTGTCACTGCCTCTTCTGGGTTAGTGAGCCCTGTAAGGGGCACTTGGAATAGGAGAAGGGGGATATCTGACACCCTTGGTCTCCTTTGGACGTCAGTTCATCCTGGTCTGGGGTGGCTGGTGGATTCAGCTCTCTCTTTTCAAGGAACAAGCTGGGCGATGAGCACTCAGTGAGCTAAAGTTAGGTGACATGAACCTTGACCTTAGTCTCATGGCTCCACAGGCTCCATCCTGTGCAGGGAGGATGGGAACCTGCCCTTCTCTGGTTGCGCTGTTTGGACCTTGCTAAGCTCCGCCAGAGCAGCAACCACAAGCCCCAGATGTACCTACCACAGGAGTTTTGCTGCTCTGCAAAGTCAGTTTTCCTTAGCAACAGCAGCTCTTTCTACTTCTCCTCCAAGGACCTCAGCTCGCCCAAGCTAACGAGACCAAATTAATGCCTACGTGAGGGCAATAGGCATAACCGTATCCATTTCACTTTCTGGTAAGCTGAACAGGGGGAATAGGCCTCAGATGAACCCTGCTGACCTTAGATGAACTTCGCTCAGTTTTCCTCCCCTTGCCATGTGCTCTGAGTATTTATTTGCAAACTCCCTGAGGCCCCGTCTTGCTGCATCCTGCTGGCTTCTCTCTTTGAAATCCACCACATCCACAGCTTTACTTTGGCAGCAGAGGGCACTGCCCCCTTCTTAATTTTTTTTTTCCACACTCATCCCCTCCCTCACTCTCCTCCAAAGGCTGCAATTACGCTCTCAGTAAGTGGTGCTGTCTGTCTGCAAGCTCCTGAGAGTTTGATTTGTCTTGGCTCCCAGCTCTGACATGCCTGGGAAGGGCAAGGAAAGGAAATGGGTGGGAGCTCCCATCTAACCACGAACTTGTCCTCCCCCCTCTCCTTTTCTTTTTCTCCCCATCCCCTTCCCTCCCCCATCCCAACCAGAGGAAGGATCATGCTGCATCGCTTAGAAAGAATTACTCTGAAAGTTTGGGTTGGAAATTTATTTTTTTTCCGTCCCTTTCAAATGAAATACGCTGGGAGTCTCTCCCATTTCCAACGAACGGGGTTGTTGTTACAAGAGACATGTGTGCTTGCGTGTGTGTGTGTGTGTGCGTGCCTGCAAGACGTGTTTGCTCGCTCACATGTGCTTGTGTGTGGGCGTGTAGTAAGTAGTGGTATGCACTTGTGAGCAGCCAGGAACTACTCCAGTGCTTCTAAATATCTATGCATTTTATTTGCTGTTCCTGAAGATTTCCCTTTTTCCCCCTTTATATCTCTTACTGTCCTTCTCCTCAACTATTTTCTAAGATTTTTAAGTTACAAGTCCATCCTGACAAGTGCTGAGTCCCCCCAGGGATCATCAAACACGCATTTTGGGTTTGAGGAATGGAGAGAAGGACTCAGGTGTGAGTCTGCACTTCATTTCTCCACGTGTGGCTAGATCCCACGTTTGCCTTGCACAGTGATGCGGCCTCTCTCCCATTTTACCACACTCCTGAAACAAAAACAAATGAATCTCCAACCTGTCTTATACCTTTTGGGAATTTTCCGACGTTGTGTTTTGATGACCAAGAGAAATGACAGCACAACCGTAGCTGAGCCTCTGAATAGGATCCCTAACCTTCATATGGTGCTGTGGATCCGAGCCGTACTTGGGCATGTGTCACAGCAGTTTCACAGTGAAACAGAGGGCAAGTGAGAGGTTTGACAGGAGTGTGAGGAAGCTGTACCTATTGCAGACCTCTGAAAAAAAAAAGATATTAAGTCTTGTGCCATCACCAGCAGCACTGATGAACTGTACCACTGGAGGTAACCCTCTTGTTTTAGTATTTGCTGTAGACATTCCCTGACGCTGCTGTTATCCATACCCCATCCTCACCCTCTGAATACAGAAAAGGATGCCCAGAGATGGGGAGGTAGAAGAGGAGAGGGGTCCTAACTACAGTTTTTCTATGGGTTTTGTGGTCTCTAAGAATCCCTGGATGCAGACCCTGCCTTTCTTGCCACCCAAGCACCATGCAACATGATGAGAGGCACGTGTCCCCCTCTTGCCCACCCAAATGAAGGGCGTCACTTCCTAGCTCTTAACTAGTTTGGTGATTAGAGAACCACATTGTTGCTCAGGGCAGTGGAGACCAACACTTCATCTTCTGCCCTTTGGGGTTGCTTTTGCACACTTGGTTTGTAGGATCCTTCTTTAAAGTGTGGGCTGTGCCACAGCAAAGTGTGGTGGATGCCCACAATGAAGTCTGTCTGCATAGGAAAAGTGACTTGTACCCAGTCTGTCATGTGTTCTTAGAAGGTAGGGATGTTCTTCCCCATTGACACTGGGCCATCACATGATTTGGACAGGCTGAGAGAGTTGGGGTTGTTCAACCTGAAGAAGACAAGGCTTCAGGGAGACCCTATAGCAGCCTTCCAGTACCTAAGGGGGGCCTACAGGAGAGATGGGGAGGAATGGTTTTAAAATGGAAAAGGGGAGATTTAGATTAGGTATTAGGAAGAAATTATTTCCTGTGTGGGTGGTGAGACACTGGTCCAGGTTGCCCAGAAAAGCTGTGGCTGCCCCATGCCTGGAGGTGTTCAAGGCCAGGTTGGATGGGTCTTTGAGCAGCCTGGTCTAGTGTGTCCCTGCCTGTGGCAGGGGGGTTGGAACTTTATGATCTTTAAGGTCACTTATAAGCCAAACCCTTCTATGATGTTATAGAAGTAAACACTCAGAGGCCTGCTTGAAAGGGAAAACACTTGATGGCCCCATCTCGCTTTTAAAGTTCTGCACAGCCATGGCTTTTTTATATCTTGGCTCTATCTGAACATTTGACAGCCAGTGCTAGCACCTGACCTGCTGTCCTCTTTGCTTTGAAGGAACCTCATCAGAAAAGCAAAACTGGGAAGCAGCTAGGCTCTGATTTTTGTTTTGCCAAAGGCTGGCACCCTGAACACATAAAAGGTAAACGATAGAATGAGAAGGGTGGTCTCTGCACTTGCAAACAGAAATTAAACACATGGGAAGGAAGAAACAAATATGCAAAATAATTTCCCCTGGTTTGGAAAAGGAAACATGGAAAACTAACAGCCTCAAAGCACAGGTTGTGGCTTTTGGGAGAAAGAATGCGAACAGTCACTTTCTCATCCTGTTTCTGTCATTCCAAGACTTGTGTGAAAAGGCTGATGTTGAATCCCAGTTAGCCATAAAATAACAACAACAAGTCTGCCCAGTGGCTGCGATTTGCCAATTGTGAGCTTTCTGCACCTACACCAGGACTCAGAAAGATGGAAGTCTGCAAAACATCCCAGCTAGGAGTGCAGAATCCTTGAAAAATGTGATCTCACCCACGGGGACAATCTGATTAAATGAGTGTTACTTATTGTTCCAACACCATGGCAATGTCTCCAGAAGGAATACAAATCACTTAGTGCAATGAGATAGAGCCAGCTGAGCAGGTACCAGGAATGTGGGAGTTGCTTATTAGTCACCCTGGGGGGAAGAGCTATTGCTTTTTTTATTTATTTCATTTTTATTCGCCTGTACTCATCACCCCCCCATCCCCGACACCACCACTTTTTGTAGTGAAACTAATGAGATAGGGGCTGATCCAGAAATCCTGAGCACATCATGGCATTTTTCCATTGGCCATGGGAACCAGGTGGGACCTTTGTGCTGGCAAATCTCTTTCCTGATCAAATCCCAGCGGGTACAAATCAGCACAGCTCTGCTGAAGTCAGTGAGGGGTTCTCATCTATCACTTGTTTTATTAATATTGCTCTGTCTACAGGTCCAGGCTCTCCAAGAACACATCTTCTATTTCATTGCCTCTCATCGAAGGCAATGTGTGAGTGCTGATTTGCCCAGGCTGAGGATCTGGTCCAGCTCTTTCATTGTTGAGTTTTTTTCCCCTCTCTCTTTCTCCCTCTCTCTCTTTATAGCAGTGTTGGAATTGCTGTAAGGTTTACAGTGCAGTAATAATCACCTCATTATTATTAATAACCATGGCAACAGAATGGAAATTAATCACACTACTTCTGTTTATCCCCATAGAAACAGAGCCAAAACAAACAAGACTTATCCACAATGGCTATTCCTAGAAATCATACATACTACATAATTACCAATGAAATGAACCAGCAACTGCAAGCTGCCTGGGTTGTCCAGAAGCACCTATGCAAAGGTCAAGGATATGCAGTCAGGTCAGTAACGAGAAGGGATGCTTCCTCAGGTTGATTAGTGGGTGACACATATCTTCGGTAGCTTTGCTCATTTTGTTGATTGGTTTTACTCTTCAGCGTTTGTCTTGGTGATTGGATGCTGAGAGAACATTGACATGATTTACTCTTCTTTGTTTTTAAATAAAAGATAAGGGATCAGTAGATCTAAGCTGATTAATGATTGGAAGGGAGGCTTCAGAGAAATATCAGTTTCTGTGAGCTGCTGAAGACGACAACACTTCTTTCCATGTGCCAAGAAGTAAAGTAAAATACCAGTCCAGCAGTGAGGATAATAACTGGAAAGAGTGAGAATACAATATAGATATGTTTTCTTTGTAGTATCATCAGCCTTGTTTGCAGGAGATATGGAGGATGTGATCCTGATTTTCTTTGCAGAGAAGTGAAACTCTGACACTCACTTTTACAGGAAAATCTCTTCTGCCACAGTCATTCTTCATTCAGATACAGTTGCACAGCAGTTGTTTGCCTGTGTTCCCCCCCCAAGACTATTACTGCACTTTATTTAAGCTGTCACCGACAGATAATCTAACTTCTGCATCTGCTTTTGCCTATGGCTTAATGACACACACAGGAGACTCCTTTCCAGGCTTTCAAAGTAACGAATTCATCTCTCAGATGATCCTTCAAACCCAGAGGTTCTGCTGACTCTTATCTACAGATGCAGCAGCACAGATTAGAGTTGGTGCGGAAAGATGAGAGAGGTATGAGACGTAATGATGATTAAAACCACAACTCATTCTGAAGCCTTTTTTTTTTGCAACAGGATATGGTCACACTTAAACCCTCAGGGTACATGAAATCAGCTGCACGTTGGAAACCTACACTACTTTCACTAAAGAAGTGAAACTCAGTCATGAGGAGGGACATGTAGTTGCCATGTCCTCCAAAGCCTCAAGAAGTCTTGGCGG
The DNA here is from genome assembly GCF_001431845.1 of Calidris pugnax. Taxonomy (NCBI): domain Eukaryota; kingdom Metazoa; phylum Chordata; class Aves; order Charadriiformes; family Scolopacidae; genus Calidris; species Calidris pugnax. The sequence goes on from NW_015090864.1 coordinate 1,003,711, forward strand.
ATCTTCTCACTTTACTATAGGCTCTCCTCCAACTCTGAAAAAACATACCAGCTATCTCTTATCTCTGTCTCTCACCTACAAAATGGTGATAACAATTCTCTAATTTTCCTAAATACCACTTATTTTATATGCATAACATATAAATTTTGGTGGACAGGGGAATTCCCTTGTTGTCTCACTGTACTTTGTACAAATATACTAAATCGTGTTCAAATGGAGGCATTCAAACTGGAAATGATAGAGGGAACAGCCCTGAGAACCATCTGCTTTATGAGGTTTAACTGACCTTTTAAGCTTACCAAAAAGACAGAGAGAATATAATTATCTGGGATGAATCCCATCTGAACTTCCTCCAGCCAGCTCTTCTGAATCCAATTAAACACAACTTTTCCATGCCGAAGGACAGTTGAGGAGAGATTGATATTGCTATTGGGCAATGCAAAGATACTCACAAGTGTTTTCCGCCTGTTTTATATAATTCACTCCCAGAATTATGTTTTTTTGTCCAAATGACACCAGCACTGACAGGTCACTGAAGATACAGGTCCTGTGTGCTCAGACCAGGGACATGACAAAAGGAGTCAGTGCATTTCCAGTTCTGCACCATATAATATTGACATGTTCTCCACTGACTACAGAGAAATTCCAGATTTCCTCAGGTAGATAGCTATGTGGGATATCATTTGTTAGATTATTTGACTAAAAGTTAATCAATCATTAAGACTGGGAGAGAATTGGGAACATATGCTCTGTGACAGCCTGGTCATTGTCTGAACTAGGGCACACAGAACCACAGAGGCTGGTTTCCTCTATCAGACTGGGGTAGGAGGTTCAGGTCCTGAAGTCGACACAATCCAGCAACTTCTGACATGATCCACCATTTAAACACAGAGATCTGATGTGCATGAGGGCACCCCTCTGAGCCTCCACCTCCCAGAAGGCCACAGTCTACCTGAATGGTGTTCCTGTGTTGTATCTGGTGACCTCATGTCTTCTGGAAGTTTCAAATGGCATAAGATACCCTCTCCGAGACAGCTGATTTGCACCCTAAAACATACATATATATTTAATCAGATAAATCCACTTTGATGTGCCTACCGTCCACTCACCAACAGCAATGATGATTAGTTATCATTTAATGTTCACTTAAAGACTTTGCTGAAGAAGAGAAGCTTAGAGGAAGACATATCGGCTGAAATCCTTTATGGTCTACAGGAAATAAAGATGAATTACCAAACAATCCATTTTTGAAAACTCTGTATCAGTTTTGCCACTTAATGATCTGCTTTTGTGTATGGGAAGACTGTATGTAGGTAGACAGTGAGACATGCAGATGCTTGTTCTGCTTCGTTAGTTCCAAATATATTAATGCACCCACAGAAATGTTCTCACAGTGTGGTGTAGCATGCAATACACAGCGAATGACTTGCTTGGGGCCTGAATTCTTCCTGCAAATCTCATTAATATCACAGATAACTTTTTCTCAAGTTGAAACAGGGCTGTCAGACAGTGCTTGTGTTGTCCCAGCTTCCAGGAAGAAGATTCAAATAAAACATTACGAGAAAGAGTAGGGACAGCAGAGTGCTGTAATCAGTTGCCCGGAAAGGTTGTGGAAATTCATTCATCGGAGAGTTTTGGAAAAATCCAAGACAGTTGTATGTTAGGAATTGTGTAAGTAGAGTGGTTTCTTTCCCAGAGCAGGAAGTTGGAGTAGATGACCTTATTCTGTCTTCCTCTGCCCATTTTTCTGTGTGTCTGTGCTGCTTTGACTAGATTTGACATCTCTTTTTGGCTACTGATGTGCATTGGTTTAGTAGTTTATCCTTTAATGCAAACATAGATCCCTAGAACTGACAATAATAACTGACTTACCTGTAGAAGCCCTTCTTGTTGTTCATAGCATCCCTTGCCAAATTCAGCTCCAACTGCACCTCAGCTTTCCTGACCCAATCCCTCCAAAACCAGGCAGCATTCCTGTACTCTTCCCAGCGTACTTGTCCCTGCATCCACTGCCTGTGCATTTTTTTTCTTGCCCTTTATTTTGACCAGCAGGTCTCGACTCAGTCATGATGGTCTCGTGCCTTCCTTTCCAGATTTCTTAGATCTGGGGATCCAGATCTCCTGCGCTCTACGGTAAGTGTCCTTAAAGATCTGCCAGCTCAGTTCTGCTCCCTTGTCCCCGAGGGCTTTTTCCCAAGGGATTTTATTGACTAAATCCTTGAAGAGCTGGCAGTTTGTTTTCCTAAAATTCAGTATCTTGACTTCACTTTTCACCTGATCCCTCAGGACTGCGAACTCCACCAGTACATGGTCACTGCAGCATAAGGAGTATAAAAGCTCAAGAAAAAAATAAAATTATTTAGCTCTCGAAGAATCTAATATTCTTCAATAAGTGTGCATGAACAAAATTCTACTTACTGTGAGAAAGCCTTTGTCTTACTTTCTGAGCCTAAAATAAATCATAAGGGTTTGTGTCCTGGAATTAAAAAACATTTGTAGAGCAGTTAAAAAGGTGAATATGTCAATTCGTTAACCCGAGTTAAATGAGAGTCACAAGTTTTTACATGAAGTGACATGGGGATTATTATTTTTTTTAATCTGAAGCAGAATCCAGCCCTAATATCCTTCCTGCTACTTAGTGAAGTTGCAAAAACCCAACGTATTTCATGATAGTACTGCCAACACAAAGTAATATTTTATACTGAAGACGTCTACTTACAAACTCTGACCTTTAAAGTATTATGTAAAACTTTTACTAGAGATACAAACAGTTTGTTAATGTTAGCAGGGATGGTAAATTAAGAAAAATACTTTTCTTCCCATGAGTTGAAAACAGAGGTTGCTCAAATCTCAGCTCACTTGTGTGGGGAGGATTTATGATTTCAAACTTTAAAGGGGCATTCAAGGAGTTTGACACAGTATTAGTATGATAGATGTAAACTTCATGATTTGGCTAACTTTAAGTTTAGAATCCTAGAATCACAGAACAGTTTTGGTTGGAAAGGACCATAATGATCACCTAGTTCCAATCCCCTGTCATGGGCTGGGACACCTCCCACTAGACCAGGTTGCTCAAAGCCCTGTCCAACCTGGTGTTGAATACTTCACCCTGACAAAAACAGACAAGATATCAAGTCCCCAGGGTACCCATTCAATTCTTGTTCTTGGAGATCTGATGATGGGAAGATCTTAAAATCACTCTTTGCTGAGATAAAGCTACTGAAAATCCACTGCAAAGCCCCATCTTTCACTCTGTACTGAAAAATTATCTTCAGGGCAGGTCCTGAGACTTTTCCTGGTAGAGTCCTATCAGTCACAAAGCAGGAATTGAATGATAGATAATGTTGACTTACATAAGTGAATCAGAAATTACTCTGCTTGATACAGTTGCTCTTGATCTTCCTCATATAAGGTCACAAGAAGCATACCATATCCACAGCTAGTCATGTATGAACTTCTCAAAAGGTCTGCAACTTTGGTTTAGGAATGCAACCTAGTTTTGTCCTGCAAAAAAGCCCAGGAGCCCAAGTTGAAATCAAATCATCAGTGTACCCAGAGATGCCCATTTGCATAAGAAGAAAGAAATTTATGCCCCTAAAAGCTTGTAGTCACCTGAGACAGCCAATGAAATATTGCTATGTCCATTCAATAGGTAGGATGAACCGAGACCCAGACAAAACCTATCATGCCCTAGACAACAGCATACCCTATTGCTTATTTGCTAAAGCAGTGTCTCCCCTGTTTAAGCTCTCAGTGATATGATGTGTCTTCTTTCAGGGAGTTCCCTGCCTCCTCTTTTACCATTGTGTGCCTCTTATTGAGTGAATATTCCACTTTCTTAATGTTTCCTAACACCTATTAATCACTCTGTCATAGGATGGATATTGTTTCATTTGGTCAATGCAAACGTTTCCCATAGCATGAAGTTCAATTCACTGAATTTCACTGAATTCTTTCCCTTTGTTCACCTGTGTGTTCCTCTGTAAATAACTTGGAGGCAGGGATGCTGCTGCCATAGCTGCGCTGAGCAGTCCTCACCTCCTGAATTATTCTGGTAGCAGGGTGACCTGCAAAAGGAGTGTAATATATGGATGACTGAGATCGTCTTCTCCTATTTCGCCATTTGCTCAGTGCCAAGCAAGTCAAACAGGCAAGTGTAACAGGAAAGTAAATTGGACAAAATGGCTTTTTAGCACTCCCCCAAAAAATATTGGAAGAGGTTTTTGTTCTCTAGCAATACAGTTGGGGAACAACTTCCAAAAATAGGGGACTACTATCTGTGCAAGTGGCTATTCATTGTATGATTAAAAATGAGCACAAACTTACCATGCACTACTGGGCTCAAAAGTAGACAGCTTATGGTTTTTAGTAGAGTAAATAAAACTGAATTTTGACATCATGAGAATTATGGTTTTCGGTAAATAAAACTGAATTTTGACATCATGAGACTGACAAGTCAGGTGGGCAGAGGAGCAGTGGGTTAGGGGATGTATCTAGAGGGACCAAGTGAGGTAGCAGGTTTCCTGCTTTGAAGCTACCAACAAGTTGGCTGGAGTAAAGACAGACTCTGCTGTGGTTGGGGATTGCTCATGGGAATAGAAGCCACCCTCAGACACAGGCATAAGTCTGTCTTTCTCAGGTAGCTTGGGTGGCTTTGCAAAACCCTAGAGGAGGAAGAAGGTAAAAGGGACCTGTCCATTTCCATTTCTGTTGTGGGTGCAGCTTACTGAGCTTGTATAACAGCTGTTGAATGTGATCCAGTTTGGAGGTCCATGGACCTTCTGAAGATTACCCACTGGTGGCTGTACCTAGAAGACTGAGTTCACCCTACTGCTCCTTTAGGTAAGGCATGGAAACCTGCTAGACACTCAAGGGGAGTCTTGACATGTTACAGCATTAGAGGTTTTGCTCTTCAAATTCACTTTCCTCTGATGATATTCCATGTCTTGTCTTCAATTTTTGTCAGCTGCAAACAATCACAGAATTGCTATAGGATCAAGGAAAAGAGTTAAAATGTTCTGGGAAACATTCCAAATAGAAATGAAAGGCTAGAAAGGGAGGAAGAATTACAGTATTGACACTGTACCTGCAGACCCTGGGCAAGTTTAGAATCATAGAATCATAGAATCGTAGAATGGTCCAGGCTGGAAGGGACCTCCAAAGATTAAAAAATCCAAAATCTCCTCATTGTGTTTACTTTTTACTAAGTATTTGTTTTTTACAGAGCGCTTATTTTTCAATTAAAAACTCCAAGAATAAAAAGAGACACCACGTGACATTTTGAAGAAAACATTTCAAAGTTTTTCTAAATTACTTGCATTTTCTACAAGTTCTGCAAAATTTGTGTGTCCTGGATTTGATTCTTGGTATTCTAACCCCTTACTTTCAAGAATTACAAACAAGCAGGTTGATGAAAATAGTGTATTTTAAATTGATTCTGCAAAGTATTTCAGAAAGTAGAATTTGTCATCAGATTTGAGGGTTTTTTCATCAGAAAAATCAAACCCATTCATACAACTAGAAGATAGCTTTTCCAGATGCAATAAAAACTCTGCACATTTCTACAGCCAATTGGTACTCTATTGACCACATCTTCATTGGCCACAATGGGAAGTGAGACCCTCAGCTCACAAGACAGTGAAATCTGTGATGCGAATTCCTCTTCTGTTGTATGCTTGAGAAGAGACAGCTTGAGTATTGGTTGTTGTCATGAAAGTGTAAAGCAAAAGTATCTCTACTGATATTACACAACTGGGGTGAGTGGGAAGAAAATGAAAACCTACTCAGCAGAATTATTCAGGGTCCTAGTTTTGCGAAGTTTGTGTGACATAGTGGAACATAATGAGTCTTCTTTAAATCAGTCTAATTCACATCTACAAAAAAGAGCAAAACGGTAATCCTTATGCCAAAACATATTAGAAAAGGAGCAATGAGTGAATGCAAAACTTAGGGAAGCTCAAGTGATCCGAGGCTGCAGTTGTCAAATGATGCAAGAGGAATTTCAGAAAGCCAGATATCTAGGCATTTTCAAGTTTTATAGGCATCTCTGATTCAGGAGAGCTAAAAAATGAATAGGTAGAGGGTGACATAATAACTATATGAAAATTTTGGTAGATTTTTTTCCTTCTATGAGGCGTACTCTGACAGAACCGTGGTTTCTAGTCCTTTTTGCAAAGTGTCATAGCAATTCATTAAGCCTGGGGAAGACTTAAGATGCTTTGGAAAAAATCGAACAGTCTAATTCACATCTACAGAAAAGAGCAAAACAGTAATCCTTATGCCAACACATATTAGAAAAGGAGCAATGAGTGAATGCAAAACTTAGGGAAGCTCAAGTGATCCGAGGCTGCAGTTGTCAAATGATGCAAGAGGAATTTCAGAAAGCCAGATATCTAGGCATTTTCAAGTTTTATAGGCATCTCTGATTCAGGAGAGCTAAAAAATGAATAGGTAGAGGGTGACATAATAACTATATGAAAATTTTGGTAGATTTTTTTCCTTCTATGAGGCGTACTCTGACAGAACCGTGGTTTCTAGTCCTTTTTGCAAAGTGTCATAGCAATTCATTAAGCCTGGGGAAGACTTAAGATGCTTTGGAAAAAATCTGAAAAAATCTGTCTAAGTAATGGAGCATGGACAAGAATAACCTAAGAAATCTTCTCGGAAAAAATCTGAAAAAATCTGTCTAAGCAATGGACCATGGACAAGAATAACCTAAGAAATCTTCTCTTATTTCTCCTAAGTCAACACTGAAAAGGGAGTTTTCAGACCACCTACAGTGATGCTTAAGACAGCACTACAGTTGAAGGGTATATTAAATGATTTAGATCTCCTACTGCCCCATGCTACAAGGCCTTATGTGGTAGCAGAATCAGTGAAGGGATATAAAGGCTGAACAAATATTCCCTCTTACAGATCCCAATGTTGGTGTCCATCCACGTAAGACACCACAGCAGATCGTCTAAAACGTGGCCCTCAATTTTTAAGCAGATCCTGTTGAGTTCCTCGAGGATAAAAGCAGTTTCTAGAAGTATTTATGAGAGTTCTTTTGGATCCAGAGTGGGCAGAGACCTCATGATTTGCCATTCAAGTTTAGTTTCCTTTAATTGGATAAGATTAGAATAGGCTGGAAATTCACTATATCCCAAAGAATAATACAATAGTCTGTTAAAAGGATCAATGGAATTCTTATATTTATTTTGTCAACTAAAATTGAAGGCAAAGATATTTCATTTTTCTAATTGTTAACACTCTTACAATGTTTGCCAGATGTGGCTTTTAAGTGAAGAAGTGGAAAACTTTCTTTAAAAAATTAAACACTGCAGTTGTACAATGTTCTGTGGAGCTGGCTGCTCTGTTCCCACTTCTGTTTAGTTTGGATCTTCCTTCTTAGGCCTGTGTTTCTTCATCAGGTGCTTCCCAGTGTCCTTACCACTGATGGGATAATCAGTGAACACGCAGAGGTTGAACCTGAAAGCTTGCACAAAGAAGAGCTGGAGAGTCAATTTGAGGAAGTCGGAAGAGAGAGTTATTACATTCTCCTTCCAGTGCTGATCCCGTGGCCTAAATGAAACCAATTATCCAATCACTTTCAAATGTAGATGTCTTAAAGGAAGAAACTGCCTCTTTATTTTGACATTTAGACAAGCTTTCAGAACTACGAAGGAGATACAGCTGCGTCTGAAGTCCCAGGTGTGGATTTTTAGTCTCTCTCCTTAAATCTCTCTTATTTCACAAAACAAAAATACCAAATTTGATTAAGATAAAGAAGAAAGATAAGTACAGTGATTTAAACTGAGCTTTCACTTGAAGAGGGACAGACCAAGCGTAGAAAGGTTTGGCTTTTCACAGCCGTCAAGCATTGGACTCCAAATGACCTATGCAAACAGAAAAAGGGTTGATGCTCAGCTGGAGTAAATCAGCAGAGCTTCAGCAACACTGCCTTAATTTACACCAGCTAAAGAACTATCCCAGGCCCTCATTAATGGTCCCTCAGCTAACCGATCTGACCAGACAGGAAAACCACAGACACATCTGTTTCCTGCCCTCCATTCTTCAACTACCACACCCACTTTTATCTGCAGTGTGCTCCATGGTATGACTCACTTTAAATACAGAGGACATACTTTCTCTATGTCTGTTAGACTTCAAATTAAGAAGCAAGAGGTAGGTTGTTTTGAGGGGTCCCTGGTGGACTTTTGGGTGGAGAATGGAAGTGCCTTATATTTTTTTCCATAGTTGAAAGACGGTATCACAGGAATAACAGCATAAAGTTGTTTATTAGTTGTGTGTATTTTACATTTCTAAATAGCGTCAAGGGCGCTAGTCATAGAGAAGGACTCCCTTTTGATGTGGCATAAGTAATAATAAAAAAGTATAAATAATACCAGATACGTTAGCTACAGATCAGCCAAAAGTAGTAGATCATGGGTTTTGTCTACATTTCTATAGTCCTTTTGCATGGTCACAGAACAAACAAAGGAAACATCCATCAGACCATTTGAGATGTCAAACCCATCGGAAAACCTACAGCTCTCTTGCTTAGACTTTTGAACCCGACCTTTTTATTTTTCACTTGGCTGGATACGTTGTATTTGGCAGCCTCCAGAGCACGCACTGCTCCTGCCCCAGTCCCCATACAATTAATGTTCAGGAACAACCAGAGGAGAGAGGAGAAGAATTGTATAAATTAGACCACACCCATGGTTTTGAGGTCCAATGTCATGATGCTTGCCAGGGCAGAGAATTGGTGTTGGGAGGGCCAACATTTTCCCAAGTGCCAAGAAAAAAAATCAAGGCATTAGACCCATATAAGCAGGACCAGTTATGCATCAGGGGAACTTCTCAGGCAATGGAAATTTGGAGATTCCCCCAGTCCTGAATGATCAGTCTCACCCTACAGACAATGCTAAATCTGCAAACTATTGTACAAGGGATTATTACCCATTAAAAGCACTTCTCACGACATGAACAAGTTTTTCTGGAGAACTGAAATGCCTTTTTTTATAGTAAGCTCTGACTGAAGTTGTTCCCACAGTTCAGGCACAAGAAACATCCCTGCTTGATACAGCCCAGCATCCAATCTCACCACAGACCAGCAGCAGCTACTTTAACGCTTGCTCTCATTTCACGGTGTCCCCTGGAAGTCTTGACCTAGATATGCCCCTTTCCAAGCTTTCATCCAGCAAAGGAGAATGCTTTCTCCTTTCTCATTACTTCTGGCATCATTATCTGTCTTTCCTACTCTACTAACTTCGTATTACATCACCACCAGCTTTCTATATTCTGAGGCAAAAACCCCCATTTGTACTCATTAAGATTTTTTACAATCTCCTTGAACTATTCAGAAGAGATTTAATAACCTTCCTGTAGTATATGAGGACGGAGGAAGAATGGATTGACTTGGGGCTAAGGAAGAGACATGGTTATAACTCCAAGGAGTTGCCTTTTAATCTGGACCATGTGCCTGTGTTCACAGCATGCGCAGAACTTTCACACAGCCTGAAAACAGGCTGCAGCTTTGTGCCTTACCCTCTGGATTATTCTTGGATCTTTTACTGTGGTGCGTGGGCAGTGCAGTCCATTCATCCCTGATGCTGGTGATAGATGTGAGTGGACCAAGCCACATATATTGAATAAATGGTGACAGAACAGTGACTTCTGGAGAGACTGATTCTGAGATCCTCTACAGCTTGTCTAGCTGTAGGAAGGAGACTATAAAAATAATGAAAATCATAGGTCTTAATCATAAACAAGGCAGCTCAAGATGTGAGGGGCTTCTGTTCCAGCCATAGCTCCTATCTTTGCCAGGCTGTCACAAGCAGAATGTCACGTAGGGTCTACCTTGCTGCTGATTAATGTATAGTCATCCCTCTAGAGGGGTGGTCTGCTCTACATGTATGGATATGCTTTCCGTGACAAACCCTAAACCCCTAAAACTGGGAAACCTAATACATACCTGCAATATTTTCCTTTTTTTACAATTCTTCATTGCATGTCCATCCGTCCTATGCATTTCTTCCATGCTTCCACTCCCTGTCTGCAACAGAGCTCTGTGGTCTGTTGCCTTAAACACATTTATTTCTCAAAAATGTGACAAGATAAGACAAAAGGGTTGGGATTTAACTTCACCCAAGTTGATAGCATATACCCTATATTAATTTTCTTCACAGCTTCAAACAAATAATTTGATTTGCACATTTCCCTTCCAACTATAGCAGTCACATTAGTATGTGGTTTATGTTCATCTCAAGAACAAGGTTAAGATTATCTGGAGGATGCTAAAGATGTCTGATCAGTGTAATTATAGTTCTGGTGTCAGAGAAATTTTATCTGGGTTTGGATGACACATATCATGAGAGTTTTTCTAGTCACTGCCTCTCCTTTTCCTTTCTGCTATCTCAGGGGCATAAAAGTCTTCTATTTTGGCCAAAAACTAAAGAACATTTATGATCTACGTACCGATTTTCAAGGAGGGAAGAAGTAAGTGTAATTTTTTCACATATGGTTCCAGTCCTTAGAGAGATCTCATTGATTGCTGCTCTGTACCTGCCCAGCCATTAAGGTTGAACTAACTACATTACCACAACCTTCCTTCCTGATTAGACTTTCTTACTCACTGGTAACGTCCTGATCTCACAACCTTCACTCCCTTAGGTAACTCTGCTGAACCTGTTTAAATGATGCTTAGGCTTGGAATTGCTGGGCATGTAGAGCCCTGGAGTGTGTCTTTGGACCAATGGGACGTTTGAAGAGGAGTATTTCATGGGAATGAGATAAAAATTTGCAGAGAGCCTCCCCTGCCTGAATTAAAACACTGAGCTATTAAATTTTTCATGCACAGTAACATTTTAGCTACCACTGGTGTAGCACTTTCTGATTATTGATTACTAGTTCAGGGCATTGAAAAAGGATTTAATTTCTACTTTGTCTACAGTGAAAGATATCCAGCTTCTCATCCTGCCTAGGGAAAGATATCCAACTGCTCGTCCTTGCACAACCTGGTTGTCCATCTTCATAATTACTACACTATTTTTTCGTTTTCACATTTTCTGTCCTGAGAGAGATATTAATTTTCACCGAAACTTTTTCCACTGCTCTCCTTAGATTTCTTTCATCTGGAGAGCAGTGTGTCAATTGGTTACAGCTGGAAAAGTCAATATCTAGTTTAAGGTGCAGATGCAAAGTATCTTGATGACTTTAGCAATTCTTCTGCAAGATCTTTAGCAGAATGTAGCTCAGAGAGGTAGGCAAGAAGCCTGGCTGATTTCTGCTCTTTCTCCATTGTCTTTGTGGATGTTGTTCCTAATTCATCAAATTTTGAGCAGTGTTTGCGCTCTAGTAGACGGAGAATTTCAGGAAAACTGGTTCTGTTTTCCTGGATTTGCTTTTGCCTCCAACGCAGGACCTAGGAGATACCATTTTTGGAAGTCAGCATGACTTAACTGGTGCCTGAACTTCTTTATTCTGCCTTTCAACCCAAGGAAACTTAGCTATTTTCAGAGGATAATTTTTGTCAAATATAAACAACTCCCAGAAAGCTATGAACATGAGTCCTAGTATTATCAGGCATTATAATGAGAGGTTGTCTGACAGATAATATTGCGGCGATAATAATCTCCTATATCATAATCTCTGGTAGCCCATACCTGGGCTACTTAGATAACTTCTAGTCAGAGTGAAGTTTTTGCAAGGCCTTTTTTATTTGATGTCAATCATAGTTTAAACATCCCCTCCTGCTTTCCTCTCTCTTGCCCTCAAGTCATCCCCAGACCTCTTCCTGCACTACGTTTTTCGTGACCATGCAGTGAACCCAAATAGGGAACTGATCCAGTGAAAAAAAATAAATTGTGATTTATTTTTTTTTTTCCTGGGTTCTTTTTCAGCTGGATCAGTTCCTTTGGTCAGGTTCAATGAGTGGCCACACAAACATTTGTGCAGACGAAGTGTGTGTGTCAGACGAGGAGGGGATAAGGTGATGGATACAAGGTGCAGAAATGCAGAGGTTTGGCCCACCAGCCAAGAGCAGTAACACAAAACTTGCAACCACAGTGTCCTTACTTATCTGTGTGGCTTTCACATGAATGACTGAAGAACTGGAAGGTTTCAAAGCTCTTCTGAAGCCCTGGACTCAGAAAGACAGCTCCTACAGTGAATGCACACTTATACGCATGTCAGCACAAACACACAGTGTGATCCTTTGTTTCCACTGAAATAATACAGTGCAGAAATGATGAATATTTCCTTATCTTGGCTGCCTTCCTGCAACTAGGGAAAAATTGGCTGGTACAGACGGGAACACCCAGGAAAACATTTAGTGTATAGCCTGGTTATTCACTCATAGCTGTATTACATGTTTGTTGAGATCAGAATGGTTGTCTCCAAAGGTAGAAAATAAAGGAATAAAGTCAAAAAAAAAAAGAAAAAAAAAAAGAAGAAAAAAACCTAATTTATTTCCCCCATGCTACTGGAGGGAGAAAAAGCCCCAAGAAACAAAAGCCAGCATGCTGCATCTACCAACAGGAAAGCGAAGAATTGAACAGTAAGTTCTTTCTCTTTCCATACATATTTTGTGAGCCAGTGCTAGGGATGAGGGAGCAGCCACTTGAAATCGAGTGGGAAGGGAGGAATAAAAAATCAGCCTAATAAAAGCCAGTGGGGTTAGATAAATTACTGGGAAAAGGGAGAGGCAATTTCTGTCCATTTTAACGCCCACATGCAATAGGGAACAAGTGAAAATCAGCCCCAGGGATAATTTATGGTTGCTTTTTCAAATCTCTATCCAGGTCCAAAAGAAGCCATGTACAAGAAAGTTAATCAATAACAAAAAAAGACCCCAAAACAAACCCCCGGAAATATTGCGGCAGAGATGGGAAATAATGACTTGGGAATTAAAATCATTTACAGTAGACAGTCCAGATGTTGGCAAGCACTTATTTTCTGTTGGCATTTCATGGAAGTAAGAGGTCCCATTACAAAAGTGTTCCCATGGCTACAAATGCGACCTAAATCAGGACCGTTTCTGCTTATCATTACACAGTTGTCAAAGATTCAATTGGCAGTGAAGACTGGCAAGTTCATGGTATAGTTACCCATGAGCCTGAGCCTCTTGGTACACTATATACATTCTTTACAATAAAGATCACTTCTAGAGGCCACCTCTGCTAGAGCTCCAGATCTTCCCATAAAAGCAGACTCCAAGCAAATTTGATGTCTTAATCCAGACTCTTGTTCATGTGGTTTGGGTTGATTTGGCCTGAGCAGACCAAAGAGCTCAGGAACTGATTCCACTACCAAATACCTAGAGTCTGGCTCTTCCTAAGTATAGTGTGAACCTTGTAGCTTAGGTATGTCCCTCCTAACTCTGGTGGTAAGATTAGGAATTCAGCTGCTCTAGAGCATCTTCAAGGAATGAAGAGAGGCAGGTCTCTCTAGATGAAAGGCAGACAATAAATGGACTTCTATGTGGAAAGGAGGATTTTAAAATACATGGACAGCACAGGTATCAATCTAAAAACCAGAAGCATGTAGTAGAGACACACAGTAGGACTGCCTCACATAAGATAATGCTTTTCTTCTTATCTCTTACTTTTCCAGCCAGCTGGTCAAATAATGGCACTTTATTGAAAGTTTCCTATTTCTACAGAAATATCATTATTTCTTAACAGTGCAACTTCTAAAACAATTTATGTGTGGTTCAGATGCAGGATGCAGTGTTTATCCCATGAACAAAATGGGAAATGTGAGGTTTTGTCCCAAGATTTTAACATCGCAAACATTGATACTGGGAATCAGAGCCCAACTGGAGTGCAAGTGAGGAAATGGGATCCTCCAGCTGAATTAAGTACTTGGAAATGAAGAAGGGGATAAAAGAGTAGGGTTTATAGTATCATAAAATCATAGAATGCTTTGGGTTGGAGGGGACCTTAAAGATCATCTAGTTCCAACCTGCCTGCCATGGGACCAGATTGCTCAAAGCCCCGTTCAATATGGCCTTGAACATCTCCAAGAATGAGGCCTCCACAGCTTCTCTGGGCAATTTGGGCCAGTGTCTCATCACCTTCATAGTGAATTTTTTTTCCTGTTATCTAACAGACATCTCCCGTCTTTCAGTTTACCCCTTGTCCTATCCCTACATGCCCTTGTAAAAAAGCCCCTCCCCAGCTTTCCTATTAGCCCCCTTCAGATACTGAAAGGCTGCAATAAAGTGTCCCTGGAGCCAACTCTTGTCCAGGCTGAACAACCTCAACTCTCTCAGCTTGAGAACTTATTTTAGTTCATACCCATCCAAAAGAGGGCACCAGAAACTCTTTACAGCTATTGGAAAGAGAAGTTCAGTCAGCTCTTTTCAGCAACACTTACATCTCTCTTGGGGCCCAAATAAATATATCAAAGAAATCCAGAGCAGGCCATTTACTGAAAATGATGTGTTTGCCATTTCACGCCCATTCACTTCAGCTAAGAGTTAGCCAAAAGCTGTCACAGCCCTGGCCCAAGACAGGAGCAAGTCTTAGCAACAGGCAGCAGCGTGTTTCCCTCCCTGAGCTTCTCCTGTTGCTCTGCAGAAGCTCTGGCATGGGGAGATAGACCTATTACATTTCATAAAAAGAACAGAGAAGCTATAAATCCCGCCATGGTATATTTATTGAAAAATGAAGGTAATAAAGCTAATCCAGATAATGAGCTGTATGTTTCCCTGCCTCAGAAAACCTCTTAGCCAGCGGAAATAGAACCACCTGAAACTTAGCAACCAACTTACTTCTAGTTCTTTTTTTTTTTTAACCTTCTTTCTCCTCCTCATCATGAAACTCCCTTCCTCATATACTGAAGAATTTGGAAAGGTGGGCATGAGACAGGAAGGGGTTGAGGAGGTTAAAGATACCATGACCACTACAGTGCTTCAGTTTTCTGGGTGGAAACAGAAATCTCTCCTTAAGTATTGGGCTGTACATCCGAAGATGTCACTCAGGTTCCCTTACCAGTCAGTGGAGGGGGTCACAGGATCATACAATGTGAATAAATCACCTTGATTGGGCTAAGTCCTATTTTTTCTACCATAAAGAACTATATTGTGTTGGACCGTACAAAAATCCCACATATCTGTTTGGCTAAATCTCTAAATAATTTACTATTGGTGATTACTAGGTATTACTACTTAAAGCTATGCTAAATAGAGATATTTTATCTGGAGGTGTTCAAGGCCAGGTTGGATGGGGCTTTGGGCAACATGGTATAGTGGAAGGTGTCACTGCCCATGGCAGGGCAGTTGGAACTCAATGATCTTTAAGTTTGTTTCCTACTCTAACCATTCTATGATTCTATGATTATTTTTTTTTTCCCTTGGGATTGCAATCCATTGTCAGCCATTATTCAGCTGTTCTACCCTGCTCTGTCCCTCAGACCAACCTCAGTCCCTAACATCAAGCTGGCCTGTAGGTATCTCCTATTGTTGTTTCTGCCGATTCTTGCATGAAATTTTAGAAACAAAAAGTACTTTGGGAAATCATTGCAATTATGTTAGAGAGTTACTTTTATTCCCGATAAAGAAAGTTTAGCTCCAACTGAACCTTTTTGTCTTCTGAAAAAAAATAGTCTTATAGTAGGTACCATAAACTAAACCCAGTGTTGTCAAAATGGATGCCTCAGGAAAGGATGACAGATCTCTGTTTGCTACAAATACCTCCATTTGTATTCCAAGCTGAATGGCTATGAGTAAAGTGCTCCTGACTCTGGAAAATCAGAATCTTACCAAATTATGGTGCTTTTATGGCCATGAGTTGCCAAGATGACCATGTTGTTTGGGCTTCCTTGTAGATTTACGCACAGGTCATTGAATGATTGAAATAACATGATTGGCTACAATAGCAGAAGACAAATCAGCTAAGATATTCCTTCTTATGTATTTATAACTTGACAAAGGATTTCCTTGACTAAGTCTGCTTGCTCCATGCCCATAATTTTTGTTTGGGTTATAACAACCTTTCAATAACCATATTTAATATGCTTAATACCAATTTAATAGCCATAAATCATGAAAATTCTCTATTTTGACACATAGTTTTCCTTGTTCTTCTTCCATCTGTAGGTACTTACTGGTGACTTAAAAATAAACTCTTCGTGTTCAGCTGTTGAAATTCTAGGGATTGAGTTGTCATTATCAGCGAATTTGCCAGACTGAAAATCTTTCTTGGAACTTTTTGAGATCTACTTTTTTCCATGCCCATGTTTCAAATTCTTAGTCTTCATGGCTCAAAATATTATCACCACGACCTTCTTATGACTTGACTTAACAAAATAGCAGTCTGAAGTGCCTGTGAGATTTTGAACTTCTGTTTACAATAATTTTCTTATTAAATAATATATAATAATATATATAATATATTATATACATAAATATAATATATATAAAATTAATTAAATAAATAAATTTATAAATTTTCCAATGGCAACTTGTTTTTGAACTGTTCTTTTTAAGTATTTGGCACTGCAAGGACTGATTTGACAACACCAACTTATTTTCTCTTGTTGAGAGAATGACTGAAGCTTTTCAGCAGAAAAATGCTGAAGGATTAAGGTTAATAGTGCCCTTTGAGATGAATTTTTGAATCACAAATACGATTCTGAATAGCTGTTATAGTACATCCATCTTTCAATATTGAATAAGACAACATGATGAAGAGCAATAATGTATTAGGTATTTGTATAAAATATAATCACAAGTCTGTTTGGGGAGTTTTTTAAAATTGTTTGAATTTATACATTCATGTGTCTACTTATACATCTACCAACTTTTATGTCTCTGTGTTGATTTATGTGGTCAAATAATCTGTCTCATTGTATAATGAAAAAAAAGAGTAATTATTTGTGTTACTAATTATGATCATAATGGTATAGCAATAATGTAAATGGTGTATAATTGTGTAGCAATTGTATACTTACGGGTAGTAAGAGAAATACATGGGGGAAAAGAGTGGAAATTCTATAAATGCAATTTTGTGGAAGAAAACAAGTATATTGAAAATCTGATTTTGTCCACAATTACAGTGCAAGTAAAAAAAAAAAAAAAAAGTTAAATATTCTCTAAATGGTAAGCAAAATCCTTCTGTAAACATAAAAAGAGAAAGAAACCCCACCACACCTACATCCCCAAATGGTCCCTGTATTACTGCAGACCCTCATCTCAGTTATAGCCTCTACATCACCAGCATAATGCAAGCACTGCAGTAATAATAAAAAGCAGTAATATCCCCGTCTTTCCTTGAGTTTTATTACTTGAATTCACATATTAGTCTGTCTGCAGGGCTGCTCTGTCAACACATGGAGAGCAAAGCCTCTATTAGAAGAACCAGGGAGGGGCATATTCTCTTATTTTATTATTACCGTTATTATTTTTGACCACAGCCGTCAGAGGGAAATCATTAGAGGAAATCAATTCAGGATGTGAACAAAGCAAACATTTTTAATAACAGACTTTTTATGACTCATTGTTCTCACCAGTTGCTCTGACTGCACAGGCTGTTTGTCAAAGGAAAGTTCACCTTCAAATGTAAAAAATTAAAAAGTCCATGAAAGTCTTCATGGCGTCATCCTGAAAAACATTTTTTGGCAGTCTCCTTGAGGTGAGGTTGGTTCCAAGTGGTCTGGGGTGAAAAAAAGAGAGAAAAAAATAGTTCTTTCTAGGTTCACTGGATATCTCAGCCTGCAAGAAACGCTCACTATTCACAGACCCACTTCTCCTGATTATTTGTATGGCTTTTGCAGAAGACATCGGTCATCTAGGCGAGTAATGAGGCTTGTCTTTCAGATCACCTCTTGTCCACTGTCATGCATTGATGTTTTCATATCCCTGGATTGCAATGAAGTGAAACATGAGTGAGATCAGAGTAAAACCTTATACATAGATTATTGAAAAAAGGTAATATACTAAATAAATATCTATGGAATAGTCTAAAATACTATTAAAAGTAATAACAGTGTCATTTTGATACAGATATGGAGTTCCTTCAAAGGACAAAATAAAATTATATGCTCTGAAGCCGAAAGACTGTCATGACTGTCTGTCCCAGCATATATTTATCAGCAGCATTTATTAAATAGCAGAAAAAAATCAATGCACTGGGAGATACTGGTAAGGAAACAGCATGTCTCCAGGCTCAACTGGTTGCTTATCTCTTGACTCTTGAGGTACAAGATTTCTCAGCTGCTGAGACATTTTTCCATGTATGTTTTTAGATTTGGTGAGACACTGGCCTAAGTTACCCAGAGACGTGGATGTCCCATCCCTGGAGGGGTTCAAGGCCAGGTTGGATGGGGCTTTGAACAACCTGGTCTAGTGAGAGGTGTCCCTGCCCATGGCAGGGGGGTTGGAAGTAGATGATCTTTAAGGTCCCTTCCAATTCTAACCATTCTATGATTTTTTATCAGAAAAAACCAAGTAAAATAACACCTTCTATTTACCTATCAATGACAGACATTCACATTATTTTGATTAGAAGTAACAACATCTAGCTAGAAAATCTCATTTCTGTTTGATAAAAAGTGGAAGCAGAACAGATCTGAAACGTATTAAACATTTGATGTGAACAACCATTAAATACTGGAAGTGGGAGTGAAAGAGAAGGAGGTATGAAATGCCTTCTCACCAAGAGGATGTGGAATAACAAGCTTCATGAAGCTGCAGTGCTTGATTCATTTGCAGTAGCTTGAATCTGGATTTCTCACATCCTGTCTGAATACATTAACTATTGTCTATTTTTTCTCACACTTTTTCTTCCTGTTCTGCCAATCAGACATTCCACCCTCAACTGAATAAATGAAAATAGAGCTGAAACGGGTATATTTGCTAGACTAAAAACATCTTAATTAACTGGTATTTTTAGACTTATTAAATAAATACATAAACACAGTATTTGAAGCTCAATTCAGAAGTGAAGCATACAAGGACACTAACTAAACAGAATTTACTTTTCCTTTCCATTGGAAATCAAAATTGTCTGTGCAAATCCAATATTTATTAAGAAACTGCAAAATTTTTGTGAAAATCTCTTTCTTCTGTCATAAAATGTGTTTTTGAAATGAATATTTTGATACCAGCGCTGCATAATTTAAGTTTTTTGGATAGCATATCTGAGCTGGATACTTCCCTCCACTGATATAAGGAATTAAAAGGAGACTGAACATTTAAAAGGATAGGAGGAGAAAGTGAAGTAAATGAGGAAAATGAACTCGACAGAAAAGAAGAAAAAAAAATGTTTTAAATCCATAGAAAGACATGATGGTCAAAATAATAGAGGAAGATGAACAGAACCAAAGGTGGAAAATGTCTCTGAAGTAACACAGACTGGAAAAGAAGTTTGTGCTTTGAAGAGAATCTAAGGGAAAGCAATTTATCAAAGTAAAAGAAAGAAATTAATACCAGATCAAGGGAAGAAAGAGGAACCAGATGAGAGAGATGTGAAAAGAAGGACGGGGAAAAAAAAGCCAAACAAATCTTTGGAAAAAACTTATGAAAGAAGAGATTGATCATGTTGCTGGGCTAAGATCCTTTCCCTACTGCATCAGAATGATTTCCCTCCAGGACTTCATTTTTAGAAACAAATTTATTTTCTTTTTTAGCTTTTTGTGGCTGAGAGGCTGAAAGTAGGGAGGGGAGACCTTAACCATCTGACTCATACACAAATGTGAGAGCTAAGGGCTGAGAGGAATTTCATCTCAGATCCTTTGGGGCGTGGGGGGAAGTCTCCCCATTGTCTAGTTTAAAGAACATTTGCTAAAGGAAAATAAAATACATCAGCTCCTGTTTGTTAAATGCTCTAATAAGGTCCTCTCCTTGGGTAACAGCATGTGTAATGTTCTTTTGCAGTCATAATGTGCCACGTCCAAGCTTGTGAAATGCCTCCCACGATTCACGAGGTTCAACCAAGGAGAAGGTCTGGATAGGTGTGTGTTCTCAATTACTAGCGTCAAGCCCTGGTTCATAAGGTGTAAAGGTTTTTTTGGGGGAAATGCTACTCATTGTGTCTTAACATTCACCACTGGAGTAGAAGGAGGAAGCTTTTAATCCTCATGAATTGTATGGTGTCTTTTAGGATGTCAAAAGGGGACATGGCACACAGTTTCTCACTGCATTACGTAATATTTTAATGATCACAGTTAGCGCATATAGAGAAGGAGAGGCAGAGAAATTTACTTTTTTAAGTCACTGAAACTAAACGCAGCTTCTAGGGGCCCTAATTTCTTCTTTGAGCCCCACATGGCATTTTAATGAAATTATTTTCCCAACTGGTCAGTGAAGTAGAAATATATCATTCCTATATATCTTTGTAAAAATTGGGCAGTGAAGCTACATCTTTAATAATAACAAATAGTGCCAGGAAACTTTCATAGGCAACAGAACTCAGTCACCCACGCTGTTAAATTGTTAATAATGTCCTTAGTACGTTGTTGGCCCAGGCCACCTATCAATCTCCAAAATAAATTCCTGGGCACGACTTGGGAGTTTACATGAGGCAGAAACTATTCTTAACAAAGATTGTGGATGTGGCCATCCCAAGGGGGGAGAGAATGAGGGCTTAGGGGATGCAAACCATTCTGGATTAGTTGTTTTCAAGGTCAGAAAATAGTTTGTAGGCATGTTTAATTTCTACATATGGATGTAGCCTAAGATATTGAGTCCCTGAGCTTAAAAAAATGGGTGATTCTGTAGTAAGCAAAACTGACCTGATTAATGAGAAGAAAGAAGAAAAAGGCACAAAAAGAAAAAAAGCTGCAAGCACTTAGTGTAGCCCCCTCAAAAAATTGTTATCTGTATCCTTATAATGTCATCAAACTTTCACTTGCACAGCTTGCTGGTTAACATCCTGTCATCATGGTGATGTTTGAGGTGGGCACCTGAAATTTTGCTTGTCTATTTATGCAGCCCCATCCTCAGCCACTGAGGCAGTTGCAGCCCAAGCCTCTTGGATCATAAATCTGCTTGCAGTCAACCCATCCAAACCATGCAAATAAGAGTTCACACCATTAAGGTGCTCAGCATGAGGGCAGTCCCTCTGTATCCAACCTAATCATGGGCTCAGGATAACTCATCACCTGAGTGTAAGCTTGAATTTCAGTCCTGTGGATGGTGACTCTGCACTTGGGAGGGAGGCATGGTGCAAGGACTGAAGGATTTGCAGATTCTGGTCTTTGTGAAAACCAATATAATTCCAATTATAAACTGCTAAGAATCAGTGCATCAGCCCATTAGCAGTCCAACTGCTAAAAGAAACCCCTCTGCCTTACAGCTCTATTCAACAGAGAGGAGGTGCGTGGCAGCTGTCCACACCTTGCCTTGGCATGTTAAATCTACAAACATCTGTTTCCATTGAAGTGAGAAATAAATCCACCCTCCGCCATTCAAATATGTTTTGGCCCAGAGAAGCATGATAGAAACCTGTGGTAGGATTCATCCCATTTTGTTTTCAGTATTTGCACTGTAGAAATGTACAGTCACCCCAGATTCCATTGACAGTCAGCTGAGAGAAAGAGGTCCTTCTAGAAGATGATTCATCTGGCTTATTTTCTCATCTGTCTTTGGGGGAAATGAATCATGACCAAGAAATGTCCATTTATTTCCATAGTTCAGGTATAAACACCTGCACAAGAGATTTAAAGGCTCCATGAGATTAATTTCATGATGCAAAATCTGATATTTAAGTCTCATTTGTTTAAATTAATATTAATAATCCCTTGGCCTGTTCTCACCATTTCCTGAGGAATGAAATTCTCAATTAATTCATTGCATTAGTGCTCAGAAAATAAAAATCTAAATAATCATGTTTTTCACCTATGATGCCTACAAAATTGTTACATATGATTCTATTTTTTACTCTCAGCCCTGCTGTTATTTGTTCGAGTTAATCTTTTGTCTCAAGTTGTATAGAGAGTTCTGTCTCTCTCAAAAATAATTCCTGAGAATTATGTGTATCAAAATACACATATCCATGTAACTGTCATGTGAGTTGCAAAGCAAATTGTTTTGCAGTAAGAAAACAACAACAATAAGTTTATTAACGAATCATTGGACATTCTCCACTACACATGATCCCTTATTTTTCTCCCTGGGCCCAAAAGCATCTGATTGTGCCAGGTTGGAAAGGAAGAAATTTCGAAAGAATTTGAAAAAGACATGATATTGAGGATAATGTGAGCTGTTTTTAGTCTGGACTAGATAAGGAGATGTGGAGACTCAGGGGACTGCAGAAGACAAGGATAAAAATGAAAGAGCAGAAGAACTATGGCATCAAACCATGGATGCAACTCTCCCAGTATCTTACATCCAACAGGTGACAGTTGGGGAGTCACAGAAGAAGAAATGTGTAAAAGTCAATGCTTAGTGCAACATTTCCCCTGCTCATTCTGCCCCAGCTTTCAAACCTAGGACACATGTGGCATTTTATAGTCCAAGACCAGAGTTTCAGCTTTCAGTACCACCAGTGGACTGGTCATCCATTAGTTAGTTTGTTACTATCTGGGATGCATTTGTTTCTGGCATCCAAAACCTTGTAAAATAAATGGTCCTCTCACTCACTTATGCCTTGGATGAAGATGTACTGGATTGCTGTAAACTGCTGCTTAGATATAACCAAAAGATTTGATGTAGAAGAAAGGAAGGTGGGAGAGAAGGAAGAAAAGATGGAGGGAGGCAAGGAGGGAAAGAGGGAAGGAAGGAGAAAAAGAAAGAAAGGGGAAATAAAAGCAGAGAAAGAGAGAAGAGAGAGAAAGAGAGAAAGCTAGCAAGCAAGAAAGAAAGGAGAAAGGAAAAGAAATGAAAAAAAAGAACAAGAGAAAAGGTTAACTCAAAACAGATGTAGCAGTGCCTGTTGATGTTCCTGTCCATCCTTTGAGGCACTGGTTGCCCTCACCTTCGAATGTTCAGCCCCATCTTTGCAAGGCAGACCTTGAGCTGTCTGGAGGGCAGAGAAATCCCTGTTGAGTGATTCACAGCCCCCATCTGTGAAGGCGCTCACTGGCCTTTTCAGAGTGGAGAGGAAAAGTAAACAAAAACAAGGCCTGCCTGGTTTGAAGCTGAACTGGAAAAAGTTACCACCTGCCGAACTGACATCACCCTGACATCACAGGTTATTGGTGCCAATTAATACACTTTTTTTTTTTTCCTTTTTTTTCTTCTTTCTCTTTTTCCATTCTAATCTCTACTATTCATTAGCTTCAGCTGTCCTGTCACTGTTACCTGTATTTTACCTACAGTGTAAATACTATTTTAACTTTCCAGGTATTGTGGAGACTGGAACTGACCTCAGACCACAAGACAGCAGTGAGAATAAATAAAACACCAGATTTGGCTGCATGCCGAGGACCTTTCTGCTTAGCAGTGCTTGACTGTCTCATATTCATCCCTTGGAAATGATCAAACTGATAAAGTTTATCAGTGAAGCCAGGATTCCTCGAGTGTCCTCTGAGAAGCACAATGATGTAGCCAAAAGGAAATCCGGAAATTCTGGAGGAGCCTTCCTGAGCACAGAGAGAAAGATCCAAACCTCTGTCTTCAGGATTTATGAACAGCGAAGGAAGAGAGATTGCCAGGGATGGTTTTGCCAGTAGATCTTCCTTGGATATCCTTTGAATCAGATACAGTATTGGAAGGGAGCAGCTGCTACTCCCTTTGGTGCTGTGTAGGCAATAAATGTACTTGGAAAAGAATAACTGTATTTTAATCTGTTTCCACGTAGCTAATGTCTGAGGGAGAGATTATGGTGATGTCAACATAGAAACGACAGTTTATTGTGGCCTGGAATTCTCAACTTTGCTAATTAGTGTACGAAGGAGATACCTGAATAACTGCCTCAATGCTAGTTTTGTTTTTAAATCCTCATTTAGATATACTATGGTGCTTGTATTTACCTAAATCTTCAACGAATTGCTTAGAGTGTGAAGGATTTCTGACAGTTACACTTCCTTCAGCCCCATACAAACAGAAATACTACTGAGCCTCCAGGAAAGTGAAGTTGATCCCAATGGGGTCCTCTAGAAAATGTGAACAGCTTATTTGACAATACTAAAAGCTTATAAAAACAGTAATTAAAAGGGAGACCAATTCTGTCACTATAAGATATCAGAGACACATTGATGGAAAATCAATATAAAGCAAAGGAAAATCAGATTTGGTCTGGATGATGTTTGTGTCACACTGTATTAGAGTACAGATGTCAACATTCACATATACACATGCATGTACACAGGTATATAACTGCCCAAAGGAACACAGTCTATGATTTCCTTGTATTGATTTATTTAATACTTTTTGTAAGTATTTTGAAATTTACAAACCCTGATACCCTCTGCTCAATGAAGAGACTTTTTCTCTTTTTTTTCTTTTTCTTTTTCTTTTCCTTTTCCTTTTTCTTTTTCTTTTTCTGGTCCATGATTATCCAGACTATTTAATTGTTACCCCGGCACAACTTTGACCTGTATCAAAGAGTTGTCTTACACATGGTGTGTAGCATAAATTCCACTGTAGTATAGATATTATTGTTAATATCATAGTTACTATTGCTGTTAACTAATGGTTAATTAGAGTAATCACACTTACATAACCCCACATGATATTCGACTGGGCTGCTCAGAGCCCCTCAGAGTCCTCAGCACAGGAAAGACATGGACCTGTTGCAGCAGGTCCAGAGGAGGCCATGAAGATCCTCAGAGGGCTGGAGCCCCATTGATGTAAGGACAGGCTGAGAAAGTTGGGATTGTTCAGCCTGGAGAAGAGAAGGCTCCAGGACACCTTATTGTGGCCTTTCAGTACTTAAAGGGGTCTTATAAGAAAGGTGGGAACAAACTTTTTAGTAGGATCTGTATTGATAGGAGGAGGGTTTTAAACTAAAAGAGGACAGATTCAGACTAGATATAAGGAAGACATTGTTAATGGTGATGATGGCAAAGCACTGGAACTGGTTGCCCAGGAGGTGTGGCGGATGTCCCATCCCTGGAAAAATTCAAGGTCAGGTTGGACAGGACTCTGAGAAACCTGATCTAGTTGGAGATGTTCCTGCTCATTGCAGGGAGTTGCACTAGATGGCCTCTAAAGGTCCCTTTCAACCCACATTATTCTATGACAACTGTCTATTTTGAAGACACTTTTCATATTGCAGACACTGTAACCTCTGAAAAACTGGATGGTCTGTAACTTTAGCTGAAAGAGTTAAAAGTCCCCTACAGTGATACAAGTCCATGACACTGTGATACGAATTTATTATTGTTATTGTTATTCTTATTACTATAGCACCAGCATCAATGCATCTATAGTCCAAGTACAGTTTGGCACCAGCTGAAACACAGTAGCATTTAAGGGCTTGACAGGTTACTCCTTTTTTCCATAGCCATCTCATGACAGAGTCTGACTGGACTCTGGTCAACAGGACAGATTTAATTTGATCTTAATTTATTCTCCTGACAAGCTATTAGATATAGTGTTGGAAGCAGAAAAGAAAATAAAAGTTCTCTGGTTCTGACCTCCACCCTCTTGGGAGATAGAAGGAAAAAAAATCCTCGCTCTTCTCTCTGCTGGAGACCAAAATCTTTAGGGCACAATCAGGTGAAAAATAACACTGATAAATGGGAGTAAAACAGCCGGTGCAAAAATCCCAGTCATTTAGTTCTCCGTTATGTTTCCATGTGAATGAATGTGAGTGGAGAACGTTTCCTTTTTTCTCCACCCTCCTCATAAACCAGCCAACAAGCCAACAGAGACCATTTAAGTGACTAAAACCCCAAGCCATCAAGTTTTCTAGGCTAATGCTTTGCTACCTAAGCCTCAGGAAAAGCTTGTTCAAGCTGACCAAATGAAAAACAAAACAAAGCAAAAAAAAGTGCCATGTAACAATAATATCTCACGCATGTATAGCACCTTGTGTCCCAAAGGATTTCAAAGCACTTTATGGTCTCAGCAAAGTGAAGTTCTGCAACCTGTTCAACAGGACCCAGCAGCTTGTTAACTGTACAACAGTTTTCTTCTTTAGTTCAGGACATGAAACGGAGTCTTTTTGAAACTGATAATCTTACGCTGTCAGCTCCCTTGGAATTTACGATGGAGGTTTGCCTGCAAAAGATTGCCTCCAGCTGAAACTTCTGCAGAAACCCTATGAATAGATATCGTCTATATGTGAAAATACCTAGGACAGAAATGCTTAATACTGCTCGGATAAACCCCTCTCTATACTGCCCTATTTTTTGCATGTCTGGTCAGAAGCTTCCTTATCTGTATGGCACTGCTTTCAGGAGTTATCAAAACAGTGTTTCAAAGAAAAGGAATGGCTTTCCCTGACCTACATGTTATGCTTTTGTGTAGAAACCAGGACGTCTTTGGAACTCTCCCATCAAACTACTGGTTGGACCCAGTCATGTTTGGCTTAGAAGGACCAGAAGAACCGCATCACTGAGCAGCAGAGCTTCAGTCTTACTCATTGTTCCCAGGCTCAATCCAGACCTTTACAGTAAGAGGCACTGTCCCGCCAATGACCTTCATGCTATTACGGAAGGTACACCCTTCCTAGGGTTGAGGAATCCTTACGTATCCAATTTAGGTCAACCCTGGAACTTTCTATAGAGAAACTGCCAAATGTCTGCTACGTTGTAATTAATGAGTCTGTTGGCCCTGCCAAAGATCTGCTCTCTGGAGAGGTATAACTTAGTGCTGAATGCCCGTCACAAGCGTTAGGGATCACTGGGCAAAAATGTGGGCCAGAGAACAATTTAGAAAACATTTATAGGCAACAAAACCATGCAGTTGAAGAATTAGGCAAACATCAGATGTTACCTTTTATTATTCTTATTATTCATTGGAAAAAGAAAACTGGACAGAAGAGCCCAGAAGATCATCAAGGAGTATCAGCATTCCAGTAACATGGTCTTTGATCTCTATCACTTTGAGCAAACCTTTCAATTCAAAACAAGAGTATTCCACTGGAAGACTACTTCATTTGGCCCACAAAACAGTTTTGTCTGTTGGGAACCCTAAAATTGCACCATTAATTTCACTTTTCAGTTCCCAGAAAGAGAGAAAGAGAGAAAGAAGGGAAGAAAGAGAGAGAAAAAAAAAAACACAAAAAAAAAGGAAAAGGGATGTGTCTTTGCCAGACAGGAAAGTATAAAAGTCAACATTTCCATGAAGACTAAACAGGTGGAAACTAATCAAGCCAGCGAGAGAGCAAGAGAATGAAAGGGAGAGTTACGGGTTCATAACTAATTCTGCTCTGTTTCAGGTTGCCTGCAGCTGCCTCAGTAGTGGGGTTTACGACCAAGGTCAAGCTGTTCATTCCGTCTGACTTGTATCCAAAACAGCAATGTAATGAAGGTTTGTGTGTGTGATGAATATAGTCATCATAAAATAAAATGTGAAACCTGACAGCTCTGAAGATTAATTCTGTTAATCGACTGGGCACGCAGCTCTACTTCTGTTCAGCTTCAAGTCCACCCTATACTCTTTCCTTTTCCCTGTTTGCAGGGTGTGTGTAATCGTGTGCGTATGTCTGTTCTCTCTGCTCATGCTTTCCTCTTTTTACTTGGATTAGAAAACAGCTGAAACAAAGCTATCAGCAGAGCTATTGGCTGTCTCAAATAAGACCGTCCTGGCTAGAACAGATCAGGGATTTAATTCCTGAATTAAAGGGTAGTGATCGGGATATGTTAACAAATGAGGGGGTCTATTAATAGAGTTTAACTGCTTACGAATGGCTAGTTTGAGTAGTCTGCTTTTAAAAAGATAAATCTCAGAGTATTAGTCAGGGAAATGACAAGTACTTTTAGCAGCATCTCTGTTTTCCTCTAGCAACATGGAGATAGTGTCCCTGAGGCAAAAAACCCAACAAACAAAAATCATAAAATATAATAGAAAGCCAAATGAGAAAATGCCTGGCAATCAATGTAAGAGGGATAAAGATTACATTTTTTCCAGCAAATAATTTGGAAGAAATAGAGTCCCCTTAAACCCCATGAGAGATCCTTCTCTCGAACAGCAAAACTGGACTAGAAATGGGGGAATATTGTACAAGTCTGGGAAGAAGGAAGAAATGGAATAGCTCAATTTTTATTACCAGCCACGTGCTAAAAAGTTCACAGTTCTGGCAAAAATAACAAGATTATAAAACTTTAAACTCCAGAGGCTTGGAGCCTGAGCCTTGACTGGTCCCTGAGAGACACTTGTGGTCTGTGACTCCTTAGTGACCCTGAAGTAGCTCATCCAGCCAACAGAGAAGTATTGGGCTGAACTTAACTAGGTTTGGCTTTGGCACCATTTCCAGTCTCTGAGTAGTCAAGATTTAATCACTGATATTGAATGTTGATAGCTGAAGTGGCAGGTTAAGAACTTGCAGTCTGAAAGCTCCTTTTAAAGTAATCCACAACAGATTGGCAAAAAGAGAAGCTTTCAACGTCTAGGCTCTCTGTTCCGTTCTACTTTAAGTCTTCCAAAAGGAGCTGAAAACCTCCCTCTAGTAGCTGTTGGGTAACACATTTGGTAGCTGTGTTATCAATCTGCACCAAAAAACAGAATAAAAGAACATTTGCATGTGTGTAATTCACTCTGTATATTGAAAGGAAGACAGGAAGAGCTCCAGTTAAGTCTCAGTTGCATTTCTTGGCTGTTAACAACTAGTTTCTTAGAGCAGAAGACATGAGATAACAATCCCAACAAAAATGTTCACAAGATTTAAAGTCCACAGCTGTCAGTTTGAATAACCAAGATATTCAGGATTGCTCCCAGAGCCTTCTCTCTAGGTACGTTTCTGGTTCTGGCTTCCTAAACTTGCTGTGAGGCAATTAAAACGGATGTCAGCATTGCCTAAATGTCATTCCCAAAACTACTTTGTGTTGTATTTCTCTGCCTGGTGTCTTTGCCGATGCTCCCAAAGGGAAAAAGGAACATTGTCTGTGTTGGTACAGTCCCTTTCCTACTAGGACTGGGTTTTTGCAGTGCATTCCATTTCAACAGTTGCATCAACAATAACTTGTTCCTGAAGTGGAAAGCTTTTTATGTATCCTTCATTTTGGGACACTGTTCTGCAAAGAGTATTTCATTATGTAATCTATCACCCAACGGGCCTTGACTGTACAAATAAATAAATAAAAATTAAGGGCAGAGACAAATAATCTGCCAACAGACATCCATATGGTCTGCCCCAGTGATTGCCTTTGTATATCGCATTCTGACAGATGAAGAATATTGAGGCATAAATGACCAAGTCTATGTTTTTCTCCCAATTTCATGGCTGTTGACTCCTCCAGGCAAAACAAGAGGCCCTCTTTGTCAATGCATGTTCTTCTCAGCCCAGCTGTCTTTAACAAACCACGTTGCTCAACTTCCCCAGCCCAGTATGACAAATCTTAACTTGAGAATGTCCAAGCATCTCCCAAGCTCAAATCTCCTGCCATACGCTTCACCATCTGGATGACCTTACACAAAAGTTTCGAATGAAAACCCTTTTGCCGATAAGACCAGTCAATCAAGAGCAATACCCTAGGCACTGATGCCCAGCACTGTAATTTCAGGTTATTTATTGCTCTGGTGGACTTCAGGGAATCTCCGGCTACAGGCAATTTTATCCCCAGGAGCTGGTGTCCCTGGTTATTCTGTTGGGTCAATGTGCATGAAAAAGCCATTTGCAATCCTTTGTGAACATTGCTCCAGCATCAGCTGTCGGTGTGTCTGGCACATGATACAGGGCAAAGGAACTTGTGTCACTCAGGGAACTTCCTGCTAGTGTGTGTGAAATATATAATACTGCAGAGATAGAGATTAATCACTCCCCACTGAAAGTATACATATATCTTGGCAGTTCAGGAGCTAGCCTCACATACATGTTTGTGAGAGGTGACAGAAATTCATAGCATGCATAGCCAAATATTCCTGAGTGGGAGGCTGAAAAAACAAACAAGCAAAGTACTAGAATGGGATATCCATGGAAAACAAATGCTTATTTCAGATATCAGGTAGGATGCTTCTTTCAGCTGAGGGTCTTAAACATTAAACTATGGGGTCAAACTTACTTCTCCTTGCTCATTACCCTTGAATTTTGTACTTATGGTTTCTGGCTGATTATGACTGAAAAGAAAGGGTGGAGAATAGTATTCTTCAGAATGAGTCATTTAAGTCTGCTCCAGCAACCTCAACATCTCTTTACAGTAGGAAGAGAAACAGAAGATACAGAGAGTGAAACATTAAACATAAATGTCAGATCTACTTCTGGAATTGCCTGTTTGTCACCATGTCTATAAGGGAAGTTCAGGTTTGGAAGTCAATATTTTACATTCCTGAGGTTATCTGGGATAACTTTAATCTAAAGTGCTCACCTGATCTATCTAAGAGAGTTCTAGGCTGGTTCAGAAGCAGAATTGTAGAGGATTTTAAGGTCAAAACACAAGGTGCTCAGCAAAGCCAGGTGCTCAGATGGGACAAGTAAAGACAGCTGGATTACAGTTTGGACATTCATGCCTGAAGTCATCATAAGTCTTGTTTTCAGGTCCTAAGTTTTTGAGTTAGATAAATATTTAAGAATATTTCCAGGTTCATAATCCAAATTTTAAAATTATTATATATTGCGCCAGTCTAAAAATAAAGAAAAAGCTGTTTAAGCTACACCTGAAATGAATACGTTGCCTTCTCCGTTACTGAGTGTGCTTAAATCAGCAGTGGAATCAGTCTGTGAGATTTGCTGTAGCTCAAGACGTTGTAGTCTTGAAGCAGGAATTACTGCATGAAATTCCCTGGCATGTGTTATGGAACAGGTCAGAGCATATGATTGTAATGGTTCCTCCTGGGCTCAAGCTCCAGACTAAGAAATAACGTTCATTGCCAACACCACTGAAGAGATGGGAATTATGTGAGTTTTTATTTATCATCGTTACCAGAACCTGTGTCACTCAGAGCCACCTGAGGTTTGTGGTGCAGGAAGGTATTGACTTTATTTTGATAGGCCTATCAGTTTGTTTTATGAGTAATACATACATATTTATAATCACTTAAACTGTTCCTTTCTTTACTCCCACACACATACTCACTGTCAAACTCAAGGTAAACTTTAACACTTCCTCCTCCCATTTCATATCTGGACTTGGCCTTCTGATTTATTTTCATGAGTAAGACAGTCACTTTTTCCAAAGAAATAAACCTCCGGAATCTTATAAAAGGGCAGTCATACAATATACAAAGTGAACATGACAGAAAATTAATCACACACAAATAAATCATGAGTGTAAGAGAGGGCAAATGAGTATTTTGTTCCTTAGCCTGTGTTTTGTCATGTAGTGTTGTGCTCATTTTTGCTTAATTTCAGGCCCTTCCTATCCCACTTTGAAGTTATCCACCCTGTTATCCGGAAGGTCACATTGGAGGATGATAATGATTCCTCCTGACAAAAATACATGAATATCATTTACAAACTATATATATATATATATTCCTTGCCTTTCCTTTCCTTTCCTTGCCTTGCCTTGCCTTTCCCTTCCTCCTCTTCCCTCCCCTCTCCTCCCCTCCTCTCCTCTCCAATGGGGCATACAACTCTGTGAAAGCTTCATGAGGCCATAATCCCAGATCCATGATGAGTAACCTTCAACATGAGAATATCTTTGCAAATCTAAACCTTAATACTTGAATACAACCTTTTCATTTTTTTTTCATGGCATGTGTATTGAAAGGAAAAAAAAAAAAAAAGATGATGTAGTGAAAAAACAGATCATAAAATAGAAAGAAAGAAGATTTCCTGGGCCCAAAAGCTCTCAGTCCTGCCTGGTGTGAAAAATATTTGATGTATAATCATTTGATAATTAAAAAACAAAACAAAACAAACAAACCAAAAAAAGAAACTGCTAAGCCCAGTGTAATAATAAGCAGTTCTCTCTGATAATGGGAACCATATTCTTTAACAGAATGTGGTCCATGGTCAGAATTTACACCGTGATTACTTATCTGACAGGGGAAAAAATAATTAAAAAAACACTGTAAACTCCTCAGAACAAAGTTTTTCCTACAAGTGACATAGAAATCTTGCATCTCTGTGGCCAAAATGCCAGACATTGGAAAAGCCTGTTCCTTAGAATGAACCAAATTCACCAAATATCAAAGAGAAGTGGCCCATTTGACACCAGTAGAAGAGGTACTTTAGCTTTCTCCATGGGAAAGTCATATTTTCATGGGAATTTGTATTTTAGAATGCAAGGGGAGATGGGAAGAAAAAACATGGGAGAGTTATGCAGCAATCATTCCCTTCTACTCTTCAAGGATCGTCTTTCTGGAAGACTGGAAGTGAGACATCATGAACTCAGTCCTCCAAGTGACTTTGCGTCCAAAGAAGGCAATGAAGCTGGTGAGGGTTGTGGACAACAGGTCTTATGAGGAGCGGCTGCGGGAGCTGAGATTGTTAAGATTGTGAGGGTAGACCTTATCGCTCTCTACAACTGAAGGGCGGCTGCGGGAGCTGGGATTGTTAAAATTGTGAGGGGAGACCTTATCATTCTCTACAACTACCTGAAAGGAGGTTGTAGCAAGGTGGAAGTCAGTCTTTTCTCACAACAGAATGAGAGGAAATGGCCTCAATTTGTGCCAGGGCAGGTATAGATTTGGTATTAGGAAAAATTTCTCACCTAAAGGGTTTTCAAGCATTGGAACAGGCTGCCCAAGGAGTGGTTGAGTCACCATGGAGGTATTTAAAAGATGTGTAGGCATGGTGCTTAGGGACATGGTTTAGTGGTGGAGTCAGTCTTTTCTCACAACAGAATGAGAGGAAATGGCCTCAATCAGTCTCTTCTCACAACAGAATGAGAGGAAATGGCCTCAATTTGTGCCAGGGCAGGTATAGATTTGGTATTAGGAAAAATTTCTCACCTAAAGGGTTTTCAAGCATTGGAACAGGTTTGTGCCAGGGCAGGTTTAGATTTGGTATTAGGAAAAAATTCTCACCAAAAGGGTTGTCAAGCTTTGGAACAGGCTGCCCAAGGAGTGGTTGAGTCACCATGGAGGTATTTAAAAGATGTGTAGGCATGGTGCTTAGGGACATGGTTTAGTGGTGGCCTTGGCAGTGTTAGGTTGATGGTTGGATTGGATGATCTTAAATGTCTTTCACAACCCAAATGACTCTATGATTCCTGTATCTCATTTGTGATCACTGCAAATCTCACCTGGGGAACATTAGGATAATGAGCAACGAAGTGCTTACATCCACGTCCTTGAGGTAACAGGTCCCATTCCTGGATGGTTCAATGTCAAATAAACTGCAAACTGTGAGAACTTGTTGTAATAGTCTTTATTCTGTGTGCATTTCCTGGTGACAAGTACTATGGCTACAACCTTGTTTTCTCTGGCTGGGTACATTTTTACAAGATTTGTAGGAACTTAATATCCTTGAAATCTCTACCTCAGTGTAATATTTGAAAATAACCAAAAGGTCCTCAAGGTAGTAGGGAGAGACCACATATTGAGTTTTTTTCTTGCATGGAAAAAAATACTTGTTTCTTGTTTTGAAAACTTGGAGAACAGAACCTAAATAAGACTTTAAGAGTTTTCAGCTGATTCCTTATTAAAAGACAACTTGTGCTTACTTTCATTATTCACAGCTCTTCGAAAGGCACTGAAAATAATAATAATAAAAAAATCTTTTTTGAAATAGGTATGAGAAAGGAAAAAAAACCAACCAACTATTCCCCTCTCAACATATGGAAAAAATCTTCAGGGAAATCCAGTTTTGTCAATCTAGGCCGGTGTCAGAAAGAAAAGCAAAGGTGATCACCACCTAAATACCTGTAAGGATTGAACCTTTTCTTAAATTACATATTAGCAAATCTGGAGGGCGTTTATTCTTTCTCTCATATGCACAGCCCATACAGGCTTTTCAAGACTTTACATAAGATGCTATTTATTAGATGGGTTGAGTCTTGACTCTTCTATTTGAAATGGGAAAATGAGGTAGGGTGGGACAACACATCTTGTTTAATAGTACAATTTGAGCCTCAGCAGCCTCAGAAATTTGATTTAAAGCAAAACCACACTGAACCACATCAGGATTTTGGCTCTGGGTTTTGCAGTCTTCTTTATTATTGCTATTATTTTAATATCCCTGTCCTTGACATACGACTATAACAGAGCTTTCCACTGAAAATTGAGTTGGAGATGCCCATAGGTTGATGTTTCTCAAGGAAACAGACAGAAAAGTGCCTTTTGCTCTGAAAGGAAGGCTCTGAGTACGAGACATGAAAAAACAGGGCAGATTAAGATGGAAGAATAAGGTGAAAAAGAGGATACTAATTGATTTTGACAATTAAAAGTAATTGTATAGTCAAAGGAGAGCGTTCTGCTAATTTGTGAACACTGAAAAATAAAAACGTGATTTTCCTGCAGCTCATTAGTAGACAAGGGCATTAAGAGGAAATATCTGTCCATTGCCCAGGACAAGTGCTTCCAGTCAAAGCAGGGAGGTGGCTGACATACGTGGACAACTATAGAGTCGAGTAGTCCTGGAAAGAAGATGAACCTTATCATCCCAGGGGATTTAGTTCAGTACTTCAGTCCTACCCATCTGAAGTCAGTTTGCCATGTTAAATCCTTCCTCTTTGGAAACTGCTTTCGCTCTGCCATTTCAGCTCACAGATATAATTCTCCCAGACAGAATAAGTAGCACTGTGGGTATTTGATCAGCCTTTTCCACTTCTGTTCCAGTCAACTTCCCATTTCCAATCGGTCTTCCACCCTTTCTTGTCTAAAACAGGTTTCCTTATTCTCCTGAAAAGCAAGGATGTGAGAAATTATCTTCATTTCCTTTCTTGGCTATTTTTTTCAGCACACCTCCTACAATATCCTGATATGATCATACACCAGATGGTACTATATGACAAAGACAACCCACCATAAAAAAAAATATCATGGCTCTTGGTCACTATGGCAGAGAACCTGTTTCTGAACATTTTCTCAGCCATCTGGCAACACTTGCAAATCTTCTTGATTTGCTGTGAGGGTGGTGATAAGCAGGAGGAAGGGAATTGCTCCTGCAGGACCCAGACATGTGTCACACATATATTTACAGGAGGGCAGAGAGTGATATCAGGGCTTTTTATCCATGTGATGGAATAAATATTGAGAAGGGAGTCATGTCCATAAACTGTCATAAAGAAAATAAGAAACGGTTTGCAGTTTTCTGGGTGGTGGTATTGTAACTACTGTGAGCCAAAGCACCAAAGATAATCTTTTAAGGCCATCTACTAATATTTTACCTGTGTTATACAGAATCTGGGTATTTATTTACACAGAATACAGCTCTGGTGCAGGTATCTGAGATGATACCGCTCATGTGGTTCTCTATTAGCAAGCCCAGCAGCAGGCAAACACCCTCAGGACTGCAGCATATTCTGTTTTTGTCTACAAACAAGACATAAATTGACACTGCAAATCCATCAGCCTTTCTCCTGCTACCTTCTGAACCTCCCAGGTATTTTTACTTCAAAATGACAAAACTAGGGGTCTGAAGGACTGCAGCTATTTAAGTGCAACAGGAATAGGCTGATTATTAGAGATTGTTAACAAGCTTATCTTTTCCTTGGACACTGAAGCAACCCTTGCTGGCTTGTTACATTGGAAGACAAGCACCAAACTGAGGAACAGATGTATTTATTTCCAAGGGCAGATATTTTCAAAGCTATCCAGTCCAACACAGCCAGAATTCCAGCTCTAAACTATCCTATTGATAAAACTATTGTCAGAGTTTTCAATAAGAGTTCTCTTTGATTTATCTATTGTTAATATATATAAGTGAATAAATTATAAAAGGATCAGATTCTCAGAAAAATTAGTATCTCATGTTTGCGGATGATAAAGCCTCATTAGGCAAAAGTATTTTGGGTCACCTTAGCAAAATAGGAAGCTCCCAGGACTGTGAGTCACTTGTGAATATTTGTAGCTGGGCATTTAAATACCGTGATGTTTAGGTTTACCGTGCTACACCCTGTCTGAAGAACTGGAAACTCTGTGAATACTCCAGGAAATACCGTTATTGTGCTTGGCAGAGGTCCAGGTTCTATTATTGTCATCTGCTGACCGGGTTGTGTAGGGGCCCAGCAAAGAGGAATGCCACATTGTAAAAGACCTTCCATGTACACATGAGATAGGATGCCACCGGAGGCCAGTAAAGAGGCAAGACTGCTAAAAGAACACTTATTATTCTTATTTTGTAAACATCCTGAGTTCCGGGCATATGTCCTACCTGAAGGAATATGTACGCATAGTAGTTGAGTTTAATTTGTAAATATTGTAGAATCACAGAATCATAGAATGGTTTGGGGTGGAAGGGACCTTAAAGATCATCTAGTTCCCCCTCCCACCAGACCAGTTTGCTCAAAACCCCATCCAGCCTGGTCTTGAACCCCTCCTGGGATGGGGGATGCACAGCTTCTCTAGGCAACCTGTTCCACTGTCTCACCACCCTCACAGTAAAGAATTTCTTCCTGATACCACAGACACTTATTTTTCCTATTCAGCAATCCTAGGGTTAAATCTTACAGCCAGCCCATCAGGGCATTTTGTGATAACATGGCTTTAAATTTCTAAGTGCAGATCTCGGGTGAAACATCCCTTTCAGTTTCTCCTGAGAGAATGACAATGGAGGACATAAAAATAGGTGAAACAGGTCATTTCCAGAATCTTATGGAGTATTTCTTATACCCTTTTCCGCTTCCGTGTATTCTGAAAGGCTCTAATTTTTTCTTTTTTTTTTTTTTTCCCCCCCCACATACTCTTCAGTATCTTTTGATGCACATGAAGACCTCTATGCTTTTGTTAAGTTCTTCTCTACCTATCCAGAAAAAGAATCATGTGACCAATGATTTTCAGTTTCAGTGTCTTTTGATGCACGTGAAGACCTCTATGTTTTTGTTAAGTTCTTCTCTACCTATCCAAAAAAAGAATCATGTGACCAATGATTTTCAGTTGGGAAGCCATTCCATACTTTCCTCTATGCCTGGTAACTTCTCCATCATGACTGCAGCCTGAGACTGTCTGCACCAGTTCATGTCCAGCTCTTTTCCTTCCTGAGGCCCATGGAGACCAGTTGTTTGCTGGTCTGTTCGGGTCACCGTAAGATAGAGAAGTATCATTGAAATATCACTAATCAGAAAATTCAGCAGAGACATGTTTTTTATGGATCTTCAAGTATTAAAATTAGATTTATTTTATTTTATAGTTCTATTCTATTCTATTTTATTCTATTTAATCCTGGAAAATAGGTATCTTATGAAGATGCCAGACATTAAAAATCCAAGCTCATGCCTCCTAATCACAAATATTAGCAGAAATAAAATAAACTGTCTCTATTAGTCTGCAACAAATTTTCATATTCTATCTCCTTTAAACACTCGTAGTTCTTTTTCACGTATAGCTTCCTTGCCACAATAATTGAACCCACAGTTTTGTCATCAGAATTATCAATTTGTAGCTTCGTACTGCATTCATATCCCACTGGATACAACACAAGATGGTACCTAACTCAATTAAATTGTAATCTATGGTGGAACAAAACATCTGGAAAGAAAAAGACAATTGTCAGGACAAAGAAGATATGAAACCAGGTTGTTAAGATGGCAGGACAGTGATCCATGCACAGAAGCAATTCAATAAGTATCATTTTTTTCTTCACTTTCTGTAGTCATCCTAGGGAGCTACTCTTTTAAGGAGGGTTTTGAAGGAAGAGTTTGGGAGGAGCAGCCACACTGTCCTGAAAAGTAGCCAGAAAAAACATTTCTGCCAAAGCCATTTTTCAACAGCAAACTGAGGTTTCACCTAAATTATATTTTCCACAAAAAAGTGTCTGTTTTCTGTGGAATATTTTGACATTTCATTGAAAACTTTAATACACAAAAAGTGAAATGTTTCCAGCTGAGAAGTTTTATTCTGCCCCACCACCAGAGTCCCCTATGGGACTAATTGGTCATATACTTCCTGGTCTCATTTTCATTTGTGGGCCAGACTGCCAAGGCAGACTACATCTCCCATAATGCAGAAGGCTATTAACTCCCACAGAATTAAAGATGAAACCTGCTCATTTATACCTTGTGAGAGATCATCTAGTGCTGTTCAACAACATAGCTTGTCTCTACCTGTATTGACTTCTATTTTATTTTATTTTACTGATAATTTCTCAAAGAAAGAATTTCAAGCTGAGTCATGATCGCCCTTTCAATTTGCATTTAATTTGTTTGCTGCCACGAGCACATTAGAAGCATCATTATTTTCACAACGAGACTGTAAACTGAGTTGCTCCTGGGACCTGATAATTTCTCAAAGAATTTCAAGCTGAGCCATGATCACCATTTCAATTTGCATTTAATTTGTTTGCTGCCACGAGCACATTAGAAGCATCATTATTTTCACAACGAGACTGTAAACTGAGTTGCTCCTGGGACATAGCAAGGACCAGAAGCAGAGGTTCAGGACTGTGGAATTCTTCCCTTGCTCTGTTTAGATGATAAGACCTGTAGGGTGGGGCCTGTGTCTTATATGTGCTTCTACTACATCACCCATGTTGGTGGACCCCTAAAATTCACTAACAAACAGCTCTGGTTACTAGGGGAAAAGGAAATTTTTGCATTTTAAGTGGGTTTAAAAGAGGAAAAGATGGATTGACACCCTGAAATTTGAGCAAAGGAATGCAGAGCCAAAACACCTGGGCCAAATCAGTGCTTTGATGATGGTGGCAGCTAGATCTCTAGACTGTCCCAGATCATGGAATCATAGAGCCGTTTATGTTGGAAGGGACCTTAAAGATCATCTACTTCCAACCCCCTGCAATG
This sequence comes from Calidris pugnax, assembly GCF_001431845.1. Classification (NCBI taxonomy): domain Eukaryota; kingdom Metazoa; phylum Chordata; class Aves; order Charadriiformes; family Scolopacidae; genus Calidris; species Calidris pugnax. Next base: position 1,042,525 of record NW_015090864.1, read on the forward strand.
GGCAGAGAAAACTCCCACTAGATGAAGTTCCTCAAAGCCTTGTCCAACCTGGCCTTGAACATCTCCAGGGATGAGGCAGCCACTGGCGACCTGGGCCAGTGTCTCACCACCCTCATAGTGAAAAATTTCATTCTGAGATCTAACCTAAATCTCCCCTCTTCCCGTTTGAAACCATTTCCTCTCGTCCTATCACTACACGCCCTTGTAAAAAGTCACTCTCCAGCTTTCTTGTAGGCTCCCTTCAGATACTGGAAAGTTTCTAGAAGGTTTCCCAAGGATCTTCTCCGAGCTGAACAACCCCAACTCTCTTGGTTTCCCAAGGGTCTTCTCCGGGCTGATCAACCCCAACTCTCTCAACCTGTCCTAATGGGAGAGGTGCTCCAGATCATGCCAATGACAAATGTAAATGACCATTACCTCACTGCTATTGACCTGTTCTAAATTGTTTTTATTCCTTTACCTCCTCTGCTTTCTCAGGTACATTTTCCATGTCTTGTACCTGAAAAAAGGTGGTTCTACGAAGCCTGTGGGTGACATGGGGCTGCAGCCATGTATGTGTCCGCACACGCACGCGTGTGTGCAAGCAGCAGGAGAGCCAGCAGCGTGTGTGCCTGCGAGCATGGGGAGGGCAAGGAGGGACACAGTTTTGTTGCTGTTGCTAAAAGGAGCCTAAAATAAATGCAGTGAACTCTGCGCTCCAGCATACAGCTGTGTAAACTCAAACTGCAGGCCTGCTCTCGTGTGGCCAGTTACTTATGGAAAAGGAGTGAGGTACAGCTCAGCGCCAAGGGACTAGCCCATCAAACTGTTTCACACTGTTGGTCGAACGGGGCTCTTTGAATAGAGAAGGGGGGAAAAAAAAAGAAAAAGAAAAGATATTCCCTAATTCCAAGGCCTAATAAATTGAAGCTCTGCACCTCTCATGGCCTTGGAATGATTACATTAATTTTTTTTGCTACATAATCATCAATAAATCAAGCATAGCCCATTAAACAATAGATGCCTCCGAGGCCTCTCTTCAAATGTGCTTTTGATAAGAGTCAGAGAATTTTTTTCTGGGCTTGTAACGTTTTTCTTTCCTCTGTTTGTTTTTTCTAAGGGTCAAATAATGCTGTTAAAAGAGCAGCTAATATATAGATCTATTTTTCCATATTCCCGTCATGGTGTTTGACTTCGGGAGATTTATGGAATATCTTTTCCCAGTTCAACAATAGTATGTTTTGTTGTACTAAAGAGGTATTTTAACATGAGTGGAGATTCTTAATAAGTTCACTGCTGTCTCCTTTCCAAAACAGGCCCCAGCCAAGACAGAGAACAATGCAAACGTATCTATATATATAAAGAAAAGGAGATATATATATGTATTTATACGTATAACACACTCATCTGGGTACCACTCGTTTATTTTCGTATGATGAACTCCAAAAGGTTGGTATGTTCTGGCCAGAAGCCACTTTTCACCTTTTTCATAAGGCATAACACATAGTTACATTGAAAGTAGGAAGAGTTAAGTGGCCTGGGCCAGACCTTCGGATGGGGTAAATACAGGGGAGCTGTGTTAACTTCAGTGGCACTTTGCCAAACTATGAGAGATGATGATCTGACCTGGTACATTCAAACATGTTTCAGATGTTATGGCTCTCCACTGAAAGGTGTGGCTTCAGCCAAGAAAGACTCACACAGACTCATCCATCCCCCAAAATCAGACCTTGCTTCTCATCAGATTAACACTGCAACCCTGGATGGTGCAAGAGTTACATGACCTGCTCAGCATCATCATCTTCAATGTGATTCAGTCCCTCATGACCCATTTAGTATAGGAGGGTCACCAATCTGCCTCACACTGATTTAATGGAGTTCATCGATCTGACTTCTTGCAACACTGTGCTCTGTTTCTGCGATTTTACAGGAACAGAGATGTTTATTCCTGCTCGATTACAAGAAACATCTCCTAGTTTCCACTTGGGATTTCAGGCAAGGCTGCAGGATTGTTTCCGTTTCCCAAAATCTGGACCTCATGTCCTAGGGGACTTCCAGCAGGACTACACCTTTCTGGGGGAAGTTTTCTCCTGCACAAGAGCTAGTTGATCCTAGCAAAGCAATATAAAGTGTCCCTTTTCACGTGCCCCTTTCAAGGCTGTGGAGATGGTTGTGCTATCCCTGGCCAGAAGCAGGATGAGACACAGCCTGCACTGAATGATACAACAACAACGCAGTGGTGTGTGCCCCAGAAAATTAAATATCCTGTGCAGGGCACTATGCTAAGACACTAGTTCAGATCCTAGTGGTTATACATCTATCTTATGAATTAAAAATAGATTTTTTTCTTTTCCCCAAGAGGCTAGTTAACTCGGGCAAAGCACCATCTTAAGGCAACATCTTTCCCTCTACGTCCAGATTGAGTTCATTCAGCGTTGGCTTGCAGAGCTGTACACTGTGTTCAGTGCTGATAAACTGCAAGTCTAGGAGTCAGTCTTCAGTCCTTTTTACGTGTGGTTCTCCCATCATGGAGCTGTCACACAAGACAAAGAGGTCAGCTTTCCTATTTTTAACTGCTTTGTTTTGGATGGTATTCATGAATGTTACTTGTCAAGGGCAAGCCCTGGCTTTTTCAGCCAAAAGAAGCAGCTGTGGTGCTATTTGACTGGAACACAATATGCTTCTGGAGAGATCTCCCAGGTGGTTCAAGAGAAAAGGCATGTCACGAGATCACATCTTGCCCTTTTCTTGGTTTTTGTTTGTTTTCTTCTCCAATTCTTCTTCCCACAGGGCTTCGCCTGCTCTTTGAACATCAGCGGAGGATGCTGTACCCTCCTGTACAGGCCCTCTTTCACCATCAGGTCAAAGCTGGACTGTGCCACAGATATTGAATCTGCAGTTATGTTTGTGGTTTTACGTGGAGTAAATGTTCTTGGTTTCCAGCACACACTGTTAGAAGTAAGTAGCATATATCTCAGTTGTCCCCATAATGAAAGATCAAAGGAAATTCAAGGGATTTCATGATGTGGACTGAAAAAGGGAGAAGACTGTCCCAGATGAAGCATATTCCACTGTCTGCAACCAAGAGAAGTTTTATTTCTCCTGCTGTTACTTCTTTCAGAGTAAGACACCATCTTGGACTTCTACAATGGATATTTTATTGATAGGAAATATGTCTTGAACTTGATTCTTATGCATTTAATAGGAAAAGGCAGGGGAGTTGAAACTAGATGATTTTTAAGGTCCTTTCCAACCCAAATCATTCTATGATTCTACGAAAATTCCACTTCTGCAGATGCCAACAGTAGCAATGCAACTGACCTCAGAGGGGTCAAGATTTCAGCTTAGAATTTTTTCTCCTGCCAAAGGGACCAGTCACAGTGTGCACCATAGAAAGCACAGACTGAGGTCACCCTTAAGTCATCTTCAAGCCTCTAAACCGTAATGTTCTCTCCCAGACGCTTTAATTTGTTTTCAGTGGAAAAATAAATGGAGGGAGCAGTGAGTGAGGTGGGATTGGAGAAAGACCATCACCCTTCAGCAGAAACCTAGACCTTTCTCTAGCTGATCAGCCAGGCAAGGGAGAACACAAGCTGCTCATGCATAAGCTGTGACACTTGGGGTGTAGCAGTGACTCAGTATAATTTAAAAAATTCTCTTTTCACAAACTCTGAATGCCTACTGCAACCCCTGTTGCTAATAGACCAAGAAGCTGTGCAGGCTTTGAGGCACAGGTATTGGGCTTGTAGAAAATCACATGGTAGGTAATTTTCAAACCAGAAGTAAGACAGTTCAAATACAAATGAATGAGTTCTAGAAATGTGAAAGATTAGTTTCAGCAGGTACCCAAACCCCTGATCTCTTAAAGTTCTTATGACTGAGCCTGTGGGATTTTTTTCTTGACCTTGAAAATTTGTAGCTGAAAGAGATCTTGCTTCATTTTTCCAGGAAAAGGGAAGGGAAAGGGGAAAAACAGACAAGAAGAAAAAGAAATTAATCTTTCTCTAGATTTAAATCCAAGTCTAGTTTGGGTTCAGGTTTAGTTCAAAAGTGGATGGCTAGGTCTTGTTTTTACTGAGACACTTTCATCATCCAAATACAAACTCCTCTGAATTTCTCAGTGGGGAGCCTGAGGAAGAAATGGTTCTGTTTGAGTTGAATCAGAGCACCATCCTCACAGTCTGCCAGAAATGCTGACCTTTCTCAGTCTGATGCAAAATGTCCTGAATCTGTCCATTTTCCACAAAA
>NW_015090864.1:1047678-1105168 GCF_001431845.1 Calidris pugnax
AATTTTCAAACCAGAAGTAAGACAGTTCAAATACAAATGAATGAGTTCTAGAAATGTGAAAGATTAGTTTCAGCAGGTACCCAAACCCCTGATCTCTTAAAGTTCTTATGACTGAGCCTGTGGGATTTTTTTCTTGACCTGAAAATTTGTAGCTGAAAGAGATCTTGCTTCATTTTTCCAGGAAAAGGGAAGGGAAAGGGGAAAAACAGACAAGAAGAAAAAGAAATTAATCTTTCTCTAGATTTAAATCCAAGTCTAGTTTGGGTTCAGGTTTAGTTCAAAAGTGGATGGCTAGGTCTTGTTTTTACTGAGACACTTTCATCATCCAAATACAAACTCCTCTGAATTTCTCAGTGGGGAGCCTGAGGAAGAAATGGTTCTGTTTGAGTTGAATCAGAGCACCATCCTCACAGTCTGCCAGAAATGCTGACCTTTCTCAGTCTGATGCAAAATGTCCTGAATCTGTCCATTTTCCACAAAATCTCTGCTACCACTTCTGCTTTTAACCTTCTCCATGAAAATTCAGCTTAGGCAAGTTCACAAGAGTATCTTGCTTAACATTTGTTCTCCTATGCTCTTACCTGACCCTAGAACTGAATCCTCATGGACTGAAATATTTAGGATCATAGAATCATTTGTGTTGGAAGACACATTAAAGATCACCTTGTTCCAACCCCCTGTCACGGACAGGGCCACCTCCCACTAGACCAGGTTGCTCAAAGCCCCATCCAACCTGGCCTTGAACCCCTCCAGGGATGGGGCAGCCACAGCTTCTCTGGGTAACCTGTTCCAGTGTCTCACCACCCTCCCAGCAAAGAATTTCTTCCTGAGGTCTAATCAAATCTCCCCTCTTTCTGTGTAAAACCTTTACTCCTCATCCTATCACTACATTCCCTGAGCAAGAGTCCCTCTCCAGCTTTCCTGTAAACCCCTTTTGGTACTGGAAGGGGCTATAACATGTCTCTGGAGCCTTCTGTTCTCCAGGCTGAAAAATCCAAACTCTCTTAGCCTGTCCTCACAGCAGAGGTGGTACTGGAAGGGCCTATAACGTGTCTCTGGAGCCTTCTCCACGCTGAACAACCCAAACTCTCTTAATCTGTCCTCACAGCAGAGGTGCTCCAGCCCATCGATCATTCAGACTTGCTCCAGCAGATCCATATCCTTCTTATGTTGAGGGCTCCAGAGCTGGACACAGTACTGCAGATGGGGTCTCACTGGAGTAGAGGGGTAGAATCCCCTCCATCATCCTGCTGGCAACACTTCTTTTGATGCAGCCTGGGATGTGGTTGGCTTTCTAGGCTGCGAGCGCAATTTACCAGGTCATGTTGAGCTTCTCATCCACCAACACCTCCAAGTCCCTCTCCTCAGAGCTGCTCTCAATCTGTTCTCTGCACAGCTTGCATTTGTGTACTTGTCCTTGTTGAAGTTTATGAGGTTTGTGTGGGCCTCAGCTGACACTTGCTTGAACTTAGCAGTAGGTGTTATTCTGGTAGCAAGCAAAAAATACAAAATAATAATTAAAAAAATATGTAAGTTTAACATCTGCATATCTTCTTGCTTGGAAGCCACCCCACTTACAAGAGAGGTATGGATCTCCCATACACTGCTGGACTGAAACTAATGCAAGCCTGAGTGACCTGCTGGTTTCCTCTGGGAGTCTCCTGTATATTTATGTAGCATGTAGTCCATCAGCTGGAAATAACTTTATGGAACATCTCACTTCATTATTTTCAGTCAAACTACAGCTTTATGTCCTGATGCTGTGGTGTCAGGTGAAAGAAAAAAAAAAAAAAAAAAAGAGAAAACATCTTGCTTAACATGTCTTCCATACTTATTTCAGAATAAATGAGCTCTCTGTGGAGTGTGTCACTTATAATTACACCCCAAAATACACTTTTGGGTGCCATTGAGAGTCTGGATTAAATCCACTTGCAGGAGAACCGTTTATGAAGTCTTGGTTTTCCATCAATCTTCAGGCACCTTTCTCAGGGGACTTGAAGGGGAAGGTAGTTGGATGGCAAGGAGAAAGAAAATGGTTCAAAGAAGAGAAGCGTTTGGTGAATGGATGGCTCAGGAGAAGGATAAATAGTCAGGACAATTTTAATTTCTAAACCCTAAACCAGAAGGGAAATCAATCTAGGCTAATGGATACAGCAGCAAGCTGGGATTTCAGTCGCGTGAGTCCCACTTCTTCACTCTCTGCTGTTTCATTGTGTGACCTTGGGTAACTTTCTTGATACCTGCTTTTTGCTTTTCCACTGCATTCACAATGCACCTTTGCAGAGCTCAGATTGATTCTTGTTGTGTGCTCATACAGCACCATGCACTGAGGCAGAACAATCTTGGGTATACCTTGCAAGCACCATGGAAATTTCCATTATTACCATCATTTTCCACTACTTGCGTCCCTACAGGATTTATCTTTTCCACCAGAGCTGAATATACTCATCACAGCTTTTGGGAAGTGCTACTTTGATGTATTTTCTCCTGACAGGGACACAGACTCACCCCACCCAATTTTAGTTGCCTTTAGTAGTCCATAGAGAAGAAATTCATGGAAGACCTTGGATGACCACACTTCTTATTCAAACACCTGAGCTCCATTCCTGAGTTTAAGAAAGAATCACTTTTCCTTTTGCTGGAAGCTTTAGATAGGGAAAGTATTTACACAAGGTTCATTAGAAAGCCAGTAACTGGCTGCTTGTGGCATTGAAAATGACCACAGGTTCTCAAATATCATAGAATTGTAGAATGATTAGAGTTGGAAGGGACCTTAAAGATCATTGAGTCCAGGCTTCATGGGCCTTCTACCTCGTTGATAACCTCCACTCAGACACTTTGCCAAAAATATATCCATGATAAATAGCACTAGGTCATTTCCTATGGTTTACAGAAGAGTCAACTAAACCTCATGAATCCAGAGAGTGGATGAGAACTGAAAACTTTACAGCCATTAGAAGAGGCCTGTTTAATTTTGAATGGAGACACAAGTATGTATGAGGTGAGCTATGAGTAGAGCTTTGTGAATATTTCCTCGCCAAACCTTAAATTAAGAACTAAATACTAGCAATAAAAAGGTTAGGTAGGCTGCCCCCTTCTCTCCAACTCTTAATAACTTTTTTCAGTGGTTACATTCCAAAAGGTAAATTGTCAGCAATACCTTTTATTGATAAAAACTTAATAACCTTTTTCCCTCAGCAAAAAATAATATATATATATTAATCTTATAATTGATTTTTTGCTTTTCTCAGATTACGTACATTTATATAAAGTCAGAAATGTATTTTTCAGAAATAAGACATAGAATTTCAAAAGCTGTAAAAAATTGCTGAAAGAAAAATTTCTTCATTGGTTTTTTTCCCTCTTTGTTAATTAAAACTATTTGTAGAAAATGAATTTTCAAATCAACTTTATTACCTTGAAATAAGCATATATTCTATTGCAATATCTTCCAGTTTTTCTTCTTTTTTATTTTTTTTTTTAGTTTTAAATCCTATATGTAGTTCAAATACATCAAGAATATTGTCTCTTTACAAAGGAAACATTCCAGATATTAAGCTTTCACCACTATTTTTTTACTTTTTTTTTTTTTTTTTTCCTCAGGTTCACTGGGATTGTTTGTCTCAAATAGATTCTATAGTCCTTGTGCCAGGACATATTGATGTTTCACCATGTCTGTGCACTACCCAACACAACATACTCTGAGCATCACTTCACTGCAACTTCTCAGCGGTACCTGTATCACATCACAAGTGTCACTGGAAGGTGTGTTATTATGAAATAGTAAGAAATAGTCACATTGAGTGCATAAATCTAATTATGTATTTTAGATGTCTACTCAAAATGATGCTTGAGTCTCTTCTGATGACAATGGCTAGGTCACCACAATGAAGGGAAGTCAATGTGACTGTCCTTGATGACAATATCTATATTTAGATCATGACCTTCTCTTTCATTCTCTTACTGCTTCACGTGAAATGAACATAATTCTTGCTTTATGATTCAGCCATCTTATATTAATTAACAAGCTGCAAAACATCTCTTTTGTTATAAACCAACACCCGCTTCATATGTAAAGATTTTCAGACCCTCCTGAGAAAAATAGGTGTCTAAAATTAGCAATTTGCAGCTTTAGCAATCTCTTCTTTCCCACTTCAAAGTATCAAAGTTTTTGACTCAGGCCGTTTACCTCCATTCATTTGTCATGGCTGCCACTGGGACATTTTAAAGTGTCATCAACTGTTGTGAGAGAGAAGATGTGGTATCTCAGTATTGCTACAGAACTAGAATTTGGTAAGATACACAAGGAGGAATCATTTGCCCATTTTACCCCAAAGAGCTTCTACATACCTAGATCCAACAGTACAAATATTCTGCATGAACGGAACTTCACGAGCCCAGTAACAGCCCAAATCAATCAATGAGTGAATTGTAATTTCCACAATATTAGGGAATAGATGACATGTCAAAATCACACTTGGGTTAGATTTGCATTAAGATGCATCATTTGCCCAAAGCTGATTTGAATCCAGTATTTGCAACTTAAATAACTAGTTTTCAGAATAATTTTTGTACTGTTTTAATGACATTTGAGCTGTTGCATCTCACTTTACAACTTACATGCTGGAAAAAAAACGTGTGTGTAGCACAAATATATACTGTAGAAGATATTACAGGGGGTGTAACCATATGGACCACAACCATAACACAGTCAAGTAAAAAAAGATGAATGAACAAATGTTTCCATGTACTGAGAAGCAGGCAATTGTCTCAATGTCAATGCAATCCTGGAAGAAGGAGCCAGAGCAACCTCCTGTTTCAGACTGGAAGATTGTGGAGCAGCTGTAATTAGGAATCAATATTCTGCCATTTTCCCCAAACTAAGTAGCTCAGAGCTATTAGAATTGCTCCAGAGGCTAATTTTCTTGCACAAGGAGACTATTATTGTCTGGGAAATGAATGAGAATCAGGATTTTTTCCTCTCACAGGCATGCTCATCACCCAAAAATAATGATACTTATTTTTTATGACTCCTTATGGCTTTAAGGATATATATGGATGGATGGAAAGTACTATGTTTAGACACAGCCACTTGGCCTCCTTGAGGCAGATACTCCCTGAAGACAGAACCTTGTTGTTTAGTTTCTTGTCCAAATTGCCAAAATCACAAATGTGATGAAAAATACATATTCATATTGCTTTACAGTTCTCTGAGGGTGTAGGAATCATGGTCCGCTCTCTGGCAGAAAATAGGAGTGAGAGAAACTTTTTGCCTCTCTCCTGGGTAGCAGATATTAAGTAATTAATTAATTTTGTTATTTATTTGTTGGGTTTGGGGTTTTTTTTGTTGTTTATTTGCTTATTACCCTCAAGCAGCTACAATTAATACTGCCACTAATGTTCAGGTTCTCAACTTTGAATGAATGACAAAAGGGATTATTTCCCATAGTGCCATTCAGGTTCTAATCCAGAAGAACGTGTGGAAAGCCTATAGTTAAGAGGACAAGAAGAAACATGATGGGAGGATTTACTGCAGCTAGATTTAGACAATTCCAGAGTGGACATCTCCAGCTGGCCTGGTCACCAAGGGTGCTTTTGCAGTCACTGGTAAAGATGGGCCTTCTTTTGGCCAGATTCACCTCCTTTCCAGGACTTCCATTGTTAGCAGCCAAACCATCATCAGCTAGAGCAGACAGAGAGCAGTGCTTTGTGAATGATGGTCTCTGAGGAACCTCCTGCAGTGACAAAGTTCATGTCAGGAAACATCAGCCATGTGCTTTAGTATGAGCAGGTCAGAGCTCAGCTAGCAAGCCTTGTTTTCACGTGTAGATGAGCAAGTCATCTACTAATGAGACAACATCTGTAGAGCTCTCCCCTCACTTCCTTTTGGTTGTATTCCAACCACTAGAGCTGCAGCCTGTGAGTTAACTGAAGAATGGTGATGATGGATTTAACTATCCCAAACACTACCAGGGCATTTCCCAAAGATGATGTCGACTGTGTTGTAATTATTAAAAGAGGAACCGTTCCATACGAGTGATGGAGATAACGTGAGACTCACGGGTCACAGACTGTGAGAGTCCAGAGCATATAAAACACAGAGGAAAATACACTTTAAAAAAAAAAAAAAACCAAACATTTTGAATGAACTAATTTTAAGCCCCAAGGGGGCAAGAGTAATTTAACTGATAATTTGCATAGTACTTTCATTGCAGTGTAGTTCTCAGCTGAAACTACAGATTGCTGTGAGGCCTCCAGGGGCCAAACTCTACTTTTCAAGGTCAGAGTGAGGGTTTGTATAAAGTGGGCTCTTGAGCTGGATTTTGTTCTGGATAATGTTTTCTCAACTTTCAACTGTGTTTCAAACATATATCCAAAGTAGATGTAGACTTTTAGGTGTCAACATATTTCTGAAGCTGAGGAAACAACTGCTTCAGCCATAATTCAAAGTCCCATACAATCACAGCTGGCAGAGAATTAGGAGTTCAGGCAGCTACTTCCACTTCTTCCAATAACAAAGAGAGGAGAACTTTCTGGGTACATTTGTCTATATCTTACGAAGGACCTCTCAGATACGTGGAATAAATCACCAGCTGTCAGTATCTAAATCTGTATAGTTAATACGGGAGTGTCCTGAAGTATTTTTTCTAGAATTGATATCAAACTTTTAAATTATTAAATTTACATGAAAATAATTTGGGAGAGCTCTTCCAAAATCAGAAATGACCTCTCTATGACTTGATAGAAAGTGGCATGTTGAAAACCAGAAACAAAATGATTTCTGGAGAAAATGTCTGTTGAAATATTATTAAAAAAAAAAAAACAAAACCAACACTTTTTTCTCCGTTTTTTCTTTTGCTCAGAAACTTTCTAAATTTACAATGTCAAATCCTCTAAAATGCTAGTGATAATCAGGTGCTCAACATGGTCTGCTAGTTGTCTGTAAAGCAATTAGTAAAAAAAGCAATAGAGTCCTTAAGCTCTCAGGAAAAACAAGAAATAAAGCAATGCCAGCAAAACAAAAGAAAACAATTTTATTTTTTTTTTTCCAATCTGTTTCATGTATTCCTGGCCATCCCAATATCTACTCTGTCATCTGGTACAACTACACATGTGTTCCTGCTTGCAAGGGATGCAGAGAGAGTCAGTGTAATGCGCTGTGAGTGTGCCTTTAGCATCACCCCTCCCAGACCAGAACCCTTCCGCATCTTAAACTACAGAAAACAAATTGCTGTTGGGTCAGGCTGGCCTGACAGTTTCCATTATGTTGGCTCATAAAAGTGAAGGACGGGTTTCATCACAGAGAATAAAGAAAAAAAAAAAAGAAAACATGGACATGAAAGGGCTTTTCTGCCCATTTCCATCGCTGCAGGGGGGCTTGTAGACGGATGTTGCACTGATTTACAGGCTGTCCTGAGCGTCCTCTCTGTTCTTACTTTTGCAGCTTCCTAAAAATCCTGGTGGAAGAGGTACAACAGGTGCTGTAAGGCAATTAATTTCATTTTCCTCAACTGGAAAATTCAGTAAGAGGTAAGCGATTAACAAAAATGTATCTCTTTTTTGTAAAAATGAGATCCACAAGGATCATTTCAGAGCTTTGCCAGCTTTCCAGCTGGAATCTCTGCTGGGTTCTGTGGTTTAAAGTGTGGGATGAACAGATGATGATGATTGAGAAATACCTGGACAAAGGATGTCTTTTATTTATTTACTATTTCTTTCTTTTGAGCAAAGCCTACAGAGGCTACTTCAACATCCTTGTATTCACTAAAGTCTATTTCCTAGGAGAAAAAGTTGGCGGATGTTATTGCCTGGGGATGCTATAGGGTCCCCAGTGCTGGCAGATACAATCATAAATATGTCAGGGAAGACACAAGTATAAGTGAGATGATTGCATAGGAGAAGGGCCCCCTTGAGACCCCTTCTAGACTTGAATTTACTGTATTTATATGTGATTAAGAAATGGCTTAAAATGTGTGTTACAGTAGATATCATTACAAAAAATTTGTTTACTGCCACTGGGGATGCAGCTTTGAAATGTTCTTACATGCAGACTATAAACTTAACAAGTAATGGAGGTTCACTTTTTTGTTCATTTTTTTTCCTCTGTAATCAGTGGCTCTGCCCCACGGAATTTCTTTTCCATATAGAAAATAAATTTGTCTCTGATAGATGTTTTCTTAACATCTGAAGTCAAGGAGTATTGATCAAACCCATGGCCACAATGATCATCTTGTTATTTTATGAACTAAAAAACACTGTTTTTTTTTTTTTTTTTTCCTAGCTTGGATAAAAATGATAACTCTTTTTGGGGATGGTCAAGGAATTCCACCTTCACAGCCAATGATACTGGGAAGATTCTATGTCTGGCACTAAATCCAGGGAGACTTTATAGTGGCCTTCCAGTACCTGAAGGGGGCCTGAAGGAGAGATGGGGAGGGACTCTTTACTAGGAAGTGTAGCCATAGGACGAGGCATAACTATTTTAAACTGAAAGAGAGGAGATTTAGATTAGATATCAGGAAGAAATTCTTTATTGTAAGGGTGGTGAGACACTGGAACAGGTTGCCCAGAGAAGCTGTGGCTGCCCCATCCCTGGGGGCATTCTTGACCAGGCTGGATGGGGCTTTAAGCAACCTGGTCTGGTGGGAGGTGTCCCTGCCCAGGACAGGGGGAATCGAATCAGATGATCTTTAAGGCCCCTTCCGATTCTAATCATTCTATGTTTCTATGATCCAGTTTGAATCTTCAGGCATTTCCATTCAGCTAAACTGAAGGAGCAGAACAGACAATAGCCAGAGCTCAGAGTGAAAATCAAGCTGCAGTCTCTAGAGTCACCATGGTACACTTTATCCAAACCACAACATCCTCCTGACAAATATTTCAAAAAGTCCCCAACACTGCAAAAATCCAGCACATTTTGTCCCATGGGAAGACACACAAATAGATTAATTGGTACTGATGTCCCTAATTGGCAGGGGAGGTGGTGGTGGCAGTGTTTAAACAGTATAGATTAACTGGTAAGGGTACTGATGTGCCTAATTGGGAGGGGAGGTGGTGGTGGCAGTGTTTAAACAGGATGGAAGCTTCACGAATTATTAATTTTTATGTTGATATCAACAAATATTCAGGTCCTGAGGAGGTTTGTGGTGGTTCCTACAGCTGAGAAAGGCTGGACTGCACTGTAAAGAATATGCCAAAGTCTTGGCAGTGTGGCTGCTGGCAGGACCAGACCTTGTGATTACCAAGCTCTAAAATTTCCACACAGTCTGTGATACATCCTACAACTAGACAGGGACTCCCGGAGTGTCCTGTCATTGACACTGAAGATAGGAGGGGTCTGCTGGTACGTAGCTGTGACTCCTGGGTGCCTCTTTTTACCTGAGAATGGGTTACTTTTGTTGCATAGTTTGCTCCTCAGTAGGGATATAAACTGTCATGTCCAATATACCCACAAATAATTTCAAAAAAAGAAAAGGAAGAGAGTTGTTTTGGTTTTATAGTGTAGTTCATGTGGCTTTTCTGCTCCCTGTGCAGCCAGATACGGTGGCCAAAAGAAATAAGAACCCAGCGTCACTTTACGAAACTTTCAGGCAAGAGTATATTTTGTCTCATACAACCCCACCAAACCTCTAAAAAAAAAATTAAATTAAAAAATATCCTGATTGATTCCAGATAACCACAGGAGAGGAATCGGGACAATAATCCTGAAATCTGACCATCAAATGTCATCTGATTGCCTGTGGCTGAGGTCCCGTCTGCCTATCCAAATCTTGCTTCCTGATCAGATTAGAAGTGGTAAAGTTTCCTGGACCTTTTATTAAACTCTGTGTCAGAACGGTAGTTTTAGAACAGGTTTATAAAGGCAGTGAGAGGGAGAATCACCCAGCAGGGACATATATATATATAAATACAGTGGGCAGTGAGAGGGAGAATCACCCAGCAGGGAGAACTGGTGCCCAGAGGGTGCACCAAGGGCTCTGCTACTGGCTCACTGTGTGGCCTTGGACGGGTTGTGCCCAGCGTGGGCTCAAAGCCAAGATTTGTCTTTGACTTTTTTTTTTTTTTTTTTCTCCCAAAGCCAACAGGAAAATATCTGTTTCTTTTACATGTTCTTTGTGTATTTGTCTTGAGATTTACAGCTTTGCTGCTGCTGTTCAGTCTGTTTCCACAGTTTTGAGGCTCTTGAAGTTTTTTTTGGTGCCCAAACTCTCCGGCTGTCCGTGCTGCCTGTATGTCAGATCTTATTTGGTTTCATCTCATCCAGAAGCTAGGAAAAAAGACAAGAAAAAATGATGAATCTTTAATACATTCTGCTTTTATAAGCCTCCAGAACATAGATAATTAAAGGTGCCTTCCAACATTAATGATTCTGTGATTCTATGATTCTAATTGTTCTGGAAAATGATAAAGTTAAAAAAAGACTGTTAGATAGAAAAATAGTCCATGAGGCTTGCCTGTGTGCTCTGATGGGCTAGAAAAAATGCTGTTTAAAGCCTGAATGTGTATATATCGCCTCTGCAACAACTGATGTACAAGTCAAGCAAATAACAGATAGATACCAGCAGTAAAGTTAATCAAATGTTATAGATTGGTGTAATAAGCAGCAGTCTCGCTACTTCAACTGCCAGTCAGGATCCTCCTCTAATTCATATCCTGGACCTGGGACAAGGAGCCAAGAACACAATGCTTCTGAGGAGCTGCTGTGTTGTGATCGTGGTGCAAACAAGCAGATCTGTTTTCCATAAATATTTCCGCCCTGACACGCTGCCCTTTGAGGAGGTCAGCAAGGAGTCATACTTGAAAGGAAGATGGGGCTGTTGTTTTGATTGCCATGTAGAACAGGCTGTATTGAGCTGCAAAACTTCACAGAAAGATAGATTCCAGTCCATAGTATGTGCTGGAAAATGGCATGCATCTTCATATTCATTCAGTGTGAACAGTTGAAGTTGCTTTCTAATAGTAGTGATGATATAATTGCAAAATCTTTGCAAAAGATATTTATTGCGTCTGCTGTTGGACTTAATTTACTAGCAGGTGAGGTAAAATCAGCATTTGTTTGTTCCTAAGAGAGAATAAAAGCCTTCATAGCAAACATTTTTTATTCCTTCCGTAGCATACACTTGTTTGCATCAGATGGGCCTTTAATCCATCAGAGAGGACAATATTGAAATATTGGAATTTGAAGTCAGAAAGTTCAGTGGTAAAAAATTTGTGGGAGGAGTTTTCATGGAGCTGTGACTTATACTTTATTTTCAACTCTGATCATGCACCCTTCTAACATAATAGAGTTCAAAAGCAGATTTGTAGATTATATTCAAAATCTTTTTTTTTTTTTTTTTTTTCTCCCAAAGCCAACAGGAAAATATCTGTTTCTTTTACATGTTCTTAGTGTATTTGTCTTGAGATTTACAGCTTTGCTGCTGCTGTTCAGTCTGTTTCCACAGTTTTGAGGCTCTTGAAGTTTTTTTTGGTGCCCAAACTCTCCGGCTGTCCGTGCTGCCTGTATGTCAGATCTTATTTGGTTTCATCTCATCCAGAAGCTAGGAAAAAAGACAAGAAAAAATGATGAATCTTTAATACATTCTGCTTTTATAAGCCTCCAGAACATAGATAATTAAAGGTGCCTTCCAACATTAATGATTCTGTGATTCTATGATTCTAATTGTTCTGGAAAATGATAAAGTTAAAAAAAGACTGTTAGATAGAAAAATAGTCCATGAGGCTTGCCTGTGTGCTCTGATGGGCTAGAAAAAATGCTGTTTAAAGCCTGAATGTGTATATATCGCCTCTGCAACAACTGATGTACAAGTCAAGCAAATAACAGATAGATACCAGCAGTAAAGTTAATCAAATGTTATAGATTGGTGTAATAAGCAGCAGTCTCGCTACTTCAACTGCCAGTCAGGATCCTCCTCTAATTCATATCCTGGACCTGGGACAAGGAGCCAAGAACACAATGCTTCTGAGGAGCTGCTGTGTTGTGATCGTGGTGCAAACAAGCAGATCTGTTTTCCATAAATATTTCCGCCCTGACACGCTGCCCTTTGAGGAGGTCAGCAAGGAGTCATACTTGAAAGGAAGATGGGGCTGTTGTTTTGATTGCCATGTAGAACAGGCTGTATTGAGCTGCAAAACTTCACAGAAAGATAGATTCCAGTCCATAGTATGTGCTGGAAAATGGCATGCATCTTCATATTCATTCAGTGTGAACAGTTGAAGTTGCTTTCTAATAGTAGTGATGATATAATTGCAAAATCTTTGCAAAAGATATTTATTGCGTCTGCTGTTGGACTTAATTTACTAGCAGGTGAGGTAAAATCAGCATTTGTTTGTTCCTAAGAGAGAATAAAAGCCTTCAGAGCAAACATCTTTTATTCCTTCTGTAGCATACACTTGTTTGCATCAGATGGGCCTTTAATCCATCAGAGAGGACAATATTGAAATATTGGAATTTGAAGTCAGAAAGTTCAGTGGTAAAAAATTTGTGGGAGGAGTTTTCATGGAGCTGTGACTTATACTTTATTTTCAACTCTGATCATGCACCCTTCTAACATAATAGAGTTCAAAAGCAGATTTGTAGATTATATTCAAAATCTATCAGGTGAAATTCCATGATGCAGTTAATGACAGAAAGTGCTGAAAAAAATGATTCTACACAACAGTCTCACACACATAGGATGGTTCTCAAATTTTACTGGTTCATGGAAACAGGTAAGTGACCAGATATTTATTTTCCCTTCCCAATACTGTGGTTTCTTGTGGCCTTAAATGATTTTGGAAAGTCTTGCTCCTTGTGTATTTAGGAGTTACAGAAAAGGATCACTCCTAACCTTCTTCAAGTCTTCTCCAAGCCTTGAGGTTTAATAGACCTTTGCTATTTTGGGGAGGGTAACCTGCGGTGTTAGGAAAGGCTGCTGCATAGCTACATTGAACAAAAAGTACCTGAGGGTTGCCAACATTTTCTATAGGTGATAAAGAAAAAGGAAAAATAAAGAAAGAGAGAAAGAATTATGACAATGTGGTTTAGATTGAGTTTTCTCACAATTTGGCCTCAGTTAATTTGCTCCTTCTCTGAAAGAGGATGGGGTTCACAAGAAGTTGCACTGGTACCACTGGGACTTTAAATCAAGGACAGCCTTAACTGCTCAATTCTGTTCATCCATCTTTCTCTGCACACCCTCCCAAATCTTTATCTATAGTTTGTCTTGGGTTTTTTTTTCATCCAAGTCTGTTTCAGTTCTCCCCCACACCACCATCGCTAACATCGCAAGACAACTCTCTAATGCTGAAATACAGTAGTATAAAAGCTGCTACTGTTCTCTGGATGGGTTGGAGTTGCAGATTTTCCTTGGCAAGTTCTGAGACAATATTTGGAGGTTGTTGATTCAGAACTGTTAACTGTATTAATCATGTAACAAACATGCGCAGAGACTGCCAGGCATAATAAATCTTACTAGCGTGCAACCTCCCATCATAAACACATTCAGAAACACTTAAGCAATCCCTGAGCCTGGGAGATGATCATTAGTTTCCTCTCATATGCTTTAGGTTTGCTGAATCAATCAATGGCAAGTCAGGATGATCATGAGTTGAACTCTCCAAATCATTTTCTATCCCAAGAGACATGTGTAAGATACATGCCTGCAGCCAACTGTCTGGCGTTGCAGCCTCCCAAGAAGCTGTTTGCACATTGTAATTATAATTATTGTCAAACCTCTTCTACACACAAGATTAGCATTTTATTGTGCTAAATTCTGTACAAAATTCACAACAGGCTGTCCCTGTCCTGAAAAACTCCCCGTCTCAGTAGCGAAGAAAGTACAATGATTCGGTAATCAGTGTAGGAACTAAACCACAGCCAAATTAAATAATTTGCATAAGATTAGTAAAGACAATAGAATCAAAAATAACACAAGTTTAAAAAGCTTCTTTCTAGCTCTTTGATCAAATCATCTAGGTCGGCAGAAAACAACTCCACTGTGGAAAGATTAGCCCAATTGAAAGATAAAAAGATATAAGAAAGCTGTCAAGTTTCTCAGATTTTAAGGCCTACGTGGAATTAGATCATTTGATCTGATCTCCTACTCCTCCCACAACGTTATATTTCACCCAAACACCCTTTTCATGAACAATGCTTTTAATAAGACTCACCACTTCAGTTCTCACTACAATCCTAAAATGAAAACTAAGTTGGACACCAAGACATAGAATCATTTAGGTTGGAAAAGACCCTTAGGATCATTGAGTCAAGCCATCTACCTTACTCTAGAAAGTTCTTCCCTACACCATATCCCCCAACACCACATCTAAACGATTCCTAAACTCATCCAAAAATGGCGACTCAACCACCTCCCTGGGCAGCCTGTTTCAGTGTCTGACCACTCTTTCTGTGAAGAATTTCTTCCTAATGTCCAGTCTAAACCTACCCTGTTGCAGCTTGAATCCATTTCCTCTTGTTCTATTGCTAATTGCTTGCTAGAAGAGACCAGCACCAACTTCTCTACAATGTCATTTCAAGTAGTTGTAGAGAATGATGAGGTCACCCCTCAGTCTCCTCTTCCTCAAACTAAACAGTCCCAGCTCCCTCAATTGTTCTTCGTGTAATTCTTTGTACATCCTTCACACCTGAAGCAACATGTTCGGAGCTTTCATGAGCTAAACTCTAAAGATCCTTATAGCTTTACCTGAAAAGTCAGGCAGGATTCTTCAGTTGATTGTTTCAGCAGTATCCCGCCGAGTAAGATAAAAACACGCAACCCACAAAGGTGAATTCTATTTTTTCTTGTTATGGAGATAAAATTAGTAAGTCCAGAAAATAAATTTGCATTGATATCCTTGATTAGGATCAACAACTGTTGTAATAGCACTATAACACCCACTAGTTACAAGTTACTGGGAGAAAGAATTCAGCAGCATCTCTTATTCCCTCACTTTTATTTTTTTTTCCCCATGTACACTGGATTTTTCATGGCAGGAAAATATAACAACTCTGAAGGCTTGGAAGAACAAACAGGAAAAGCTCAAAGACACCCGGCAAATACATGGCAGATCTAGAGAAACAACCCAAATCCCTGAATCCACCTCAGTCCTCAGAATTTGGCCTTAAACTAATTTAAAGTGTCATATACAGACTTTTCATTGGCAAGGTGGAAAAAGAGGGACACAAGAGTTTTAGTTTCTCCCATCACTGTATCTGTGCTCAGAACCTTCCTTCAATATGGTTGTCTGTGAATCTGAAAAGGTCTTTGGATTCAGCTGCAGTGAACTGGCACCTTTGCACCAATAAGGAGAAAACAGAGTCAATGTAATAAATGAATAAAATGTGTCCTGTGTCCCTAGTTGTGTCTGCTCTTCTGCTGCTCAGTTGACTTTGCACAGCTTAAAGCCTTTTCCACAAGTCTATCTTTCTTTCCTTTTCCTCCCTTTTCCTCCTTTTTCCATAGACATCTAATGGCTAAAAATAGTGAAAATACCCATTGGCATTTATTGAAAATGTCCTCCTTAAACATCCAATTATTCTTCTCACTGGCTTACAGAGGTAAGACAGAAATGTCAAAAACCTTCAAGAAATGCCTATTGTATTAGGAATCTACCTGTTGGTGATCAGGCAGAACTTGCTTTTGCAAATCACATCCAGAATTATGGTGATATCCAGCCTAATTTCAGGGGCAGAGGAAAGGTTAAACACTGTCACATTTCTCCTCCTGTTCAGAATAAGCCCAATGATACAGAAAAGCTTGCATAACTGATGTGGTCTTTAACTAAACCTAAGTCACATCAGCTGTAAAATTAACCAGTGGAGGGTTGCTGGGGTTTTTTCTTTGTTTAGTTTTATTTTTCATACCTAAAGGCCTATAAAATCTCGGGCAGTTTATCACTGTATCTTTTTCCAGGGTCTTTTCTACAGAGCTGTCAGTTTAAATGGCAAAGTGTCCCCTGACTATCTTCCCTGGAAAGCTCTCCAAAGGTCTGTTTCCCATAAAACAGAGAACACACCTTCTTCTTCCTCATTCCCTCCCACTTTTTTTTTTAATTTTATTTTATTATTTTTTATGTAAACCAGTCCATCCATCCTGCCAAGTCCAGAGTCACTTCTTGGCTGAAGGCTGAAACTGCTTTCTACGCTCAGATAGAGCAGGGCGAGTCAGAGAGGAGGCAGTGGGTGACTTTGGGGTGGGGTTGTGAAGAAAGTAAGGAAGAGTAAAGTGCACCTCTGTAACAGGCAAGGGGAAGATGGATTAATTCACTGTAACGCACTGTGGTACAAAGTCAGCAGAACTTCAAAGGAAATGAGCCATAATTCAGCAGAAGTAAAAACAAGCAGCCACTCTTCTCAAATCCCTCTCTTATTCTTTTTTTTTTTTTTTTTTTCCTCCTGCTTTCTAAAATTCCGTTGTAGTCAGAGAAATCACAGTGGCCAAATACAGGGGGTTTTAATCTATTAGTTTTATTTAACTGTGCCTTCTGGGAGGAAAAACGTTGTGCTTTTGAAAGATGAACATGTTCAGGAGGAGGTTCACGTGAGA
Source organism: Calidris pugnax (assembly GCF_001431845.1). Lineage (NCBI taxonomy): Eukaryota > Metazoa > Chordata > Aves > Charadriiformes > Scolopacidae > Calidris > Calidris pugnax. The sequence goes on from NW_015090864.1 coordinate 1,064,205, forward strand.
GATTCCCACCTCTCACACCCTCTTACAGCGAGACCAGTGCCACAGCCCTTTTCCCCTCTGTGAGACCAGTTGCTCCTGCAATCAAGGGGCTTTAGGGCTGTTACCATAAAATAGCAGAGAGTCTGAAATTCAGGGTATGCACCTCTTGGCAGGGGTTTATCTGGTCTAGTTTAGAAGATTTAAAGTGATATATATGAGTCTGAGCCACCTACGCCAAACCTTCTTTACAGTCAATAAAGGGAAACAAATGAGGGCAATTCCACCATAAACTCAACAAGTTGCTCTCTGGAAATACCTTTTTCTCTCCAATAATTTTAACTAGGAGCTCAGGATGACTGGTTACAGTTTAGACATCCAACTGTCGGAGGTCTGAAATTAAGGTAAGTCAATCCAACCCAGAAAAGACTACTCAGATATTGAGGAGTCCATCACAAGGACTCCCTCTCACAGATCTTTATGTTTTCTATTCCTTTGAATTTAACATTAAAAATACAAAGAAACCAGAAAACAGAACTAGGCAGCAATTGGGACATTGATGACCGTAAATGTATTTACACAAACTTATTGACTTTGCTGATCTGTTGGGTTCTGCTGGTTCAGGAAATAAACTGAGACTCACCTGCTAGAGGGTTCCCACCATATCCAGAGGGAATACCTGCCCTTCTTGTACAGAAGATACTTCTCACAGAAGGTACATCAGAGCATGTTCACAAAAGAGAGGAGGGAAAGAAATAAAAAGTTCTGTTATGCCTTTGCTACACTCCATTTCCCCTGCAGGGAGTTATTATTGCCAGATGGATGTTGAGTTACATTATCCAGCAGATTGACTATACCTATGTTATTCCCAGAGGAAAATAACCAAACCCAGTTTGTTTTAGAAACTCTGTAAGCTCTAACATCAGATATATATTAAACCACTCCAGGTATAACATGTTTTGGTTTTGACAAGATGCTGAATTATTATTTGTTTATTTATATTTAGATTGCATTACTGACAGAAATATGCAAGCGCTATAGTAAAAATATTCACTGAGTCCCTTGATGACATGTCTATGTCCACTTGCCTAATTAAGGCTAAATGTGGAAATAACACACTCTCTGATGTGTTTGGCCAAGTGCTTTCTTCTTTGGTAGTTTATTATGAGGGACTGCTCTGTTTTATTTTTCTTTCCCAGTATTTAACCTAATCACAACACCTGTAAGTAAAAGCGTTCTTTCTTCTCCCGGTTCTTGATCCTCTTCGTAGTTCTCATCAGCCTGAATATATGCTCTGCAAAGCAGAGTTGTTGTTGGTTTTTTTCCTGTGTACTTAGAGGTTTCTTTCAGCAAGCCATAAAGAATTAGTCCACAGCAGACCTGTAGAATCAAGGGAGATCTGTGGCTGGGGAGCGCTGCAGAATCATCACATGCACCAGAAGGACTGAAAAAGGGATCATATTTATAGGTGAACTATGGACACATTAAAAGTGGTGAGCAGAGAAAGTATCCAGAGGGCATTATTCTTAAATAAGAAGCCAGCAACTTGTGAGCTTTTTGTGACATATGTTAAAAAAGTTTGGTTTAAGACTGGATGGGAAGCACTAAGGAAAGCTGGTGAATTCACGTTGGCATCATCAGATCAGGTTGCTCTGCAGCAGGGTTGTAGCTGGGTGATGCAACAGACAGGGCACATTTAAGAGCAATGTGCCAGGCACAGATAAAATTGTACAAAATTCTGATTCTTTAAAGCGACACGTGTAATTCTGACTGTTCAAAAAGATTCCATTTCGAGTGCAATAAATGCAATAAGGGCTATAAGGCTGATCAGGGAACTTAAGAGCCTCTACAGATGAGGAAACTATTCTTGCTTAGTCTAGAAGCACCTGAAGTATGTAAATATTAGGAAGACAGAGAGTTGTGTGTACTAAAGGATGATGGTGGTACAATCATATAAAGAAATTCATAGACCATAACAAATTTCAGGTCAGAAACAAGAAGATTTACATATTTTGGAAAAATTCCCTAACAGTAACGGAAGCGGCAGGAGTCCTCAGTGGTCTTAAAATGAAACTTGATAAATGCAGATGGGAATTGAAAGATTAAATTGCTTGGTATAGTTTATAATTGCATATAATGCCCCCAGATATTCTTTTCAGTCTCTTGTGGTCATTCAGTCTGACTGATCTGATTAGCACAAGGCATGGATCCATGCCCATGAAGGTCCTTGGGATGCTCAGTGAGGTACCAGTAAAGCTCCTCTAATCTTCTCTGCAGAAATACAAGGCCAAACTGTTTTCACCACTTGGTTTAAAAGGGACTCTGACTGACTGGAGTTAAGTTTGGATGAGTGTGAAGATGCTCCATAGGATCCCTGACCACCTTCTATCAGTGATGTGAGCTCAGAGCTGTTCTGCCAAAAGACAATGGGCAAGTCCACCACCTTGGGCAAATTCCATTCTGAGGTTGGTTTAGATTTTTCCCATACTGTCAATCAAAATAAAAAAGAATTTACCATTCCTCTATGTACATGCTTCACCCTCCCCTTCCTAAAACTAAACAAACCCCAGACCAATCTCTGGAATCAGGATTGCCAAACCTTGACACCATTGTAGATAGAATGGGCTGGTGGCCAATCAAAAAAGACTCACAGATGGAAAACAAAGCAGTAGTTTGAGGTTTCTTGTACTGCCAGACTAACATGGAACAGAGACCCATGTCCAAATCAAACTCCAGCATGGAGAAAGAGAAGTTTCCCAAAGAGTTAGTCAGAGATGCTTGGTCTGGGGGGATTTGCAAATCTGAAGAAGGATTTCAGGAGCTGGCTCCAGGGCTGAGGTTTTTCTGATGTTAGGGGGAGTAAACTGGTAATACTTTGCTTTAACTGTGTCCTCCTAATACATGCTAGGTTTTCCAGATAGACTTTTGTTAGCAGAACAAGATAACTCAGCTATCCTGCTGACAGGGTGCTACAGGAAAGGGAAACCATGCACAACAGTGGGGGCAGCAGAGTCAGTGGCCTCACCAGCAGGAATCTCCAGGCAATTCCATATGACAAGGCAGGTCCATGGTCAGAGCCAGTGGGATCTTTGGTTTTTTATTAATATGCTATCTTTTACTTGCTGTTTTATTTCACCAGTTGCGTCTAATTATGACTTACCTTGCACTCTGAAGTGGTCGTATGAAGGTGGGCTGAAGGTTCTTCTAGTAGGACCACAGAATTTAAATGGAAATCCTTGCACCTCTGTTAGTGCAACACAACATCACCCACCTTTCTCCCATTTAGCTTGTTTTGCCTCATTACTATGAGAGGAAGTTCTTCCAGAAACTCACTTCAATTATTAGGATGCTTTTCTTAACTTACAGCCAGCACTAACTTATGACCAGTTTAGACTCATTTATTATTATGCTTTCCTCTTCAGTGTTCTAACTTACTCATGAAAAAACCCCAGGCTGCATCTCAGCAGCACCAATAGATTATACAAGACAAAATTTCCTGTATCCTTTCAGGTGCTCACCTTTCCATTTCCAGGGAGTCCTATCAGTCCTTTCTGTACTCCATTGCTAGTATGAATTCACTTTTCTTTGCAGAAAGCCCTTAGGCTCACAACACATCCCGGAGAGACAGCTTTTGCTATATTTAATGTGGAAGTAATTGAGGGCTTGCATTTCTGGCCTCGATTTGGGAACTTACGTGCTGTATATCCAGTCCCTCCTAAATGTAGCCAGCACGTGTAGTGTATCTAAATGGAAAGGGAGAACCAAAAGTTGCCTTGTCCCATAGAGAAAATGTTTCCTAGCAGTAAGTAAAAGTGGAATAATGATCCCACTGTTCAGACACACCTTAGAAATATAATGAATAGAGCTGACAGGCACAATTGGGAAGTCTAGAAATATATTTGTCATCAAGGGATTAAAATGGAAAAAGCTTGGGTTACAAGCACCAGCAAAAAATCCATTTCCTAACATGTGATGGTGGCAGGCACTGCTGAGGCCAGGATGTGGTTTACCTTTGTAAGCAGTACACCAGTCCTGTCTGGGTCTGTCCTAGAGCTATCACTGTGTCCCAAACACTCCCTGACATGCTCTTTGAACCCACAGAGCAAGGTTTATACTGTAGATTAGGTTTACTTAACACCAACTCCCTTCCCCACCCAAAAATCTGACGTCTTCTCCTCTGATCCAGGAAACGGGAGGTCAGAGGACAATAACCCAGTTGGGCATGGGAGAGGGAGCGATATCCTGACAACCAGGGGCACCGGTGGGATGCTGCTGTCAGAGCCCTGACGGTTGGAGATCGGTTCTTTTGATACCAACAGGGAGGCAGGTGTTCGGGAATCTGCAAGAAGTTAATTTACTGAATGTCAGTGGTTTTGATACAATGGCAAGAGAGGGCTTTACAGGATATTCATGACCTCATCCCTTATCCTGAAGCTTGTCGGCTCTCTGCAAATGTCGAAGGGAAACGGGGAAAGAGTGAATTGTTCTTCCTCAGATCATAGTGAAAGTGCTGACTGATCAGTTTGTTCTGTCTTGGGATATTTCCTGGAAGAAGTAATCTTATGTTTTATAACTTCATGGCTGCGGTCCATCTCTGTTCAGCAAGCTTTCAAGTAGTTCTGGAATGATACAGCCCCTCCTTATCGACTGTTTTCTGTGCTGCGATTCACCAAGAATCCTATCGCTGCCAGACAGAAAAGCAACCAGAGACACCCCGGCTAAAGTGTGGTCACCCTTAATCAAATTAGTTGACTGTTAAAAGAAGTGGAAATTAATTAGTTCTTATTGGTTTTGTAGGTGGTTTTGCTGGTAAGTGGAAGATAAGTTGCATATCCATGCATCCTATACGGACTGGAAACAAGGGAATACTTTAAAGCTATAATAAAAATTCTATTCACTTTACCTCCTAGACAGAGGAAGCATCCAAAAAACACACCCTCCTTCACAGAGCTCTTCCAGACACAGGCCCTTTGAGAATATTGTGCTCTCATGAGATATTCAGGGGATCTTTCAGCTGCTGAAGAGCGTGAAACATTAGAATGAGTTTCCTGGAGAGGATGTGGGGTTTCCATCAGTGGACGTCTTTATGAGAAAGTGAGATAAACTTCTGTCAGTATTAATATACGCATATTTGAACCTGGCTTACAGAGGTCCTCTCTGAACAGAGAGTGATTCAATTGCCCTGTGCAGAATTCATGTGTCTCAGTGCACCAGTTTCTAAGGAGAGAGACTTCTTGATTATCTAACAGACAAACCATCATGTCCTGTCATGACGATGTAATCCCATCTTTGTTGGGAAGCACCTGGAGAACATGGAAAGCCCAAGCAGTGAGAGGATCTATATCACAGCTGGGCCTCTGCTCACCTGAACCGTGTAACAGTAGTCCCAGAGGGTCACTATTAGGATGGAAACTCCATTTTCTGGGTGATGCTGGAAACCGTGATATATCTGCTGGTCCTCACAGATATAAAATTCTCAAAGACATCTTAATTTGTGATCAGCACAGTATTCACTGCATTGCAGTAAAGGTAAGCATGTCTGAGCTATTCTTTCACATTCTTTTGTCTACTTTGTATGTCATGAATCGCATCCCTTTCAGCAACTACCAGCATCGCTTTTTGCTGTCAGAGTGAAATCATGGTGCTGCACCTCATGTCTCATCTTCAACTTTGAAAGAACACTGAGGGAAACGTAGGAATGGTACTTTTCAGTGCTGTTGATTCACAGTGATATTCTGGTAATCATTATTTCTTTATATAACGGAAATGACAAGGAGCTCCATTAAGCAAATAGGATCTACTGCATTTTTTTGTTGTTGTTGTTATTTTATTTTTGCTAAAGCAATACTCTTGCTTCTAACATGATGATTGTGATGTCTCATATACATTAGAGAAACACCTGAAGTCAATCATATGTTTGAGCAGAGTGAAGGAGGTGTAGGAGGTGCTGTGGATTTTCTGCAGTGCTGCCAGTCAAGCAATTTGCTTCATCTGCATTTAATGATGAAGCCCGGAGGGAAGGACAGTTTGACCATGTTTGTTTGCCATTAATATATCCAACGTCCTAACTTGTACACAGCAAAAAAACTAGGGGAGGTTGTCCTCACCTTGCAGATATGACTTTAGAAAGGCTGAATAAAATGAAATGAACTTCACTTTTCAGCTTCAGATCTGCAATATAATAAAACATAAAATTATGCCATATGAAGTAGAGTCACGTTCTATCAGAACTTCTTTTATCACAGTTATTTGTTTGGAAGACACTCAATATTCACCATCAGCTAAGCAATGTTTTCTGCCATATCTTCCTCAAAAAGCCTCTGTGGAGCTTGGTTCGTTGAAATGTTTCCACTCAAACTGCTTTCTGATAGAATATGAAGATTCTTGGCAAAAGAACTTTTTCATCCTTCCAAAAAAGTATTTGCTTTCCATGGCATATTTCAATATTTGCAGTAAAAGGAAATGCCTAAAGACCACAAATGTTCCCAAGGACAAAGCACAGCAGAACCTTGTGGGAATTGTGTTTTTGGTACCTCAAGTCTCCCTTCCCTGGCCTTGGCCAAATTTTTCGCTTAGACTACATCTCCCATGATGCTACAGTGCCAAGTGGTCTCATTATGTTCTCAGGGAGGTGAAACTACAAAGTGTTTGCTGTCCAGGGAAATGAGTGTGTACAGAAAATATCAGTATTACAGTCCAATAAGAAACTGCTACACATTTTCCAAATGTGTGTTTTCAGTCTTTAGCCAAAAGCTTTCACTGTTTTGGCTGCATGAGGTTTTACCAAAAACCAGTGTTTTCTGTGGAAAAATCCACACCACATACTAACCTGCTTGGTTTTGAACTACAAAGGCAAACTGAATCTCAGAGGATTTATACCCAAAGGAATGGATTTTCAGCTGGTGTCAATTAACATTATGAGCACTTGTTATGAGGGGAGCAATGCTGACTTAGAGGAGCTAAAGATTAAGCCAAAGTTTTGTAAAGTACTGTGTGTTCTCCAGACCAAAAGTAATACATATTTTCTCTTTAAATCCTGAGTCAGGCGGAAAATATAGAATACACTGTTCTTCTTGAAAAAGTCTTTTTAAATATCCAATTGTCTCACCGTTCCCATTCTCCTGTGTTAACTTTAATTGATTTAATTTTTTAGAGGTGTTCAGTTCTGATTAATGTCATGTAAAATCAGGAAAAAAATTAAGACGTGTTTCTATATTAATGTTTTCATGATCTTGATATTATGCTTACTTTAGTATCTTGAGGTTCCTTCTTGCTTTCTGTACCCATTTCCATCTACTACTTTCCGTATTTTTAGAGATTGCACATGCAACTTCTGCCATGGTGTCTGTAATAGAAGAGAAGCCACCTTGAAACCTCTTTAAAGGTGTTGTATTGGTCTTACAAAGCCTCCCTTGCAGCACTCCTTGTACTGACATTATACAAATAACTTGATAGCATCTAGTTTTCTGATGTAATAGCTATTGTACTGCTCAACATAGTGGGATTTGGCTGATCAAAGACAGACATGTGTCTGTATTGTACATATCTACATCTAAAACCATCTTCCCAGCCTCTCTTTCTAGTCAAACTGTTAACCTAAGGCTGCCAAAGCCACCACTAAACCATGTCCCCCAGCATTTCTGTTACATACCTCCGGGGTGGTAACTCAACCACTTCTGTGGGCAGCCTGTTCCAATGCTTAACAGCCCTTTCAGTGAAGAAACTTTTCCTAATATCCACCCTAAACCTCCCCTGGTGCAACTTGAGACCATTTCCTCTTGGACTATTGCTTGTTATCTGGGAGAAGAGACCAACCCCCACCTCGCTACAACATCCTTTCAGGTTGTAGAAAGCGATAAGGTTTCCCTTCAACCTCCAGTTCCTTCAGCCATTCTTCATTAGACTTGTGGTCTAGATCCTTCACCAGTTTCGTTGCCCTTCTGTGCATATGCTCCAGTACCTCAATGTCCCTCCTCTATTGAGGGGTGCAAAAAAGATGAATCCAAACCATAGTCTGTCTAGTTTTTTACAGAGACATGAAGCAGTCCTCCATCCTTGTCCCTCCACGTGGCTGGAAAGACGTCCCTTCAGGTGCAAGTGTTGTTGGTGGTGTGAAAAGCATGATTTTTAGTGCCATGTTCATCACGTATGTGGATAAGCATGTGCACTCTTGGCATAAGAGTCCACTTTTGCATGGAGCTGGGGATGCAAAACTCCAGGTCCTGTGGCAGATGCATTTGTGGGCACAAGAAGATGTGGAAAGAAGAGCCAGAGATCCAGGGAGAGCTGCAGGAACTGTTCTGGCAGGCCAAATTCAGCCCACAGGACACAATGCCCACACTAACACTATCTCTATTTTTTTCAGTGTATGAGTCCTGCTTAGGCAATCCTTGTCCACACCCTCTTCCAGGCTTCCTAATCAGTGTTAGAGAAACAGTCCACATTATTCTTGGTCACCTCAGGGCCGTTTTTGATCAGATATCATGATGAGAACAGGCATGACGTAATTACCCCCCCAAAACCAAAATAAGAATAGTGATGATAATAATTTATTATTATTATTTCTCTTTGTATGCTTGCCCATTTCGGAATGGTAATTTAGATGAAAGGGGACATGTTTTCAATTAAACAAAATGGGATTTAAAATGCAAAAGCATTGACCTTAAAATTAGACCAGGAGTTTTCACCTCAGAGGTCAGTTGTTCCTGGCAGTAGTGGCAATAGATCCTGAATAAGTTGGTTTGAAAATTGAAAGCATTTAGACCAGCCATGCCAAACGTATTTTCGTGTGCTTCTTCTTGCTTATTGAAACTGCAGCACACTTGCTTTTACACGTAGTGGTAATGATCTTACACATCTGGAGATAAGTAGCTTTATATTGAAAGAAGAAGGAAAAAAAGGCATCTGAGCATGTGTGATAGTTACCAAACTTCTCAACAAACCTTTGGATTTAAGATGCAGTTTCTGTTCGCTTGTACATGAGTGCTAATTACATCTTTGTGGACGTACATACAGAGCCATAACCTGTGCAGTGGGTTACCAGTGCCATTTCGTAAAGCTCCTTAGGTAAAAGAACAGGAACTTTAGGAAATGAAAAGGGACTTTTTGAATTAAACATTTTAAATTAAACCATTAAATTAATTAAAAAAAAAAATTAAATCCATTAACCAGATAAAATATGGACTTAAAATTAAGTTCATTTTCTACTTATTTTTCTTTGCTTGTGGTGAGGTTCTCTAAGCAGTGGGCTGTGCTAGCTTCCACGAGTCTCAACAAGCTGGGGCTCCCTTTTCAACACAAAAAAGCATCTTCCTAATATTTGTTAGAAACCCACTGCTATTTCCAATGGCAGCTGCAAATGTGCAGCATGTAAGATCAAGTGTTAGAGGTCACAACCACTGCTGAGGGAAAACACTTAAGCATGTCCTTGACTTGACTTGAACCGTGTGTGTGATGCTGCAGCGGCACAGGGTGGTTAACAGGTCCCAGCTGGTTCCAGCTTTGGTTGAGCTGGTGGATGGTAGGAAGAGGGATCAACAAATGGGTGAGTAACTGTGAGAGAATAAGGTTTTTCTCCCATGGTTAGTGAGTTTTCTTCCTTTTTTTTCTCTTTCTTTTCCCAGTTTTTGGCCAGTAATAAACACGCCCCAAAGAAAGGGTGTTACAAGAGTTTAGGCTTAGAGCCTAAATGAAACCATGCAGCTGTTTACAATGTGTTTAAATCCCATTGACATCAGGGTGCTATCAACTTGTACTGCAGAGTGTCACTGTCCTGTGGCATAAATGACAGCAAAGCAGTGCAATGTCCATTGTTTGAGCAGCCACTCTCCTATATTGACTGTAAGATTCACACCATTTACTTCTGTCCTATCTTTCTCCATTCCTGGAAGATGGGCAAGGAGATCCCAGCTCTGCACAGCATCACAGGGTCCTACTAATGGAGCTTTACCCAGAAGACAAAGTCCTGCTGGGAAGCATTTGGCAGCTGTAACCGGCTGCCATACGTGTTTTCATTGTATGACCTGCCATCTCCACCATGAACCTTTTTCCGTGACCGATTGTGGCACTGTCTCACATGTTATGGACAACAGCGTTAACTTTTCCTATACAGAAATTTGCAAATATGTATTTTACAGGCAAGGCTTAGACCGATTTCTAAAAATTTTACACTGATCACAAAGTTCATATTTTCAGTATTTATTGCACATCATTTTTACTTTAAGTTTTAGTAACCACTGTGCACACAGAGCTTCATATCATTGCCATTTCCGATTCCAGCTGGCTGAAGATGTTGGCAAGGAGGTTATCAACCCAGATGCAATTTATTATTATTGCCTTCTCCCTTTGTCCAAACATTTTTCTAACCTGTTAAGCTCTCTGTGATCGATAGTTTCAGACGATTTTTCTTTTGCCAAGTGCTGAGCTAAAAATGTCTTTCCTTAATCAAGAAAATATCCGCAGGGGCTAGACTTTAATATGGAGTAGTGTATCTAGGCCTTTTGATTAAAAACGTGGGAAAAAAATTGGTAAGGAGCCACCAACTGATAGCAAATTCAGTCTCTGGTTACAGTAGTTTTAATGCATAAAATGTTACCGTATGATGTTACAGTGCATTTCTCTAGGATGATTGGAATCAGGTTCATTTTTTCCCTGAAGTTTGTAGTTAGATAAATGCCAGACATCCATTTTGTGTACTGAACCAGCCGTACGGCTTTTTGAAAAACTGGTCGAGCAAAAGGCATTAGGAAGTTGACTTTTTAAATCCCAGGTCCCACTACTGAGCTGTGCTAACCCCATGGCAGGCTGCTTCTAGCATGACCCCACTGCTATTTGCACCAGAGCTTGTTGGGGATCATCACCTGAGGGATAAAAGCACCTTACCAGAACACTTGCTGGAAAGAAAAAGGTAGTACATTAAGTGACTGTTGTTTTGATGGCAAAATAGAGTCAAGAAATAACAGAAGAGCTCTGAACAAGTCTTCTGGAGAAGGGCCTCGTAGAGTAGCAAGTATAGAAGAGGATTATAAAGAGGGAATTGAATTAGTTGTCCAGTTCTTGTGGCAGAGCAGCAATCATATGTTTCCTGGTGTGTGGCTTTGAGTTCTTCCATACCCCTATCACCCCTTTGCTGTAACAAATCTGGAAAAAAGGGGTGTAGGAAGGATCAGTTTGCTTTAGCTGGAGATCCATGCACAAATCATCCAGAATTACTCTGTGAAAATGCCGGTGCTAAAAGATGGATGAAAGGACAGAGACAGAGGAGGGAATTGCTCGATCCAAAGGAGTCAGCTGGGGTGGCAATCCAGGCAAAAATCTTGCTTCTCCTGTCTGCAGAGTGGGTACTTACAGCAAGGCTAGGACACCTGAGCTTCCTTATAGGTACTGGAGAATGAGAAACCCCTCTTAGTGAACAGATCTGAAAAAATTTAAATAGAAGACAGGAATTGCATCCCAGATTGCCATGACAAGATCACTTCAGTATCCTCCAAATATAAAGGTAAAGCACTATCTTACGAAACGTGTAGTTCTCAAAGCAATCTGATATTGCTTATAGGAGCCCATAGGAGATGCAAACAGATTTAACAGACATGCTGACATCTAGGTCTGGATTCTGAGACCTATCTGTATGAAAACACAGTATTTACTTACTTATTTTGAATTGAAAGCCACAAGAATACTTTATGTGCTCACAAGAGAGAAAATAAAACAAATGATAGAATATAAAATGATACAGAATATGTTAAAGCTTTGCTTAAGTTTTATTCAGTTTTAAATGAAAAATATCAAGTCAGTATTGCAGAAATTAATTCATGCTATTTTTTTCCCCTGAATTGATCTGTCTTGAGTTGAAACAGACCAAGAAATCTTTCTATTGGCTTTCTGTCTAGTTAGTCACAGAGAAAACTAATGGGTAAAGTCAAAATGGACCATAATGTATACTTTCTTCCAAAATCGTAAGTAAGTTCTGTGATTATATATTTCAGGTAAGGATCTTTCCCAATTATTTTGAAGTCTGGAAAGGGAGTTTTTAATGTTTCTTTCCTGCTAGCTTGTTCTAGGGAAAGTTCATTTTATGGAAGTTGTAGAGGATTAAAAAACATTTTTTAATAAAAGACTGTGCCCCAAAATATTATTCAAAAAAAATCCTCACAATGATTTCAATGAGATTTTTTTCTTTCTTCTAAAAACAAACTGAATAAACCTGTAAGGTTAGATCTTAATATGGTTAAAAGACTAATTCATATCCTTCTGAATGCCATTAGAGCACTTATTAAATAAAGCAAAGACCCATATAACTATTTTAAAGCATTTCTTAAAATGAGCTAAGAAAGCTAACTTCCAGAAAATGAGGGCACTGAAATCCAAATTGCATTTATAACCAGTAAAAAATCTTAGACTATAATTAATCCAGCAGAACATCCAGGAGATCAGCCCTTTTGCCAGGACTCTGTCACAGCATTTATGCATGAACTGACCCAATACAAATGAAAGTCTAAAATTAAACTCCAAAGTTCTGAGTTCATACGAGTGACAAGGAGCATTACACCCGTTGAGATATTGGAAGGGGTAGGATTTATGCTGCTGGCTTTCTGTTTTCCAAGCCATTTCTTCCCTGTTTTCCAGAAAAAAAAAATATTAAAAATGCCACATTTCTTCTAGTTACGGGAAAACTTTTCAATTATACAACAGGTGTTTGACCAAATTAGGATAAGAGCAAAACCAACAGACAAAGCACACAGCAAACCTTTCCCCCCACCTTCCCCTCCTTGGGCTTCTCCAAAATGTAATGAAAGCATGTAAATATGATATCCAAAATCCCCTTAGCGGTTTAGTAAGGTCTGAGGTCATTCCGTGCTTCAGCTAGTAACCCAAGGTGACCTCATAACCAAGTGCATGACTGTATTGCTGTTAAATTGATTAATAGTGGTACAATGAAAAGACTCCAGTTCTCCTGCCAGTAGCAAAGGCCTAGGAACCATGGTTTAATTCTCCAAGTCATTTTCTTTACATAAGTTCGTCAACTCCCTGAGTTCCTGGAGACGGATTTGTTTGTAAGAAAGGGCATGAAAAACAGGAGCTTGATGAATCTGCCCTCTTTCAACTGTCTGGAAAGGATCCTTTTTGTTAGAGATGTGGAATGAGTTTTGCAAGTCATCCTGGACTGTGTCACTCAGTCTCTCTTTTCAGGCAGATTTCCTGGTTCTTACAGATAGCTGGAAAACAGAGGGTTGGGTTGAAACCATTAAGTTTCTTTTCCTTTGCTTTCTTCCACTTTTCAACTGCAAGAAAAAAATATTAAAGTAATGAAACTTAAAGAATGCATCCAAATTTAGACACGTTTCAGATGGATGCTATGGGTTAGGTAGATATTAATTCTAAGCAAACTACTAAGACCAGTACAAAATTACCATCACTTTAAAATCCCAGTTATTGCACTTGCTAATTGCCTTCTTTTGAACAGACTGCTTGTATTTAATATCCATGATGGATTTAGGCCATGAGGTGCTGAAGGCAACAAAAGTTGGGGTTCATCTTTCGTAATTTTACAATGAAAACCTTCAAAGACAAACTTTTCATCTTGACTCTCACTTCAATCCAATGGAGAAAAATGACAGTTTCTGTGGACTGATTCATCAGTCCCATTTTAGACCTCAACTTCGGACAAATCCTACATTAAATCCATTAAATTCTCCCTCAATGATGATTAACCCAATTGATTAGCTTGGGTGTAGCTGTCCACAAATACGCAGGTGGATCCCATCACTAACTGTTGTTTGAAGCTTTGAAAATTTCCTCATTAATTATAATGACAGCCAGGCACTAAAAATGATTTAGATTTGATCCATTCAGATCCATTCTTACTAATTTTCCATTATGATTAACACTTCACTTGCATAGTTTTTTTCAAGTTTAAGGAATGTTTCCTCATTTATCTGTCTGGTTTATCAAAATGGAAAGGTTTTGGTTTTGTGTTTTAGTTTGTTGGGTTTTTTTGTTGTTGTTGTTTTTTTTTTTTTTTTTTTTTTTTTTTTTTTTTTTTAAATAACTAAAACAAAGATATTTTTAATTATACTTCAATTTCTAGTTTTGTTCCAAATCTCTCCTTTATTCTCTTTTCTCTCATGGTGTTCTACTTTCCTTTTGTACCATCAGAGAACTTTTGCTCTGCATTTGAAATTTGCTCTTTTTATTTTTTTCTTGTTTGTTTGTGTTTTAAGAGAGGAGATTCAGAGGGATTGAAAGAACACAACAATCCTCAAAGTTCTAAAATGTTTATTTAAATTTCTGCCATTTGCATAGTTCAGAAGCACTTTCAAATTAATGGATGGTATTACATTTTTTGGATTTGGGGTTATCAAAATCAACATGTAGTTTTAGTTTTCACCAGCACAAGTAACCAAAAAAAAGTACCTGGGCATCCAGTCCAAAACACAGAACAGGAAAAGGTCATCTAGATTCCTTTGGGAAAGTATATTTTTGATTAAGTTTTCTGCTGCTCTTTCAAGTCCACTTTTACATGCAGGGAAAGTTTTTTTCCAGATGAGATTGTTTTAAATAAAAATAGAATTCCTAAATTAATATTTTCTTCATAAAAAATTTATTTGCTATTCTCTTGTGACTTTTGATGATTATTTTCACTTCATAACATTAGAGATGAAATAACCACAGTGACTGACATTCTCCATCAACTCAAACACTAGTGTTTTTAAAGGAGCACAGAAAATTAAATCTGTTTTAAAAATTGATAAAATATAATGAAAGTATTTTAATGTTTCCATTTTGAAGCTAGAAATGTAATTTTAAATTTCTGAACTTTTAGTGGTATATGGAAGAATCTTGAGCAGCTCTTCCCATTTTTTATGCCCTGAGTGGCAATGTCTGCTGATAGATTGCACATAATAAAAAAGATTTCAATGTTGGGAAGTTTTGCTTATTCTTTTCTTATTTTTTAACCTGCTCCTCATGGCATTTAACTCTTTTTGCTATCACTCCTTGCTTTTGTCTGCAATATTTGTAGGCACCTACTCTACCTCTGTGCTAGTAATCCTTTGGCTAGCTTAGTTCTTTCGCTTTGACAATTAAACTGTTCACAGCAGTTCTGGGATAAATTGTTGGGAACTATCCTCTTCATTTAATTTTACAACTGTGGTAATTCCACCCAGCTGGCTTTCTGGATTGTATTATAAAATACCTCCAGATAGTTCCACAGTTTACTAAATGCACAGTGTACTTTGAAGTCAAACTGAAATACATCAGCCCGACTCAATGGGATTTCGTATTTCTTATTTCAGTGTTATCCTTAGTGATTTGTGTGACTTGACCTATGAAACAGGCACCATGGCAAACACCTTCTGCATCTCAACATCCAGCTGCCCTGGGCCTGGCTGTCGTCCTTGTGGTGAACACGATGCAGTCAAAACCCAACAATGAGGGCTCAGACTTTTTTTAGAAGCACAGAAAGTTAAAAATCAACAGGAGTTTTAATCACAGGAGAAAAATTGTACCAGCCCTTATCTCTAGGCATGTCATCCTCTTTTACGAAAAGAATATATGGTGTATTGCATAAAATGCTAGATGTGTATTACTGACTATTGCTGTCACCTTTAATGAGGGATATATTCATTAGCCTCTAGATGTCTGAAGGTTGGAAGGTAACTGTCTAGACTGTGCCAGTCACATGGATGGCTTTCATATAACTTGAAAGACCCCCAAATTTTGCAAAGCTAAGTCCTTTTAGAGTGGCAGCTAGATGCTAGCTGGGTTGCACTTGGGCAGCTCACATCAAATTTTGCAAAGCTCAGTCCTTTGCTAGCTGGGTTGCACTTGGGCAGCTCACATGGCACTAGACTCTTAGGTCTGCAAGTAAATCAAGAACTCATGGTAAGGTAGAGGATGCACTTCTCCACAGAAGAAGTCCACAGAGCTCACACATGGACATCTACGTTGTTGGAAATTGTGTTACTCAGTTCCCTAAACATGGGTCTTTCAGGTCATTTCAAACAGTGTATCTGAGAGATCCATGTGAGCCTATGACAGCACTCAGGAGACTTGCCCTTGTTGAGTGACAATACCTAAGAATATATAAAATAAAGCTGGTTATCCACGTGAGACTATGACAGTAGTCAGGAGACTTGCCCTTGTTGAGTGACACCTGAAATACCTAAGAATATATAAAATAAAGCTGGTCTCTTGCCTCTCATCAGTGAAAGACTTACCTGGGTCAAACCTGCAAAGTCTGATACGTGGTTTCCTTGTGAAAATATTGTGGCACTGATTGGTTTGCCGATCAGTAGACGATTTACCTGGGTCAAACCTGCAAGTCTGATAAGTGGTTTCCTTGTGAAAATATTGTGGCACTGATTGGTTTGCCAGACATGCCAAAATAGCCACATAACCAGTTACTAGAAGACTTTCTGTCAGCTTGTCTGGAATTTGAATAAAGGCTTATCATAAGGCAGGTTGGAAAATGAAACAAACATCCTGCTCTTAATTAGCTTTGCTCAAATCTAATGCCTTTTTTTTTAATGCTGGTTATTTTTGACATGATCCTTTTGTACAGATGCTGTTGTCTGCAGTAGTTAGCACCAAGCCAGGTCTTAGATGCTTTGCAAGGTTTCTTCAAGCGCCACAGGGGTCATCGGATCACCCTTCTTCCTATTTAATTGTTAATAGCCAGTCTTGATTCTCAGACCTGTTGTCAGATGTGAAGGCTGATAAGAGCACCACAGGGGTCATCGGATCACCCTTCTTTTTAATTGTTAATAGCCAGTCTTGATTCACAGACCTGTTGTCAGATGTGAAGGCTGATAAAGGGGAGGTGAGCAGAAGAATGTTATTTTTCATCACTTGTGTTGTTTAGCAAACGTGTTGCAACACAAGGCTGAAGTGTTCAACATCCAAACACCAAAGCACTTCGCACTTCTAACCTCTTCCTTCTGCCTCTCATCTCCTTCAGGAACAGAAGGAGGTAATTTCCAAGGTCAACACGTCCCCTTTTATTCAGATACTCTTTTGAAAAAGAAAGAAGGAGAAACACACATTCATTTTGACCTGTGAATTCCAAGTTTAAAAGGACTCTGATGAATAACCCTCCCCCTGTTTGAAAGGCTCATTTCTAACATACCTCAGGAACGGCCAGATCTGATAGGGTATATCATTCAGAATTCTTTCATGTAGCTCATTTCCTAATCTCTTTGCTCCATCACTGGAAGGTTAATAAGAAAAACAACAAATGGGCATATTGCTGCAATCAAGAAAAAATCCCAACTCTGTTTACATCGTTACACAGCTTTCATGTGGAGATGGCAAACAGATGGCTCCCTGAGCAGAAAGACACCTATATCTGTACTTCTTTCGCTTTGATGGGAGGTAATTTTGTCCTCTACCTTGTGCAGCAGTGCCTGGAGGCCATCACTGGGATGAGAGAGGTGTTAAGCGAGGTGGTACAGAGATTCATTGCAAGAAATCCCAGAGAAGTAATAATTAAAATAAATAATTATATCCCTGTTTGACAGAGACCCAGGAGCTTATGGCTGCGCTTCCTTTGAGTAAACAGATGCCTCTCATGTGAATGTCTCCATTCAAGCTACCACCCTAAACATCCTTTACAGTGAAAGAAAAGAAACAGGCCCCTTGAAGTGACTTGTTGGAAAGCAGTGACATCGCCACAGATTAATCTTCTATGTAAACTCCACAAACAGACACTGAGAAGTGTTCATAAGGACTGTTCATAGGGACTTCAGAGCTGGAGTGGGCAACCTCCTGAATGAAAAACCAAGAGATACTAGTCCTTGAGATTGTCTAGTCCAACCCAGATGAAGAAGGATGCTCAGGACCATCTAACCATTCAAAAGGTTTTTAATTTCTCTGGGGATGGAGACACCACAACCTCTCCGGGCAACCTGTTCCAGTGTTCAGCTGCCCTCACAGCAAAAAAGAGGTTTTCTCTGTTTAAAGAGAATTTTCAGTACTTCAGTTTGTGTCTAATTCCCCTTGTATCTCTGGCATCACTGACAAAACCCTGGCTTCAACTTCTTTTCTCCTTCCCCATCAGGTAATCATAAGCATTGATAAGAATTATGCTTATAAATGTGAAAGAACTCATCCAAGCCATGTTGAAATCAACTTTCTTGGACTATGGAGAAATTCAGTCTGGCCTCAGAGATGGCAATGGGGCTTTGAGCAACCTGGTCTAGTGAAAGGTATCCCTGCCCATGGCAGGAAGGGTGGAACTAGATGATCTTCAAGGTCCCTTCCAACCCAAACCATTCTATGATTAAAACAGATAAAGCACAGATTTCACTGTGACTGCAGGAATCACTGGAGAGCAGAATTGTAAATACACTGATAGCACCACGCCACAGGTATAACCAGGACCCAGCATGTGCTTGCATGAAAAAATCTTACTACTTACACATGTCTTTCACTTGGTCCAATCTGAAAGGTATGAGGCATGAATAGACTTTTCAACTTGAGACTCTGCCCATGTAAATAGAGTGTCCAACATGAGTTAAACGGCTCTGCAGAACAGTAGGTATTTTTATCATTTTTATCTGTTTTGTATAAACGCTGTAAGGCAATGGAGAATTAGCCTCTAGAATTCAGTCTCTGGAGCTGAGAGGTGGAAGTGTTTAGGCAGTCTTGACAGCCTCAAGACAGACTCAGTCTTGACACCCTCAAAAGTGTTGGCTACAGCTTTTCTTGCTGTCAGAATTACCTGAAATAGCTTTAGTCCTCATTTTATTTCTGCAATGCAAGTCAGGATGCTGAAGCTGAAAAGAATGAGGTGAACTATGGAAACCGTTAGTTAGTGTTAAGGCTTTAGCTTTTACTTTTGAATGGCAATTTTCAAAGCATTACCCTGGTCCTACGGTCCTCCTGACATTACACATTCCCTTCTTTTTCTTTCTTTCTTTCTTTTTTTTTTTTTTTTTTTTTCTGTTTCTTGGTGAGTCGTGATTGAGTAACCCAGAACTGTTCAGCTAATTGGTAACATTCACTTGTATATATTCACAGATATATACAGATCTACGCCCACATGTGCCTGGGTGAAATCTCATACCAGCATTTTTCCTCTTATATAAGACAAGGTTACTTCTCTTGTCTATTTTCAGTGTGGTTTTCTGTATTTATATCAGTATTAAATATAATTTATTAAGTTTACAACCTTGACAGTGTGAATACATTGCCATTTATTAGGCATTGGCAAGGGATTAAAACATCTGTTTTATAAGAAACACAGCACTTCTCTGGAGCTTTTGTTCCGTTAGATGGAATTACTTTGGAAAGCTCTCCAGAGAGAAAGCTCTGGCTCAACATCTTCTAGCCACATTCTTGACAGAGTCCTTGGTGCAAACTTGGCATCAGCATCAGGGGAAGTTACAGGATTGCTCTTTTCCTAGACTCTACTGCAGCATCCAAGTGACCTGGGGAAAGAGGGAAATAGAGGGAGAGAAGCATAGAAAAGAGATTGGGAGAGAACTGTGCTCCTTCTCTCTTAACATGCATAGCCTGCATATGTTTGAAGTCCAGAAGAAACCATCTTCTGGCAACCTAATCTGAGCTGTGGGCAACATATCTCAAGTACTCACTTATAGGCTGAGTGCCTTGGGTCTTTTTTTTCTGGAGAAGAGAAGACTGAGGGGGGATCTTATCAATGCCTATAAATACGTAAAGAATGGGTGTCAAGAAGGTGGGGCCAATCTTCTTTCAGTGGTGCTCAGGGACAGGACAAGAGGTAACAAGCACAAACTTGAACATCGGAAGATCCATCTAAACATGAGGAGGAACTTCTTTGCTGTGAGGGTGGCAGAGCCCTGGAAGAGACTGCCCAGAGAGGTGGTGGAGTCTCCATCTCTGGAGTCAT
Organism: Calidris pugnax; assembly: GCF_001431845.1. Taxonomy (NCBI): domain Eukaryota; kingdom Metazoa; phylum Chordata; class Aves; order Charadriiformes; family Scolopacidae; genus Calidris; species Calidris pugnax. Next base: position 1,084,048 of record NW_015090864.1, read on the forward strand.
TCAAAACCCACCTGGACACATTCCTGTGCAACCTGCTCTGGGTGAACCTGCTTTGGCACAGGGGTTGGAGGAGATGATCTCCAGAGGTCCCTTCCAACCCCACATCATTCTGTGATTCTGTGATAGGTGAAACCTGACTGATGCCTTCCAGTACAACTACAGAACAAGTACGACTAGAAAGTATGAGTGTAATAAGTGAAGGATCTATGCATGTGACAGCTCTCAGCAGAGGTCAAATGTGGGACAAAAGACTGAAATCTAGATTTATGAGATCTCTGGAAGGAGCAACTCCAGTTCTCTTAAACAGACTTTTACTTGCAGAATCATGGGAAAGTTTATGTTGGAAGGGATCTCTAGTGGTATCTCATCCAACCACCTTTTCAAAGGCTAACTCTTTTTCAAGGCTAACTGTAAAGCTAGAACAAATTCAGTTCATTTTTGAAAATTTCCAAAGATGGAGACTGTACAGTGCCTTTATGGGATTATAGGAAGAACACTAAGGAAGGACAACCCAGCTATAAAACCTGTACCAAGGGTGATAATGACACCAGCAGGCTTGGGACTATAGCTTCCAAGTGGCAATGTGCTGCAGTGAAAAAAAAAATAATATAAAAGCAGATTACTATTGAACCAATGTCAAATAAAATGCTTCCGGTCAGACAGTCAGATCAGTGAATCCAAGTGAAACATTCCACTTTCAAGAAATGCTGAAATATTCCATTTTTCGTACAAAATGTTGAAAGAAAACATTTTGACAGATGCATTTCCATTTAGTTAAAAAGAGAAGAACTGATCTTCTCATCCTAATTTATAATGGAAACAGATCTTGTAATATTAGAATACCCCCCAGAATCCAAAATTGTAACTATTGCTCAGTGTAAAGAATGTGTAAGGCCTGTGCAAAATAGGACATGAATAAAGTAGGTCATACCAGATCTTCTGGACCTTGAAATCTGTCTATCTATTCCATAGCCATGAGCATTTAATTATATATACTGCTGCATACAAATAGCCATCTTACTACTCAAAACTTTGTGTGGGATTTGGATAGATTCCATTTATTAAAAAAACCCCAAATCAAATGTATATTCTCTTTCTCAGAGGTAGCAATTTCATTTTAAGTAATTGCATAAACAGAAATCTCCCTTAAAAATCATAGATCAATCCTTGGATCATTCTCCATCCTTAGCTATGGTGGATTTCACTGCTGCATGCTGGGAATACACACTTTCAGCTTCATCGGTCTGCTTTCTGTGATGTTTCAAAGGTTCTGGCTGTGGCTTGATATTTCCTGCCACTGTTTGCTGTTTTTGTGTCCCTTTGGAGCAGAACAAGCACCGTCCTACAGTTCCTTGGGAGTCAATGACTTGGAAATCTATGAAGGACTTTCAAGAAAATTGATCTAAGGGTGACTGCAGGAGGCAGCATCCTCTTTTGATGACTGTGAAAGTCCTTGGCGGATGGGCACTGGATTTGATAACAGACTTAACCGAGCTCCTGGAGCCTGGCCTAAGGAAGTGGAGGATCTTGTGTTATTTCTGTTGCCAGTATGTTTAAATGCACTGTGCAGATCCTGAACACCTGCCAACAGTGAAAACACGTAAGGCAAAGACAGTTCAGAAAAAGTTGAAAGCCAGTCGGTCAAACTAGCACTACTCTCCTCATCTGCTTCATCATAAAAGAGCTGTAGAAAAGTACTTCAAGCTAGGTTTTGGTGGACTGATGATAAACATCATGTACACGGGCCAGAGCATTCTGTGTGTGAAAATAATATAAAGTTGGTATTACCTCTTGGTAATTACCAACTTGCCAGTCTCCTTCTGCCAAACTAAACTAGCCTGAGGGCTGCTCCAGTTCATACAAAAAGTTTATAGCTATAAGGAGTCCATACTACAGCCAGGTGTTGGCTTCCTGCCCCTCAGAATTCAACAAGGAGTTGGAAAGAGGTGAAGGAGGAACAGAGACAGGATTGGTTGATCTGCCACAGACTAAGAGCCACCTAGAGAAAGAGAGGGGTGAATTCATTGCTGGAGAACCCATGTTGTTGGGACTAGAAGGTCTGAGGTTAATGCAAGTAGCCATAGATGTAGAACAATTTCTTTTACAATGAATATTTAGAGAAATTCTCCTTTTTGATTTAACCTATTTCCACTGCAAGATAAAAAAAGGTGTCTTTCAGAGATGCACACCAGCTGCTGTGAAATTTCTGAATGGGAAGTATTGCATAGAATACAAGGAGTCCTATGGTATTATTTAAGCTTATGCACTGAAAAAAAACCCACATTAACCCCAAGAATATTAGTCAACAGAAGAAGGAAAAGTTGTATCTTATGACAGAAGAGAGATTTATTTTCAAATAGAGAAGCCAGAGGACAGCTTTGAAAAATAATGCCTGGCAAAACCTGCCAACAAAAGTAAAGAAGGGTGCAGAAAAGCATCAACCCCCTTGAGATATATTTAGGAAATCAAGTGTATGCAGGGACCCAACAGTTTGAAAAAATGCCTCAAGACAGAAGATTTAAGCTATTGTGTGGTCTGCTCCAGCATTAACACTTTAGTTTTCCCTACAAGCGGTCAGGGAGAAAAGCGGCTTTTTAGAGATGTGTTTCACAAGCTTCCTGTAGGAAAAGGCAGTCAAAGTCAAGTTTGGAAGCAAAATTGTATGCTCCATAGATGGAATTCACCTACCTTCACTTATCAAAAAGGTATTCTTATTTCTTATTGAACTCATACCACATGTAATCCGGTCAAAGTAAAGCATGACATCCTTCTTATTGAACTCATACCATATGTAATCCGGTCAAAGTAAAGCATGACATCAGAGCTGTTGTCTGCAACACTCCAGTAGACAGGAGGAGAGTGGCTTCAAATCCCAGAAATTATTTTTTTGAACATTTGCAACTTGACAGAACTAGCTTTCAGGCAGTGTCATAAAATGAAGATTACATTCATGCGCACATATAGAAGATTTATTTTTATTTTCAGGGATAAAGAGTAAGTCATCTATCCAGCCACTGTGGTTGGAAAGGGAAGAGGCAAAAAGCACCGGAAAGCTGATTTATCTTGTGTTACTGATGGTGTATTGGACTGGTTGATGAATACTTAGTCCCCAGTTAGCACAAGGGATGACTGCTGGTATGTTACCTCCATGTGTGTTGGTCTGACTGTTTTCCAAAGCTAATGCCAATAAGAAGACTGCGGGAAAGGTATTTCAGTCCCTTGATGCTCATTGCTTCAGCTTAGATTAACTACAGCAGGTAAGAGGTCTAGATGTGGAAACTCTGGACAAGGGGTCTACCTCCCATCTAGTTTCTCTGCTTCTGCATACAATTTTTGACAGGCCATTTCTAACACACTCTTCAGTCCACTTGCAGTGATCCAGAGTGGTCAGTCACTTTTGGCTCAGCAGGTAGATTACCCTAAACCTCCTCACTTTAATGAGTATCTACTGACAGTCATGGAACATGGAGCTAGACCTTGGGGCTTGTCCTATTTGGGCATGGTTCTCTTGTTAGGATTTTTTTGTTGTTGTTTTGGTTTTATTAAAGGAAAAGACAAAAATTTTTGAAAGAGTTTTGGCTTCTGAAAACTGCTATCTGTTGTTAAGAACAGAAAAACCTGTTTCTAATTAAAAGTGGAAATGTTTTCCTGCAAGTGTCTTCTCAAAAGCCATTAATTTGATTTTGATTTTTAACAGAAATAAGGAAAAAGTTAAGAGCCTGCTGGGGGCCTGGTCATATGAGAATCAGAGATGAGACTGTGCTCAAATTGAGCATATTATGAAGGTAGGGTTAAACGAATTGGCGCCCGTCAAATGTCCATCAGCACAGTAACCTGGTTTGGATCATGGCCAGCATGATTCTTCATGACACTGTATAAAAAAATCTGAAGCATGGAGTGATCGCAGTCCCTGGGCTTCTGACAAGAAATAGCTTACCAGAAGTATAGAGCAGTTGGGGGGAATCCTAAAAGGTACTTGATTTAATATAAAGCTGGCTCCAACCCATTTGGAACAGAAAACTCCAAAGTATGTGGGCAGTTGCTTCATGAAGTGCCATTCAAAGACTCTGTATTCAAGGATACTCTGGAAACGGGAAAGGGGAGAGTGATCAAACACAAACATACAGAGCCAAACAATACTTGTCAAGAGAAGTACATATATGCTGACCACAGAATGCAAAGCTCCACAGAAACTTTCATAATTAGTCCCACAATGCAATGGAGCTGCATACTCTGGGATCTCCTCATGGTTTTGTGCACTTGTTTCATTGTTTGATTTTTTCCATCAATATTTCCTTGCATAGGTAAAATTTACTGTTGTGTTAGTGTAGGTCCTGGTTGAATTAAGAATCAAGAAAACAAATTGTATCCAAATATCTGGGTATGATTTCTTTTCCTATTCAGGTGGTAGATTTTAAAGAAGCTCCCAGTGGTAATGGAGTACAGGAATGAAGCAGGGAAAAGACAGTCAAATGCTCCATGATGGTGGTCTACCTCTTCTGTTTTGCAGATCCCTCAAGGCTTTAATGTGAAGTTAGCCTCCCCTCTCATTTAGTGAACTCAAGACTCTTTTTGAGACTTTTGCTACAATTTGTTAGTTGACTTTCCCAGATCATAACCCATAATAGGTTTGCAATTCACTGGTTGAAAATCCTAGTTTTGGAAAGCTTAAAAGAGCCTTCCTGAGCTTGATCCAAAGCTCTTTGACCTCAGTTGTGAGAGTCACTGATTCAGTGTGGGCTTTGGATCAGGTCTTGAAAGGTCTGTAGCTTTTTACCAACGGCCTGTCCTCCGTGTCCCAGTTCTCCCTCCTCTCTCCTGTGTTTGTTGTTCCTTATTTCCACCCCAGCAGATGTTTTCCAGGCAACAGAGCAGGATCTTGCTTCACTTGGAGCCAGAGCCAAGCTCTGATGGTCTTGCACTGATTAATACCAATGGGAGTGGCACCTCTGAACAATCAGAAGCGTAGAGCTGGGGAAGTGCCCTTCCTGCCCCTGCGCTCACTTCTCCCTGGGTTACCAAACGCCATAAACAACAAAAGAAAAAATAAAGTCCAGACAAACTACTAAAGCAGGAAGAGAGAGAACGCCTCAGTTTTGTTCACATCGGTTTCCAGACTGTCTTGATGAGCCTTCATGGGAATGAAATTTAGGAAGTGCGTTTTTTCTGACTGAGCCTTTGAGGGTGGGCATCTCCTTTGGGTGCCCTGTTGCTCATTCTTTCTGTTTATTAATACCCAGCGATAATTTCCTTTCAGCTACAAATTCTCTGCTTCTGGGTGGGATTTCTTTGCCTGATAATAAGGGTCTAGGCTCCTCCATCTCTTTTGGGACCATTAAATATGCTGTAAAAGAACAATATTGGATACGACAATAGAAGCATATGTGTTTTTTACTCAAGCTATTTCAGTGTTTCCATCCACATTTTCTTTGTTTTTTGCTTTTTATCCACCTCCCCTGCACCTTGCTGAGACAGGAGCTTCTTGCAAAAAAACGGAACATTTTTTCCTTGAAGGGATTTTTTTTTTTAGATCAAATAAAATCCTATATTCCAGCTGAATAACTTTTTTTTTATACTCTTTCTTGCTTTTCACTCACATTTTTCTCGCAGAAAAACTACAGGTGGTTTCCTAAACACCACTTGTCTCTAGTTGGCCATTTGAAACAGAACCTGAGAGAACTGCAAAATAAAAGGTTGACCTTTTAAAAAATGATGGTTTATTTCTTTAAACATCTAACTTTATTTTTCTCAAAAGGCTAGAGTTTGTTTTGCACATTTCTTTGCATTGTAACCCAGAAATCTATCTGATCCAGTAGAGTGAAATTATTCTTCCTGCAACAGAACTATGAGTTTCTTTTCCCTTTATAAAGTTAAAGAGCCAATGTATTCCCTCAGACTGGAAAAGAGATTAATGCAATTGTACCTCCTGATCTCAATTTGTCTTCTACCAGTCTAGTGGTGCTTTCCAGTAGTCCAGAGGAATGAAACATCACAACAGCAGGGTGGTCTTCAAGACAGACCCTCCCTCACCTCCTTCAAGTCACAGTTAGAACTGTATGAAGCCAAAGAGATCAAAGGTCTGCTAAAATGTGTGCAGTCACCTAGAAAGTACAGGGGGGAAAATATCACTTTTAAAGTCAACAGCACAAAACAGAGCAGTTTGTTTGTACATAGAATCATAGAATTGTCTAGGTTGGAAGGGATCTTTTTGATCATCGAGTCCAACCATTAACCTACCACTGCCAAAACCACCACTAAACCTTGTCGCTGTTTATACCTCAGGGACACTAAGCAGAAACTGGAATTTAAATTCTGCGGTAACAAATTCCATTTTGGTTCACTTAAAAAGGAAATTAGAAATACCTCTTTAAATAATTTTTGGAGGGATGAAAAAAGTTTATGTCAGGGTTTGAAAAAGCTTTGAAATAATATTTCAATGAACTTGAGAAACATTGTCAGTCACCAGTTTATTCTATGAAACATAAAAATCTTTTTTGTTAAAAGGTGAAAATATTTATCTTAGTGATTAATTGTTTTACCTTTTCAAAAGAGAGAAACAAAATGTAGACAATTTGGCATGTTGGCCCAAGAATATTTTCTACAACAGCATTTTCCAACTTTAATTTAAACTATTTCAATAATTACTGTAAAAATTCTTTATATGTGCTTCTTTCATTAAGCTTGCGTCTTTCATTAATATTACGTCTAAGCAAATGATCAGGTAAAGGTATAACTTGTGAAAAGTAAGACTCAGTTTACCATTTGAAAACAAACTCTGATGCCTAAAGTAAAAAAATCATCATTTTCTATAGCCTTGATATGGATATGAGTTTTCCTTTTCTTCTCTTGCTGAAAATTAGTCCAGAATAAAATAAGGAAATACAGAATGCAGTGTTTTGCTTCAGTGATTATTTCTTTATTTTTTTTACAATGAAATAGGAAAAAAAATCATAACATTTCCCACTTTTTCTTTCATATTTTCCCTCTTTTGTTATCAGAAGGCAAAAAAGGATAATAAATTTTATTCTCCCCCACAACTTCACACCAAAACAATATCTTTTTTCTTTTTTTCTTCATATAGTTTTTTTTCAAAATGCAGGAGTTTCAACCACCCTCTCTTAAGATCAAGAGGATCTTTCTGTGATTTTACTGGGCTTTAGCTCAAATCCCACAGCCTTCCTCCAAAACCTATTGGAATCAGTAGAAAGAATCCTGTTGACTTTGATGGGCACTGGATCACATCTTCTATGAATGACTGAAAAACTCTTCCAGATGAGAATTTTTGGTCAGCGCTGCCTAAGTATCCAAACTGGGAAAACTACGTTTGCTGGAACGTTGCTTTAGGGAAATCAAATAAGAAAAGAAATTACCAAGCTTCAATCAAAATTAAAATCGTCCTTTTGAAAACAAAAAAATAAACCTTGCCATCTGTGACTCTCTCATTTTACACAACATTTTTATTAAAAGCAGCCGGGTGCTTCCTCTCCCTTTGACTAAGCAAGAAGAAGATGTTTATTTAACATTCATAATTTGTTTAGAGCAAGCAAATGAAATACCTTGTTGTGCATGAGTTATTAGCTCATTGCAGAATTGCTCTGTTTAAATGAGCCTTTGACGTTGATTCATCTAAGTATTTGTGTCTCCTAAATGAGAATCATATGCATGGTGAAACCAGACCTTGCCATTTCATCAGGGTGTGATTTGGGAACACCAGCTTGAAAGTCTCAATATTATTAAGAGAAAAGGGTTTGGGGGGAAGATTTTGCACTATTTTTTAAAGAAGCTGTTCACTTGGTAGTGTGTTAGCGCTATAAGAAAGATGACAATTGCATTAGTCATTTGGTGCTAATCACTTTTAGCCACTTGACTTGAAGGATCGGTACAGGAAACTGACTGCTCATATTGTGTATGAGAGGCCAAGGAAAGAATTTAAAAAAGAGTGTGTGAATTGGCCAAAGTCAGCTAATGTCAATTCTACTTCTATATAAAAGCAGGACAAATTGTTTTGCTTTCCATCCAAATAGCTGCAGGCATCAGGCTCAGCTGTGAGTGGGTTTCTGAAAATTTCCAACATCGTACCTGCTTGCTTATATGCTCGGTGAAGATGATTGACACTTCCATGGCTCGTTTTCCTCTCTGGGATTTCAAAAACATTTTGCAAATCAATGAGCCAGGTGCACTGGTGGGCTACATCACCCTTACATTAATCTGGAAAGTAAAGCAGCCACGATTCTGAATAACCTACCACTCCACCCAGGTGAAGTGCTCCGCTGGAGTGACTAAAGTTAACGAGCATGTAGTGAGAAATGTGATCCTTGATCCGCGTAGTTGTAATCAGCAGCTAAATGTGCAGAACTCTCTGGGGTGGAATAACACTCGTGTAGGTTTCGTCTTCCACCATCAGGATGATTCCTTCATCAGCTTCTCTGCTCAGTGTTTCTTTCTTCATCTGACCAGACTCATGACTTTAGGTCCTCTTAAGGATTTTCTTCTTTGGGGTCTTGGCATCACCCTAAATCAGTGGGGGTGCATGTGGTTTTCAAACTTCTTCATTTGACTGAGGAGAGCAAAACCCAGTTCTTCTTTTGCCACTTACCTTTCAAAAGCACCCGTGGAAATGTTGCCTGTCACTCAGTTAAAATGAGATTCCCCTTGCCCAACTTTGATCACCTAACTTTTATATACCTAGACTATAGACTCCCATTTTGCCAACGGAGAAAAACAGGTACCTCGAAAAAGCAACCCAATTTTTGCGGACAGGTGAGTAACTGAGTATCTCCTGGAGGTGACTGGGGACTACTTATTAAGGATGTTTGACTTCTAGGTGGCCAAAGTTAGGTGAGAAATATTTTGCTCTCCAACTACTTTGGAAAGCCCCACCCTAAGGTTACTGGATATAGCTTTTTTTGCGCCTTGTCTGGAGTAGTCTGTTGGCTTCCTGTTAAGTCCCACCCTTTCAGTTTGGGGATGGTTTCACCCTTCATTAATTTTAAGGAAAGGGAACGAAAGGCTGCTATTACTATTATTTTTTCTTAAATGTTCTGTCACTCATCTCCCTGAATTTCCCCACTCTGTCAGCAAAATCTCTGATATATTAAGCAAACAGCAGGCAGAAATACAGATTTATGACAGTAGTATACTTGGCAGAAGCCCATTTCCTTGAATGTTCTCAAGAGCTGCATGGTTCCTACACTCCTCCAACCTCAATGTACATAACAAATTTCTTTTGTTTGTTTTTGTCACTTTCAAGCTGAAAGACCATAACTAACAACAAATAGTGGCTTGTTTTCTGCCATAGTTACGGTATTTATGTCCTGTCTATGTCTGTAGCTTTCACCCCCTCCTCTTTTTCATCAAGAAAGGCCTCTGATGGCCATTAATTTGATGCTGTATCTGGAAGAAACTTGCCAACATTTGTCTCCCAATAGATTGCAATAAACTGGAACGGGCTTGGGCCACTTCCAGATAATTGGGTTTGTGGGTTTTCAATGTAAGAGTTGCATTTTACATCTGTATAAAAACAGATGAATAAAAAGAAGGAAGAAAAACATAGTGAGAATAAATAGTCACCTTTTCACAAAAAAGATATTTTTTTTTTTTACTTCCCTTACTGGTTAATTAGCTGAGAAGGGTGCAAAACATAAACAAATGAAGAAAAAGCAGAATATGGAGAAGAGGAGTGGATCATTCTCATGCACATGAACACTGAAACCTATCTCTATTGCATTACACATCGCATACATCGTTTTAATTAAAAACAACACCCTACTACCTGCAGGGCCAGTTATGGCACATTTCTCCAATCAGTGTGAATTTTTAGGCTTATTTTAAGAAAACAAGCAAAATGTTGCACCATAGGTGTGGGATTCAGTATCTGGATTAACGTACATACGTATCATAGTTTAATTAAATGTATCCCTTCCGATTCAACTTCCAGTCCTAGTTGGTACTGGTCTCCTACAGGCTCAGTGCTGTATCTATGATTGCCATAAGAATATTTTAGATCTTCCACAACACCTCAGAAGTCATTAAAGGGGTCTTCAGACAGAAGTCTCCGTGGGACATGAATGCCGAAGCTCCTCTGTAAGACACATCTGGACACCCTCTGAAGAGGGAGACAAAGCTCTCTTTAGCCTTCATTAACTAGATCTCCATTCACTATTTTTGTGATCATAAGAGAGAGATAGAGATTATCCTGAAGGTGAATTTGTCTCACCTGTGTAATTATGAACTAATTATACTCTACATATGATTGCCTCTTTTCATTTGATATGGAGGAATTTTAAACAATGAAGCTAAGAGTGGCATGACGTAATATCTTTTATTAGATTATTTACTACAGGTTGTAAAAAATGGAAAATCACCTTTCAGGTACAAAAGCCTTCCTTCCAAACCCAAACAGGACATTATCTCCTCCCTTTCAGCCTGGAGCACTGTGTAACCTAGGTAAGGAAATAAGAAAAGCCAACACATGCTCTGGTGAGTTGAGTGGCTACAGCAAAGAGGTAGGGCTGAGTTCATTTATATAACTCATAGAATGGTTTGGATTGGAAGGGACCTTAAAGATCATCTAGTTCCAATCCCAAAAGAACTAATGGCAGTCATATTTACTGCTTAGATATTGCCAGGTAAAAGCCAATTCTGTTTTGGCCTGGGTGGGATTGCTACTATTCATGATTTCCCCTCAAGTTATTGTGAGGTTAAAGCAATGAACATTTCACATTTTTTAAATGTGATTTTTTTCAGCTGGACTTTTCATAGGTGTCATATAGAAAACATCTAACCATTTTTTTTCATAGAGAAACTTGGGGTTTTATTATAGTAACACTTTATAAGGCAACATTGTATTATTTTGGATTATCTGTTCTGCATGGGGAGATAATACACTCTTTGCAAGAGCAGTAAGGTACAATTTCAAGGCAACATCTGTTGGATTTCAGCCATCATGTAGCTAAAATCCCCTTTGGAAATGTATCCTTTTAAGATTCAAGCCCACCCAGGAAGAATGAGGCTTTGGTATGGGTCACACAGACCGAACAGAAGTGCCACTCAAGTGAGAGAGAACCACCAAAGAAATTGCTAGAAGTCTCTTCCCATCCAAATCTATTCCTGCCTTTTAATTAAAATCTCTTTGGAGGGTGAGATATGTGGAGTAGTGACAGTACTGGTTGAGGTCCCAGAGAGCAACAGAGTGGACAGTGGTCTGATTGCCAAAATCTCTTTCAAGCAGATTTTGTGCCCTAATGGGGAAGGTATCACTGTGGGTACGAGGTCTGGAAGTGCCTGTCACTCCTCAACTGACTTTGGTTCTACTGGGTTCAGTTCTTCCTTGTCTCTATTCCAGTTTTCCTGGGATCCTGGGGTTCAGGTGAGAGGGCAGAGAAGACCATCTCCTCCTACTACATACTCCTTTTGTCATAAGGAATGCCCAATTTCATCTAGACCCAAGGCCTTCCTGTAATAGAAGCAGTAATTAACAGGGTTATGTCACACTTCGGCTGGTTAACCTCAGGAACAGGCTGCATGTCTGCAGGGAGGCTGAGATATTAAACAGATCATTTCACCCAGTGCTTTTAACCCTCTGTACAGACACTGCTGTGATGACATTTCTATCTTCTCCCTTGCTCCCCACATCAGCAGGCTGTATTTTATTTTCCTTTGTACCGCCGAGACACTGTGACCTGAGAGAGGTTCAGTAAAAATGATGCTTTGGAGCTTCATGGACAACATCCAGGTTAATACCCACAGCCCACGTGGGGGAAGACGAGGCCCAGAATAGAAGCACAGAATAACAGAAGGGCCGGTGACAGCCTCTGGGAAAGGATGTGCTCAGAGTCACTGAGGGCAAAGCCATGCTCTTTGGCTTGGGGCTGCCTGCTTTCCTGGGGGGAGCACGTGGGTTGATCCGACCCGTGCTGTGCGGTTCAGGAGGGTCTGGGACAATGTGCTCTGAGGAGCCTGGCCACAAGCAGCCCTTGGGCAGAAAGACTCAGTGTAGACCACTGAAACCGTAATGAGGGGTCTGATTCAAAACCACAGTGGGCCCTCCTCCAAGCTCCCATCGGCACCCTTGCCGAGTAGCTCTGACCTGGCTCCCCCTGAACCTAAAAGCTCTTTAGGCATAAAAAACTTTTTCTTTTTCTTTTTCTTTTTTCTTCTTCTTTTTCTTCTTCTTCTTTTTCTTCTTCTTCTTCCTCTTCTTCTTCTTTTTCTTCTTCTTCTTCCTCTTCTTCTTCTTTTTCTTCTTCTTCTTCCTCTTCTTCTTCTTTTTCTTCTTCTTCTTCCTCTCTTCTTCTTCTTCTTCGTCTCTTTCTTATTCTTCACTTTCTTCTTCTTCTTTTGCTTGTTCTTCTTTTTCTTTTTCTTCTTCTTCTTCTTCGTCTCTTTCTTATTCTTCACTTTCTTCTTCTTCTTTTGCTTGTTCTTCTTTTTCTTTTTCTTCTTCTTCTTCTTCGTCTCTTTCTTATTCTTCACTTTCTTCTTCTTCTTTTGCTTGTTCTTCTTTTTCTTTTTCTTCTTCTTCTTCTTCGTCTTCTTCTTCTTTCTTTTTCTTTTTTTCCTTTTTCTTTTTTCCTCTTCTTTATTTTTTTTAAAGGAAGAATACTTCTATCTATTTCAAGGCATGAGACTCCCTTGGGGGAGAAAGCTGGAGGTCTTCAAGACCTGTTTTTGTTATATGGTTTCACCATGTTCTTAGGCAAATCCTTAAGGACCAGACTTTCTAAAAGCATGCATATAAATGTCCTCTCTTAATTGGAGAGACATTAAAATGGCTAAGACCTGTTAGTTTCATTACAAAAACAGAGAAATACAAAGCGCTGTCTGCTTCTATCTTCATCCTTAACTGGACTCACACAACATAGAATCATAGAATCACAGAATGGTTTGGGTTGGAAGGGATCACCTAGTTCCAAGCCCCCTGTCATGGGCTAGAACACCTCCTACAAGACCAGGATACTCAGTTTCATGAGACTTAAGAATCTGAATGCAGCAGAATATCCAGGCTTTGGTTTAACTTTAAAAAAAGGGAGTAACTTTTTTCTCATTTTCCATGTCATTCCTTAAAATACCTCTAAGATACTAAATAGCTGAAGCGAGGGACATCAAATAAAAATACCTATGTAGGTACTTTTGCGTCTCACAAAGTTTTCAAAAAGACAATTCTTAGAGGCTTTTTTCTCCACCAACACCAGTGCATTCAGGGTTAGCATTGCAAAATAATTCACTGAGCAAGAGCCAAGAGGGGGTCTGAGGGTTGTGGCAGGTTTAAGACTTGCTGGTTCATGTGTAGGAACTTTTCCCATGGCATGTGCAATACCTTGGGCCGGTGCGAGAAGTTCACACACTTGTTATGACAGATGCTCAGCTCAACGGCCAGCGCTGATAGAAATGACATCACCCTTTCAACCCCACCCACCGGCAGGGGAACGGAAAGTCAGATAAATCTTGCTGGACACGGCTCCTTAGGAAACAGACCCATCTGCCAGCCCCCTTTCTTGGGGTTTCAGATGCTGTTATCTTGGACGCTCTCTTTCCTGGCTGGATAGCAACAGGAAGCATTTAGTAAGTGGGGAATAATAGTTTCATGTTAATAGGAAATAGCAGGCTTGGAAGTGGCCATATGTCTGAGAACTAAAAAGGACCCCACAGCTTTCTGAGCATGTGTGGGAAGCCCACAAGCCTTTGAAGCTCGTCCAAAACACACAGCCCATTTAATTCTTATATAATTGCCAGTGTCAATAGTCAGCGGGTATCATTTTGTCATATATTGTTTTAATCTGGGAGCAATAGTGTCTGACAGAGGAGCACTGTGCTAAGTGGCAGAGAAGAGAGGGAACAGAGCACAGCACTCATCATTGGAGGATACTGTCTGCATGTGCTGTGGGCCAAAGAAGACAGAAATCTGATTAAAAGGAAAGAGGGGGGAAAGAGAAGGGCAGAGAGGACAGAGTCGAACATTAATGAAGCAAATCCTAGGCTCATTTTGGGTTAGCCACGCTGTCTGCAGAGCTCATCCCACTCCTTTGCTGGTGAGTTGCCAAAGTGGTGGTGGTGGAGCCAGAGAGGAAGGATCTCTTCTCATGCAAAGGAGACAGCATCTCTTTTTGTATGACTCCTCTTTGCTTCAGTGAAAGTCCCGCTGAGTTTCCACCATGGCTCGTTCCAAGACTGCTATTTCCTATTAGCATGACACTATTATTAGTCTTGTACTAATGCTGGCCAAGGAAGGTCAGTAAGACTCCAAGTATCCTTGAACTAAGATTATCAGAAGAGTTATAAAAACAGCAGAGAGCAGACAATGCAGAGGAAAGGGACTTAAATGCTGTCCTTCAGTGAGTAAGTACCTATTCACACACCTATTTACTCAGGAGAGTAAATATTTCAGCAATAAGCTGTCTGTCTCCTAGCTCATGGCATGTATGTGGGGTCCTTCCTGCCTTTCAAAGAGACAGGCTTCCCTCCCTATACCCAATAGAACAAAAGCTGAAGCATTCTTCAAAATAAGTGGAAATTCTGAGGGCTTGGGACACTACTTCACAGGAGGTTTCTGTAACTGAAGGTCACTGACGTTGGGAAGACGGCCAGACTTTCTTGTCAAAAATACTGAACTTTATCTTGGTCATTTTAAACTAATTTCAAGGAGTAGAACGGCTATCTTTCATGTAGAAAATATGACACACAGACAATAGATGTGGGTCTCACATGCCCACAGGCAGAGAAGGGAGGAATCCCTCCATGCTGACATTGCCCATTACCTTGGGGACAGTATTAATGAAGGGCAGGAGTGTAACCTGTGCTAGGAAGTACATCAGCAGTCTTTGCCTGACAGCTGTTTTTGTAGCAATCACCCTATTATAAGGTGCTCCTGTGATGCATCAGGATCTACAGCTGAGATTAGGGACACCACTACTGCAAATTTTACAGGAGCTTTTGGATGAGAAGGTCACTGAACTAGTGGGTGCTCCCAGGACATAGGCTGTGGTACATACGTCTCATACTAGAAATGTAAATGCCTTATGGATCATTCCATATGGAACCTTCTGCAGTTTAAAACAAACTCCAAATATAGGTGCAACCTGAAATGTGTTTTGGTGAATTAAGGATTAAGGAGTGAAATGTCTCTTGCTTGAAACCATTTGCCTTTATTTCCCAACAATTCTCAAAGGGAGCTGGGATACTTAATCCACACTCTGAGTCCTCTGTAATTTTTTTAACCACAAGATATACAAACTCCTTCATATTTAATAAGTGCAAGTCAGCACATCTGGCTCAGGCTGCTCATCTGCTCATAGTTGCACCCTTTTGCTGGAGGTTTAAGCCTGGCTCCGATACAGAAGCCATATAAACTTAAGACCTCCTTCCACTGAAACAAAGATAAGCTCCTAGTGGAAATCTTTTACATTTTTTTGGCAGTTTTTGATATTATGCAGCCCAAAGCAGTGCTGATGTAATTTTAATTCTGTTTTGGGAGCCATTTTATCTTGGTCAACTGCCATCTTCCAATCAAACTGTCTTGAATTTCTTTCAGATCGCCGTCGCAGTGCACTTCACATCTCTCATGGTCTTTTTTATCTTGATCTGAAAGGCAGGACAGTTCTGTCATCATTCTTCAGCAGAATCAAGGCCTAGACAGTTTGCGTGATTTGGGCACAATGACCCAGAAACAACCTCATAGAGCCAGGTATTGATCTTGTGTCTTTGAAGTCCAAGACTAGCAACCAGATCATTAAAGCAACTTCAGTCCTGTACTTTTATACCCAACTCACAGATATGAAAACAGAAAAAGTTTTTCAGAGACTTACCTGGGACCTTATGATAGATGAAAAATCCTCAAAACCATGGTCATTCAGTTGTCTGCCTCAACATTTTTGCAGCCAGGACAAAAAATTCAGCTACTAACTCTGTGGGGAACGGGGTCCTCTGCTCAGCTTTGATTCTACATTAAAAGGTGTACGTGATCTATGGAAATGACATTTCTTGTTTCCTTCTCCAAATTCTGAAACCCAAATGACAGTTTTGTTGATATTCCAGACACTGTGATTTAATAACTGTTACTGTCTTTATTTTTCTTTTTTTTTACCAGATCTCTAGAAAGTGCATTTATATACTCAAAAGATCTCAAATTCACTGGCTTCTCCAGATGATGTGGTTGAATAATTGTTGATATCCTAATAGGTCCTCCTCCAGACGATATGATTAAATAATTGCCAGTGTCTTTTTTACTAACTTCTCCAGATTTTGTGGTTAAGTAATTGTCAGCATTTTGCTCATTGAGTCTGTACTACTTCTATTGAAGTAATTATATGTTTCCCCTCGCCCTTTGGAACCTTGTGGGCCTGGTTGTCCCATTAAGTCCACGTGAATTTGATGTGTCTTAGGCAAAGGTTACACAACGAAGTTACTGAGCAAACTAAATGTGAACATGAGTTGGCTTCTCTGTGGTATATTTCTCTGTGCTGGCTTATCCCCTCTGACACCAAGTTCCTCACAATTTGGTGACAGCCTGCATCATGCTGATCACATTTAGATCATGGCAAAGTGTACAAATGACCTGGAAGCAGAGGATGCCATGTGAAATCATGTGTCGTTTACTCGAGAACAGGTGTGTTTAAATAACAGTGTTTTGCACATCTTTTGCCTGAGTATAAATACTGCTGCAGTAGACAAAAATCATGTTCCTCAGTGGAGGTGGTTCCAATTTATTAACATACTTATGTTACAGCCTCTCAACACTTGATGTCTCTTTGATTTAGACAAAAGACAGGATGAAGTACGTGGGGAAATTATGTTCTCGTCTCATCCACATCCCACCACCTTCTGTTTGCTGCTGTTAGTTGTCTTCCAAACTGGAGGCTGCATGGAACTGCCACTGGTTAACTTTGCCTATGTCCCCACCTCATAGAAGTTCCCACAGTTTTATTTTCTTTTACTAAGCATTGGCAGTAATAGCACCTACAAGGTTTTTCTTGTCTTTTCTCACACCAAGAAGCCTCATACACAGGTAGAGGAACCTCAGGTTATAGGAAAACCTCAATGCTTCTTTGTTCTCAGGCATGGACAAATGGATTTCTCATTGTGAGTAAATTTAGAAGTTCATGAGTATTTATTGTAAAAAACAACAGCAGATTCTATAAATATGCAGACCATATTGTTTAAATGTAAGTAGAATTGAGTATGTCAGATGTCTTTATGTACAATTTTTTTCAGTTATTGTTCCTTTGTAGTGTAGATTCACACAAGTACTGGAATCAGTGGGATTTCAGGATCTGAATGCCTCTAAACTGTGGATAAAAGGAAAATTCTCACAATTTCTCTTACTAAGAGTTTTTCACAGGATCTGATCTGCACATTTTGGGATTGTGTCCCTTATCCTGAACACTGCAATTTTCTGGTCTCAGGAGTTCCACAATGTCAGTCATGGAATATGTGATTACATGTCTCCATCCAAACCACAGTCTAATGCATCCTCTGTGCTGATGAAGCTTCACAGACTTTCCTCTAGTAAAAAGAAAAAAGTATTTAACCATGGTGCTCAACCATCCTTTTCTGCCAATACCTGCAAACAAGATTTCATTTAATCCACACCCTCAAGGAATCCCAAAACAGATAAGGAGAGATGGGAAATCAGAGAGAGATGAACTACAACAGACAGGTTCTTGGGATAAAGGAGCAAACAGAATACTCAAAGAAATACTCAAAGAAAATCTTCCTTTCATACTACCTGCAGATATATGTAAGACCTTCGTTGAAGACAAGGATTTTTCAGAGAAGAAATAAAAAAAAACCTCTAATAAAAAAAAAGGCATTTTAATTGAAAAAGGGAATTTCAGTACAAGATTTCCTGCTTGTTAGATGTTTGCCCTAGCATTTTCTGGCTGAGGTTGGGCACTTCTTTGGCCCAGATGGTGGATAGATGAGTTCCCATTGCTATTTTGAGTCAACAAGAGCCAGGACAGCTGGCACAAATTGTACTTGAAGCATGAACAGTAAATAGCCCCTGTTCCTGGACAGGGTGTTGAGTAACCATGTGTTAAGGAGGTGTGTTTACATGATTTCCCACAGCATAGCATCCTAACATCCCACCAAAACCACTGCCTTTGTGTAACCAAGCTGGAGTACAAATGGTTTGTGAAATCCCTGGTGTCTGCAAGGATGTCCTTCCCCTGGTTCCCTGCTTCAATCCATATGCCTGGATCTCTGCAAAGGTGGTTTTGCATTTCAAATTTTCATTCCCGATGTCCCTCTGCACTTAACCCCAGCCCTTGACCCACAGCATAAGGATGAAAACGCACATATGGCTATAGAAAAAGGTATAGGTGTAGGCACATGTACTTCTTATATAATTTAAATCCAAAAGTACAGATGGATGTTTAAATTTAATCTCTGTTTTGCTGTTTTTATCCCACCAGATATTACTAGATTTAAGAGATTGGAGGCCTGTCCTTTCTCCATAAAACATCCAATGGCTACCTGGGGATGGTGAATACAAGCATAAGTGCCT
The DNA here is from genome assembly GCF_001431845.1 of Calidris pugnax. Lineage (NCBI taxonomy): Eukaryota > Metazoa > Chordata > Aves > Charadriiformes > Scolopacidae > Calidris > Calidris pugnax. The sequence continues at coordinate 1,102,550 of NW_015090864.1, forward strand.
GTTCTTCCTTTACATTCCCCCCTCCCTCACAACAACCTTATTGCCTGCATCCTACTGGAAGCCAAAGAGAAGGCATCTGACACATTTTTGACTCTGTTGGGGCAATCAGATACCACCATAAACAGTTCTGGCCAGGTAGAGGAACCTCAGGTTATAGGAAAACCTCAATGCTTCTTTGTTCTCAGGCATGGACAAATGGATTTCTCATTGTGAGTAAATTTAGAAGTTCATGAGTATTTATTGTAAAAAACAACAGCAGATTCTATAAATATGCAGACCATATTGTTTAAATGTAAGTAGAATTGAGTATGTCAGATGTCTTTATGTACAATTTTTTTCAGTTATTGTTCCTTTGTAGTGTAGATTCACACAAGTACTGGAATCAGTGGGATTTCAGGATCTGAATGCCTCTAAACTGTGGATAAAAGGAAAATTCTCACAATTTCTCTTACTAAGAGTTTTTCACAGGATCTGATCTGCACATTTTGGGATTGTGTCCCTTATCCTGAACACTGCAATTTTCTGGTCTCAGGAGTTCCACAATGTCAGTCATGGAATATGTGATTACATGTCTCCATCCAAACCACAGTCTAACGCATCCTCTGTGCTGATGAAGCTTCACAGACTTTCCTCTAGTAAAAAGAAAAAAGTATTTAACCATGGTGCTCAACCATCCTTTTCTGCCAATACCTGCAAACAAGATTTCATTTAATCCACACCCTCAAGGAATCCCAAAACAGATAAGGAGAGATGGGAAATCAGAGAGAGATGAACTACAACAGACAGGTTCTTGGGATAAAGGAGCAAACAGAATACTCAAAGAAATACTCAAAGAAAATCTTCCTTTCATACTACCTGCAGATATATGTAAGACCTTCGTTGAAGACAAGGATTTTTCAGAGAAGAAATAAAAAAAAACCTCTAATAAAAAAAAAGGCATTTTAATTGAAAAAGGGAATTTCAGTACAAGATTTCCTGCTTGTTAGATGTTTGCCCTAGCATTTTCTGGCTGAGGTTGGGCACTTCTTTGGCCCAGATGGTGGATAGATGAGTTCCCATTGCTATTTTGAGTCAACAAGAGCCAGGACAGCTGGCACAAATTGTACTTGAAGCATGAACAGTAAATAGCCCCTGTTCCTGGACAGGGTGTTGAGTAACCATGTGTTAAGGAGGTGTGTTTACATGATTTCCCACAGCATAGCATCCTAACATCCCACCAAAACCACTGCCTTTGTGTAACCAAGCTGGAGTACAAATGGTTTGTGAAATCCCTGGTGTCTGCAAGGATGTCCTTCCCCTGATTCTCTGCTTCAATCCATACGCCTGGATCTCTGCAAAGGTGGTTTTGCATTTCAAATTTTCATTCCCGATGTCCCTCTGCACTTAACCCCAGCCCTTGACCCACAGCATAAGGATGAAAACGCACATATGGCTATAGAAAAAGGTATAGGTGTAGGCACATGTACTTCTTATATAATTTAAATCCAAAAATACATATTTAATCTCTGTTTTGCTGTTTTTATCCCAGTACAGATGGATGTTTAAATTTAATCTCTGTTTTGCTGTTTTTATCCCACCAGGTATTAGTAGATTTAAGAGATTGGAGGCCTGTCCTTTCTCCATAAAACATCCAATGGCTACCTGGGGATGGTGAATACAAGAATAAGTGCCTGTTCTTCCTTTACATTCCCCCCTCCCTCACAACAACCTTATTGCCAGCATCCCACTGGAAGCCAACAAGAAGGCATCTGACACATTTTTGACTCTGTTGGGGCAATCAGATACCACCACAAACAGTTCTGGCCAGGCCCACCACATGGTAGCTTCAGTACAAAGCAGAGGGATCCCATGGACTGCAGCCCTGGTCCAAAATCAATGCAGCTAATGGAAAGGGTGCAGGCTAAGGTATTTCAAGTAAGAGACTCCCATCTCTTTCTCAGCTCCGTGGCTACATCTTTCCATTATGTTTAAAGAAGGAGTAGAATTTGACAGCCTTGAATAATATGTATTTGGAAGTGGGTATTGCTTTTTTTGACTTTAAACAATACCACCCCTACAACTGAACCACACGCCTATAGCTTGAACATGGCCCTTAAGATCCCACCAAACCAATTATTTCTTTCATAAATGATGACTGATGACAGCTTCTTTGACCTGCACTGTGTGGTAAGATAAATTTATGAAGATTTGATTGTGAGATCCTATGGTAACATGTGGCTCTTTCAGGCACATGGTGGAAATCTTCCCAGGCAGCTTTTTCTCTCCTTCACAGTGTCAGCTTTCCCTGCCTCATTAGCTTTGCATTTTTATTTATCTGTTTATTTTGGCCTGGGTATTTTTCCCTCTGGTTCTTGTGCATGTAATAATGGCTTAGACCTCCATATGACCAAACTATGATTATTCTAATTATTGTTCATCTGTGTATAGTGACACAGATGTTTTTACAATGGGTGCTTTATACAGATCTTAAAAAAAATAGTGGTGCACAGAAGGTCCATAAGTGTTTCTGGCATGTTAGGAAAATTAATGTTCATATTTTGGGAGGGGACAGGGAAACAAATACATATATTGAGAGGCTTAATTGCCTTAGGGTCCAAAGCTTTTTTTTTATTTGGGGGG
>NW_015090864.1:1106569-1197564 GCF_001431845.1 Calidris pugnax
GGGTGGGGGGGTGGGGGGGGTTTTCTTGTTGTTGTTTCTGGAGGGAGGAGAGGAAGATACTGAAAGACCTAGTAAATGAGCAATAATTTGATACGAGCAGTGAAAGTGCTCGATCCCAACAACTGAATCTGTTGACACTAAAGAGCCCAAGAGCCTTCAGGCAACGTGAAGGTCAGCTGAAGGCTGAAGTTCAAAGGACTGCAGATCAGCTCAGCTGCAGATCAGCTTCAGACCCAATACTCCATACAAGCCATGGCTACCAGGCTTGAGTTTGCTAGGACCTTTGTAGCATTTTGACCAGGGAATGAATTAGATGCAATGGTGAGCTTTTAAAAGTGTCATTATATTGAATTTTATTGGCTAACAAGAGGCATTACATGGAAAAGGTACTGCAAAAGATGGAAAAAAACTATAGTTTATCTAAGAAATTCAAGGCAAGCAAGACAGGAATCTGTATGTCTATTTGAGATGCTCTAAAGTTCCCAAGACATGCAAAAGGAGTTGGTGGACAGGACTGAGGAGACCTTCAGGCTCCTAAAATGACAATTAGAAAGAAGCATGTTCAAGAGCAGGGCAAAGGTCCATATGTAGATAATTGAATCATGCCCTTAATGAAATGAAATTCAGGCTCACAGTACCTCCTCTTAAAGTACATACCATACGTAGATAATTGAATCATGCCCCTAATGAAATGAAACAGGCTCACAGTACCTCCTCTTAAAGTACATATCTCCCTAAAAAGGTCCAAGGACAACCATTTCTCCCATTACATCTCATGAGAGCTTGTAATCACTACTGTCTGCTGGTGAGATTTATATTGTAGGTGTCTAAAATGAGGTGAGATGGATCTCAGCTTCTTTGTCTTCACATACTGAAAGAGGCTGAGATCCTAAAACCCCTAAAACAATACTGTGTGCCTATAAAAGAAGAAGCTGTCTCATAAGGCACATATCCAGGGGATGAGTGACCAGAGACTTCTGCTGAGTGAAGAGAGGTAGGTGAATTATGAAGCACTGCTGGGACCTGATGAAACACGAACATACTTGGGGACACAGTATTGGTAGGAGTTGAATCTTGCCCACCTATAGAATAGACCAGCATAAGCAGAGGGAGCAGGATACGTTTCTTAGGCTGTATTGAAATCACTTCACCCTGGTCTAAAGTTCCTTCAGAGGTGTCGCAGTAACAGCTCAACAGCTAAACAGGATGTTTTGGTCCCCTGGGACAGAACAAAACATGCGGTAACGGTGGTGATTGCCAGGAATTTCACATTAGGCTGTATTGAAATCACTTCGCCCTGGTCTAAAGTTCCTTCAGAGGTGTCGCAGTAACAGCTCAACAGCTAAACAGGATGTTTTGGTCCCCTGGGACAGAACAAAACATGCGGTAACGGTGGTGATTGCCAGGAATTTCACATGGCTGTATTACCAGGAGGGTTCCAAGCATATAGGAAATCTCAGAAGTTAATGAACAAGGTCCTCTAATGAGAATAAATCACTGCTCCTTGGCCTAAAATAAAAATTAAATCCCATGAGTGACTCAGTTCAATTCCTTAATTTGGCAAAACACGGTCAAGACATTACTGTGTTCACTGGAGTGAAGGCCTGTCTGAAAGCTCAGAGAAGTCACTGGGGAATGATTCTATCTCACCTAACCTCAGGTGTCCACATTTAAAAAATTTTTAATTCAAAAAAATTTCCTCCGACTCCCTTTTTTGACAGAGAATGTGGCACCTTCAGGAAATAATTTCGATATATTTTAGACAACTAGTTTACAGCACAATTAACTGCCCCCACAGTCGACTAACTAGTTCTCCACTGACCATGGGAATTCTGCTTTCAGGAAGAGGAACCTCAGCCTATTATTTCATTGTTATTTTTTATTTAATGCCATTGTACTTAGTACTGAACTCCAAGTCCTGAAAAAACAGAGCTTGTAGTCCATTGGTGATGGTAGGAGGGTGAGACTCTAGCTTCCTTTAACCAAACTGCAGTTTTCCTGTGCAATTCATTTTTTTCTTTAAGTCTTGAAGCAAGTAAAAGGATTTTGATAATGTTTACAGGATCAGCAAACTCTTTTAAAGTTCAAATAAAATTTATTGCAAAATGTTTTGAGCTCCCTGAATAGAGGGAAATGTGCAAATAAGCATTAGACATTTAGTATTTTCCAATTTGTGTTAGTATGACTCTAGTTACCAAGAACTCCTCATTGTAATCTAGTATTCATGCAAGATGTTCCTGTCAACTAGCTGTCCTCTGCTTTCTGCTTCATTCAGGACCCAGTGTTGGGATCAGCCTTCTCCCCAACAAGCTGTTTGGCTGGCCAGAAATATAAATAAATAAAAAGCAAATTATCTCAATATTCATGCAAGGTGTTCCTGTCCATTAGCCGTCCTCTGCTTTCTGCTTCATTCAGGACCCAGTGTTGGGATCAGCCTTCTCCCCAACAAGCTGTTTGGCTGGCCAGAAATATAAATAAATAAAAAGCAAATTATCTTAGTGGAGGGTTGATAACATATACAAGAGGGAGCATCACAACTAAGAGTTCGCCCAGGGCTTCCAAGAAAGCCCATGGGGAAGCCTGTAGGTTGGGCTGACACCATTGCTTTCCCTTCACCAGCTACAAAAGAAAGAAGAAGAACACCTAGATTGTTGTCCTGTTACTCACCCTCGACACCTTAGTAGTTAGGAGGATATTTCTGTGTACAACCTGCACATGCACAGTTAGTGTCATGCACCCAAGAGGAGTAAGAATTTCTACAATGAGGATTTCCAGTGAAACAAAACTCAGGAGGTTGGGGAGAAAGAAAACTGTCGAGAGAAATGCAGACCTAAAGCTTTTCCTTATGAGGAGACAAGAAATTGATGGAGAATGTTAAAAAACCCCCACCCGTTTCTTGTACTATGATAGAAAATAGATCAAATTACACACACTTCTTTATGTATCCATTTTGTCTCATATAAGAGAATCATTTTCTTAGCTGGTGATTATGCTACAATGACAACTCTTCAGAGGATGGGGGTTACTGTCAAGGGCCAGCAGACGCCCAAAGGAAAGAGTCCTGTATGGTTTGAAGTCTCTTTACTGTTTTTTGGCTGGTGTCTCTTCGCCTTCATGCCCCCTTTCCATCTGGTGGCCCACAGGGAACAGAGAAGAGCATCATTATCCATAGGTCCTGGGGTGGCTTGAATTGCTGATGTCCTCCAGCAAACAGCTGTTCAATGGCTTCTCCACTTCAGACTTGCAATTTTATCCCAAATCTAAAAGGCGAACAAGAATGAATTAAACTGCTTTTCCCAGCCAGCCCTCGGGGGCTTGTTCACCGGAGTTCAAATCTCCCTTGAGCAGCTCACTGCAGCTCCAGCGTAAACTCTTCTGATCTTTCAGCTAGACTTTTTTTTTCCTTTTCTTTTTCTTTTTTTTTTTTTTTAATGAAAGGTATCATGTTGCAAATTAAACACTTGGAAACCTGCCAGCAGTATTACAAGCCTGCCTAAAATATGCTGAGAAAAGGAAAGGAAAATTGTTTTTTAGCAAAGAAAGAAAAAGTCTGGTAAGAAAGTCTTTCCAGCATAAGGGTTGTGTGTAAAACAATTTATGAGAACTCTAAACTATTGAGAAAAATGCCTGAAAGGTTAATTTCCTCTATGAAGCCCAGGTTAATGTCTTACAGGGAATCAAGGAAGGCAGTTCGCTAATTTAGCTACTCCTTATGGATAAACATGTCAACTAATTTCTGCGGACTGCAGTGCAGATATCCTTGAAGTCTTTGACCTGAGGAAGGTATGATTTACATGTGTGGCATCCGTTATTCAGTTTGTAGAAACATTGTTTGTCAGCATAACCTTGATGCACAGAAATGACAGTGATGTCCAGCTGGATCCTTGGTCCCACTATCCTACACGTCCATAGCACAATGTCTGTGTCCCTATGGCACTTTGTACAAATTATTTGAAGATGTGCTGAAGCAAAAAACTTCCAGTCAGTTGTCTCTTTGTGGGTTAAGTACTGTCTGGAAAAAAATCAGTCACTCCCATTCTTTGTATCTCTCTTCTTTTATTTCTTCATATTTAAGTGGTAAAGACTCAGTGTAAAAGATGGTACAACTCATAAAAAACCCTCTAGCACACTATCATTAGGACATTCCTTTGAAAGGTAGAACTTCTTCAGACTAAACCTTTGATTGATTTGAGTAATCCTTAGGAAAGTCTAACCCCTTTGACTGATTTGAGTAATCCTTAGGAAAGTCTAACCTTGGTGAGAACCAGTCCCTCTCTGCCTGGTCCAAAGGATATTTAAGCATCTTATACAAACCTAAATGCTTCCAAGAAGATTCAGTGCATCATCTCCCAGAATAGGTTTGGGCTGTGATCTTAGAAGGTGGGTCATGCCCCTACTTGGGCTGTGAGCCTGAAAGTAAAGTCATAACCCAGAAGTGAGCTCGCAGTAGGAAAGGGGTGAAGATTACTGGACATGGTGCTTTGGCATTCTTCTGTCACAAGAAGAATGTTGCTGCGTTATCGTTTAGGGTAGGAAGAGTCTAAACTAAGTTGGCAGAAAAGATGAGTAATCCTAGCTCTCCCATGGCTGGAGAGAGCATTGTAACCAGTTGGTAAAGGGAAGCTCTGCCCCTCTGGGCTGTTTCTGCAAAAAGTACATAGTTGCTTTGTTTCCATAGCAGGGCTCCCATGCAACATGAAACAGTTCTTCAAAAAAGTCTAACAAAGTGTTTCAGAGCTGGTATGAAAAAGCTTTGATTTTTCATTTCTGGGATCAAAAAAAATATAACAATCCAGGGTCACCTTTTTTTTTTGTCTTTTATTTTTTTTTAGTTTAACATCTGGACTGAACAACTTTAACTACTGTAGTTTTGATGTTACTATTTTCCAGTGGGACTTAGGATCGCATCTTTCAGGTCCCTGGGAAAAGGCCCCCAGAACCCCACCGATGACACCAGCTTTCAATCACTCCCAACTTGGGCTCAGCCCTCCAGCTTAAATACCTTGCACTGGGAATCTGCTTGCCTCCAAAGTAAGTAGACCTTTCAGTTCCCTCTTCCTCCTTTCTCTGGCTGCAGGGGAAAGAATTTCCCTCGGAAGCCTGCCAAGGCAGGTGTCGGTGGTTTCTCCTGTCCTGACTGTCACTGGGAGGGAAGAGCTGATTGTTTCATAAGATGCATCACGGAAACCATTTCTGGCTGGTGAACCTCTGGCCACCATTGAGTGAGGTGAGGATGTGGTTCCAGTGAAGGTACTTGGGGTTTGCTACTGGAATGCTGGTTTTGGTCACAAAAGCCCTACTCAAGTGGAAAGGCTGGATACCTGCTCGCAAACACACGTATGGAAACACGTGTACATTAAAAAACTGGGTCAGTCCCTGGCTTCTACCAGGCATTCAAATGTTCCAGTCCTGTGTATGTTAACATCCATTTTTATCAGTAATACTCCTCGTTATGCTCCAGTTACAAAGTCTGCTATTCCTTTTGGGTTGTGATATGGTATCGAGATACTTAGGGGTATAAAAAGTAATTAAATCCCAAATTGAAGTCACAGTCAGACTAGGTTATTCTAAGATGTAATTCTCTTGTGTGTAATGTTTTAGGGTTTTTTTTGTTTTGTTTTTGGTGGGATTCTGCTGCCTTATATGTTTGCATGGGATGTGCATGTGTGCACGTATGAGTTCATTTTCCTAACTGAAAAAAACCCATATATTTATGCTTTTTATTACATTTTATACTGTGAGGTATGGGAAATAAGGTTTGACATTGGGGGGGAAGAGTGGGGAACATTAGTTGAGAATGTAGTTAGGTTTTGTAGGAGAATGATACACCAATTCTTAAGTGCAACAAATATTTATGATCATTTAAGACATGGGGTTGGGAACCCTGTTCCTATGACAGTGGTGATGTGAAGAGGCATTCAGATACCTCAAATATGGTGTTTAGTGACACTTGAGACATTCAGGGTGGTCAGGAGATAGATGTGGAAACAGCAGATGGGACAGAGGACCTATGGGACACTCATGCCCTCCTGGAGCAGCAGCTGGAGGTCAGCCTAGATACTCCAAAAAGTGTAAAACTTAAACTGGAGATTGCAGCTGAAAAAAGTCACTCTCCTTTTTCAAAGCTCTTAATGCTCCCTTTGAGTGTGAATATGGCAAGTACTACAGGCCATTTCTGCTCTTATCTTAAAGGAACAGTTTCTTTACAATGTTATACGATGTCAATAGAAATTGAGATTTTAGCAGAAGTCACAAGACAGCCCATCTAATTGCATCTGGGGTAACTTATTTGTATATATGGATAGAAAAAACAAGCGTCAATTAAATAAGACATTTTTCACAAGAACAGTTGTTTTCTGCTGAGGAAAAGAACAATTTTCTTTAGGAAAAAACAAATTTTCCTTTTGCATTATTTAAAAAATGGTTTAATTTGAACTCATTAAAATATTAAGTGAAAATCACACTTTATAGAGAGGTGCTGACTTGAAGAAAAACAGATACTTCATTGGAATTTAAATTTTTCTTCACATAAACTTTGGAAACACCCAATAGAGTGCAACTTAAGCTTACATGAAATGCCAATCTTATATTCTAAACACACATTTTAATGGCAATTCTCCTGAAGGTTTTTTGGACTTTCTTTTTAAGCAGAGGATGTCTTTGAGTCTCTATGAACTCCACAAACACTGCTTTACTGAATTAAAATGAGATAATTGCTCCAGATGTACTGTGTTGGTTTGGTAAGTCCAGCCCCTTCCCCAAAGATTACATTTGAGAAAACGTAATGCTTTAGAGACAATTAATTTAACGTACAGTCTTTTGTGTGGGAATCACAATGTGTGTTGCCTCTATGTTGATATAGCCTGAATGTGGTATAATTAAATCCCTGCGTCCTCCAAGGTGTCATTCCCTGAATTACTCCAGGGGATGGAGGTGAAGAACGGCACCTGGAGGGTCCACCCAAGACCAGAAGGAGTTATGGACAGGTTGCTCTCTCCCTTGAACCAAGAAACGTTCAGATATAAGAAATAGGAAGCTGATTCAAGGGATCTGTTACCACCACAGATGCTAAAGTGAAAGTTTTGCCTGTTCGTTAGTTTTGTTCCACTTTTATTGCTTAGTAAAGTGTGTGTTCATTTGTAGGACTAAACTCCTGAACTCTGAAATGTTTTATGGCCTGAGCTGCTGGGGTCCTCCCATCACAATTACATTTGTACAATTTTGCCAGAGCATGTATGTTTTTCTTTCTAAGTTTAGGTTTGCAGAGACCCTGCTTTACAGACAGGTTAAAAAGAATAAAAAAATAGAGGGAGAAAAAACAAGGCCATCATTAGCTGTGACTACTCTTCTGCATGTTAGAATAACATGCATGGAGCTGAAGAGAGGTCGGAAGCCCATTGTATTAGACACGGTGTGAATACTCATTAAGAAATAGCTTTAAACATTAAGCACAAAAGAATACAGATGGGACAGAGTCACTGAAACTCTCACAACAACAGGAAAAACTTCAGCCAAAGCTTAGTTCATAGTCACATATCAAGGAGACATAAAGCCATACGGAAGGTACTTTCTTTGCTTTTACTGGGAGGAAAACCATCCTGGTTTGTATGAAATGATGCATAAGCATGTATTTTTAAAATACTGGAAATGCCATCAGGCAAAAGCATTTTACATTTCAAGAAATGGAAACATGTCATTTAAGAGAAACCCTGGCACTGAACATCTGGATCTTTCAAAACTCAGTGAATTGAAAAGAGTTATACAATGGGCTTCAGCGTCCCAACGTATGTATGTTTTTTCATTAATAAACCAGTTTTGAATGATAAAATGCCAATCTGCTATAGTTCTCAACACCTTTTCTGCCTTCTCTTAAATTGTCTGCAATTGATTTTTAAGATGGGAGGACACGCAGACACAGTGTATCTGCAGGAGTTTCGCTCGCTTGAGAAAGCAGAGTAAAATTCCTCAATGTAAAAATAATGAATCACTCTCAATTAAGCAAAACATATATTTTTACTTTCTGAGTCATCAAAATAACTAATAAATTCTTTTTTTTAAATCTAGTATTTTTTTGGATTTGCCAATGAACTGTCAAAATGATGAAAATCAGATGTTTGCCTTGCCTTGTCTCTGCCTTAATCACACAGGTTAAGGACCCAGCGCAGTTCTCCTGTATCCTCACCAGTGCCTTAACTACAAAATCAGGCTTCCACACAATGATGTATTGAAACTTCCACCACCTTCAGGCTCATTCAGAGGACACTGGAGTCAATGGGAAAAGCTCCTGTCGACTTAACAGGGCCCCTGGCTGACATTTGAGTGGAGATACTTACACCAAACATTGTAAACACTCTCATCCACAATGAATCTCAGGTGGCTGAGCAGATTTCCAGCTGACCAACAAAAGGATTTGGTTTCCCTGTGTAGGAGAACCACATGGAAGGCAGCTTATTTTTAACAAGGGAGCCTTAAGAGCAAGCTACATTATCCTCAGCTGAAATAGCTCATGAGCCCTACCATCCCAAAAGTCCCCATCAAGATGGGAAGAATCACATGAATGTGTGTGTCTATGTGAGCTCTTGCCAGCTTATGAAGTTTAATCCTGGAAAAAAAAAGAAGCTGAACCAAAAAAAATAAGAGTAATCCAGGTTCATGTCATTTCTTGCTACCCTTGCAGCCTGTCAGGCTATGCCAGAGTTTCTCTTAACACATGATGGAAATAAATGTCTATAGGTAACCCCCTAACACCAAGGAAAAGCATTGTGGTCCAGCTCAGATGTTATAAATGTGTCTGAAAAGTGGAGTGATGGGTTGCAAAAAGGAATGGAAGAAGGTGGTGACACTGAAGAAGACCTGCCTTTGCCTGAGCTGGCAAGTGTGTGGGATCTGGTGTTTGAATCCCAAATCGTTCTGAAAAAGGTAATATTTGGGTCCACGGAGAGTTCCCAATCATATTCCCTTATGGTACAGACATTATCACACACCCATTATGCAGTATATTTTTATGGCACTTTTCAAGGCTTTGCATAGAGTCCCAAAACACTTCTTACTGAACTAGTTCAAGTCCAGGAGAGGGAGTGTAGCTGCTTTAGCACCTAACACTGGCTGAATTAATAGCCATTACATCTTAGCCAGGAGAACTCCCACAACACACTTAATTTGTATTATTTGTATTTTCCCTTTCTGCATCTTCATATTGTTTTCTTTTGTTATGGTGATTTCACTAAGAGAATAAACGTTTCAATACTACCCCATAAGCAGACACTCTTCCTTATACAATGCTCCCATCCCCATAGCTTGAAGTCAAGTTGAAGACTGGTATTCAGTTCTCTTTTTAGGTTTTTGAGGGTACTTAACCAGGAAAAAAAGTGAATTGTCAAATTATTTCAGGATAAGATGAACAGAGGAAATTTACCTAGGGAAAAAAAAAAGGAAATAAGGATGTTTGCATTTGCACTAAGATGCAGCTGTTCTTAATTACCCTAAATGTAAAACAAAATTATTTGAATATTCTAAAAACTAGATGGCCACGTTACAACATGCATTTGTAGTAGTGAGGCACTTGTGCATGACACCCGAGACAACATGAACCCATGCAAATTAATATTAAAAGATTAAACAGAATAAACAAGATGTTTCAAGATGACAATATATTTTTGCTTTGCACTAAGATGCAGCTGTTCTTAATTACCCTAAATGTAAAACAAAATTATTTGAATATTCTAAAAACTAGATGGCCACGTTACAACATGCATTTGTAGTAGTGAGGCATTTGTGCATGACACCCAAGAAAACATGAACCCATGCAAATTAATATAAAAAGATTAAACAGATAGAATAAAAAAAGATGTTTCAAGATGACAATATATTTTTGCAAAACATGTTGTACTTTTTGCCTTACAAGATATTTTTCCCCAAACATTTGCTTTTATCCCTGGATTAAGGACGAAGAAAAAAAATTTTGAGAGGACAGCATTTTCCATTAAAAGAATGATGTGGGTTTCGATGAATCTTCTAGTTTCCCAAGAACTCCTAGAAAGTGATTCCCAAGCAGCCACTTTTGGGACCCATGTCTCTCACCTCTGATATTTCTCTGCTCCGTAGCCTGTGTAGCAGTATCATAGGAGCACTTGCCACAGACTCCTTTTTTTTGCTTCCTCCTTCCACCACATGCAAGTTTCAAGTTTTATTATTGCAATAAAAATGCTTTATGTTGGCTTTTCCCAAGGACATTAAGAGCTTATGCGCTGTTGCAAAATAGTCCTTTTCTCAAACGTACACTCCACATCGTTTGCTGCAAATTGTTGGTGGTCCTTTTCCTGACGCAGAGCGCTCGGAAAACCAGAGTCAACAGGCCATTTTATGAATTCGTTTAGTGGCTGAAGAGAAAAGAGACCTGCCCCGATTTGTGTGGCCGACCTAGGCCTGAAGTACAACTGAACACCTCTATATGGGGAAGGGACTCCACAGAGACCACACAGAGGATTCCTACCACTTTAGCCAAACACCAGTGCTCTTTTGGTTTGTCACCTGTGGAAAGGAGAGGGTCTGTCCAGAGAGGAGACAAGGCTGCTAGGAACACAAGCTGTGAACATCTACCAGGAGTGATGTCTCTGGTGTAAACAGGGAGGGTTGTGGTAAACAATCGTTTTTCTTCTGGAAATGATCCTGGTGGGACCTTTGTGAAAGCTATGGGTTCAGTATTCTTAGGGCTATATGCACAAAAAGAGACTCTGGCCCTATGCTGATAGTTGAGGTACCCATCTAATTGGTATGCAATAATTATATTAATCTCTAGACTGGATTCTCAGGAGCCATTCAGTCCCACCTTCAAAAGCATTGAGGAACTCATGGGTAAATAGAAGGTCCTCTCTCACTATCCTTATCTTTTCCACAAGAAAATGTGCACCTCTCCAGGCATTTATCTGCTGGCCCAGACTGAGCTGCCCAGATACCTTTTGTGCGCAAGGTGGAAAGGCGATACTTTGGATTGAGATCCAAGAGATGACACTATAGGCTGACTTTATCTCTCCTATTTCTAAAAAATAAAATAAAATAAAATAAAATAAAAGGCAGCAACAGTGAACAAGACTGTTAGACCTTGTCCAATTCCTTCTTCTCTCCCTGTCTTTTCTCAAATAGAGCAGCTTTAGAATGATGCCCTTGAAGGCTGGAAGGTTTCATATCATCCCCTTCCCTCAGACTGGAGAAAATGACTTTCAAGTCCTTTTGAAAAACCAAGAGAAGAGAAGGTGGGGGGAGACAGAGGGCAGACTTTTCACTTCCTTGCAAGTGCCTTATGTCTTGGGTTATGAGTGTTGTGGTGGACCCCCAGGCTAGTCAGTGCCTGGAGACAGATCAGACCATGCATTTTTGGAACATGTCAAAAGACAAGAGATCCAGTCTCAACAGCTAACAGGTTTCTAATGCATGTCATCAATGTAACTCATTAAACAGTGAAATTCGGATCAGCATGATCCAAACATTAAATGAAAAGATTTGCAAACGAGTCTTCCCCACTGTGTCTTTCAGAGGTTTGTGGGAGGTCCTTTTGCCTCCGTCTTGCTTTCCCATCACCTCCTGTCACTTCCTGCATGAACTCCATCCCCTCTGAATCCCAAAGAAAGTCCCTTTTTTCCGTCACTTCTGAGGCTTCATTGTGGCTTTTCTCCCTGCCACAGGCAAGCCTCCAGCTCCCCTCAGGAAATGTCCCAGTCTATCCTCATGCCCTGGGCTCCTAGCCAGATGCCTCTCTCCCTCTTTGCTCCCTATTCTCCAGAAGCTTCTCCCAACTGGGCCAGCTCAGGTATTTTCAGGAAAGAAATAGTTTCTTCCTCCTCCCATAAGGTTTTGCCAGGAAATGACAGATTTCTCCTTTCTGACCATGCACAATCTTCTCATGAAATATGTTTTAAACCTTGTATCAAACTATATGTCATCATCTGACACAGAAATGCAACCAGCCTCTTCCCTCCTCCCTCAAAAGAACCCATTCTTACCCCCTCATTACTTACTCTTTCCTGCTACACAGTCAACTGCAATGTCCCTGGGTGGTATGAAGACCTATTTCATAGAATCACAGAATCATAGAATCACAGAATTATAGAATCATAGAATCACAGAATTATAGAATGGTTTGGATTGGAAGGTAAAGATTATCTGGTCCAAACCCCTTCCATGGGCAGGGACAGCTTTCACTAGTTCACTAGTTTACCTTGCTCAAAGTCTTGTCCTTTTGGCTGACACTTGACCTTGAACACTTCCAATGATAGCTCATCCACAACTTCTCTGGTCAACTTGTTCCAGTGTCTCACCACCGTCCTTGTAAAATTTCTTCCTTATGTCCAATCTAAACCTACTGTCTTTCAGTTTAAAACCATTGCCCCTTGTCCTGTCACTACAGCCTTGGTAAAAGGTCTTTCTCCATCCTTCTTCTAGCCCCCTTTATATATTGAAGGGGTGCAACAAAATTTCCCCAGAGCCTTCTCTTCTCCAGGTTGAACAACCCCAACTCTTAACGTTATCATTCAGAGGTATGTTGTAAGGACAAATGAGGTGCTCTTGTGTCAGGATAAAAGTGGCCAGAGAAGTACCATGGATAAAAAATAGAAAGCAGGTAAAAGAACCTGCCAGGTTAATTATCAAGGGGAAATCTAACCTCCCTTAGTCTCACTTTCTCCTCACATTCTCTTCCAAGGAGAGCAGTGGAAGTCTGGCTTTTGGAAAGATTTCACACTCCTTTGGAGTAAGCACTTGCAATTCAACAGTAAGAAATAATTCCAAATTGCTACCTACAACATACGCAGGACATGACTCGACGCTGTTTATGTCTGTTGGCTTGATTATGCCCCATTTGATGCCAAATCTGTGCCACTGACTAACTTGAGCACTTGCATGGGGCTTGAACTATTTTTTTTTACCTTGATATTTTCTCTATGGCATGGCACCTTTTAAGTTGTTTCTAGAGTATCTTTCAAACATTCCTGCTGTCCATGTCCTGTTGCTAGAGAAAACTCCCTCTGCTGAGTCTATAACCGTCCCAATGCATCCCACATGCCCACTTGCAGTACATGGATATTCTGTGGTGATCAGCCCTGCAGTCCTGGGGACAACTCTCTTGAGCTGAGCACCCAGAGGTGTAGGAAAAGGAGTCTAAAATCTGGTGAATGCATGTGGCACACAGTACTGAGGAGCAGAAAGTGTTATTTTATCTGTGTGGGATACAGACCTGGCTGTAGAGGAGATATGGGATCTAAAGGAGTTTTGCATATGCTCACCGTAAAATTGTGTGGTTGGACTCAATGATCTTAAAGATCCTTTCCAATCTAAATGATTCTATGGTTCTATGATTTTGATTTCTTTATGTTAACTGCAATCCAATATGCTTTGAAAATAACTTGGTCCCACCACTCCTTCCAAGATCCTGGGTGCTCATTCCAGCAATGCACCTGCTGCTCACATTACCTCTCATGGAGATCTGCCACCGGGAAGCAGGTCATCCATCTAGCTGAAAATTACTTTCTTCTTTCTTGATGGAGTTAGCTTTCACTTGCATTAGTTTCCTGCTCTGACTCCCTCTCCACGCAATGATCTCAACCCTAAATAAAGAAGGTAGCAGGACTGTGAAGGGCGAGCTATGAGGGAGAAGGTAGCACTGTCTGTTTGTCAACGGTGTGGCAATGCCATCCTAAATTGACTGAATAAAATGAGGCATTTACAGGGATCATTCACCACTGCTTTACTTTTCTTTGGTGCCACAGCCATACTATTGAAATCAACAGAGCCAGGTCTGCAAAATGCTGGCGTATTCAAGGGGACGAAAAAATAGGTGATGGGGATTCTTTTTGTATATGGACTGAAATTTTTGGTTTTTTCTCTTCATAAAGAGGAGATGTATTAGCAACTCTTCAGAGGACTAGTCGATAACAGCAAAAAATGTTTTTTTTAATTCGATGATCAGATAAATCTGTACAACAAGGACTTTGGAAAAGTGAGGAAAGATTTACTGTCCAAAACCAAGTCAGACTCACTAATAGGTTATGAATCTCTGTGTGATAGCTAGGCTTGGAAATACATTGAACCAACTAAACCTTCCTGCCTGGCAGGGATCACACTGTGGGTATTGATGGGTCCTCCTGTTACATTTTTCTCCCTTGATGGTTTTCCCAGAGTCGGTCACTGGGTTCACTGAACTGAAAGCCTCTCACCCTCCACAGCTTGGGTATTTCTTTCTGGCAAGGTTCTATGATTGCTCATTGCTGATGACTCAGTGCTGGCAGGAGGGGAAGGGACTTCCTGGAAAACAGATTGCACGTGTACAGAGTTATACAAATTGCCCACAGAAACCTTTGCTGCCAGGCATCATGGCCAGGGTTAGGAGTCCAGAAAGGGAGGAGGGAGGCAAATGTCAGCTACTAACAGACGTGTTCCTGAAGTTGGCCTTGGTAGAGAAAAAGAGAAAAAAGAAAGACATCTGTCCTCCCACTGTCAAAAGGTGTGGGATAAGCAAAAGGTGAGCCGGTAAGGAGTGAGGTTAAAGGGAAAGAAAATATCACAGAATTGTAGAATCATAGAATAGTTTGGGTTGGAAGGGACCTTTCAAAATCATCTAGTTCACCCCCTGCAATGAGCAGGGTCATATTCAACTAAATTGGGTTGCTCAGAGCCCCATCCAAACCAACCTTGAATGTCTCCAGGGATAGGGCATCTACAATGTCTCTGGGCAACTTGTGGCAGTGTCTCACCACTATCAGTGCAAAAAATTTCTTCCTTATATCTAGCCTGAATCTACCATCTTTTAGTTTAAAACCATTAACCCTTGTCCTATCACTACACTCCCTAAAAAAAAAGTCCCTCCCCTTCTCTTCTGTAGGACCTCCTGCAATGAGCAGGGTCTTATTCAACTAAATTGGGTTGCTCAGAGCCCCATCCAAACCGACCTTGAATGTCTCCAGGAATCCAGCCTTCTGATAATTTTTGTGGCCTCGTCTGGACCTGCTCCATCATCTTAACAAACACGCATGTTCCCTTAACCATATATATATAAATTTTCTTCAGTATTCACAAATTCTTTGGGCATCTTTTACTTTATATATGTGGATATCATAAAATTTCTGAAAAAATTTTGTCTTCAAGTACTGGAAGGTCGTTATAAGGTCTCCCTGGAGAAGAATGGTTGCCATCATGTCTGGATATCGGTCTAGGAAGTGACAGGGATATATGTCATATTTAGAGAGGGTTGGGGCCTCAGGTACTGTGCATGAACACAACAACAGAAAACAGGAACTTTGATTGGAAAAGGGTGTACAGAAGCAGAAAGAAAAACATCTGCTGAACATCGTCTTAACAAACATGCATGTTCCCTTAACCATATATATATTCTTCAGTATTCACAAATTCTTTGGGCATCTTTTACTTTATATATGTAGATATCATAAAATTTCTGAAAAAAATTAACCATCTGCAAGCCGGATTCCTCTGCCTGGTTACTTCCTAATAGACAACTGAATTGCTGAATATATAGGAGGAGCTTTTTATCACATTTCTGGAAAGCAAGCTGGAGTCATCTAGATAGAAGGTTATTACTGGGCAGCCTGCACTGCCACTCTTCAAGTGACTTGTTTTAGTTTGCCCCATGCCAACAGGTCTTCTTTCCTTGGCTGTTGATTGGCGTGCAGCTGCCTTCAAAGTATTGCTGCATAAGTATATCTGGATCCTACATAAAGGTATCACCATGCAGCAACTACACTGGTGTCAAAGGAACTATTCCTGACCTAAGTGACCTCTGAAACTGGGCTCACACACTGACAAATGCCCAAGAGCCTTCTCGACTTCAGAAAAAGGCCCCTGGATTCCTGTACTTGGCTTATCTTGATTCAGCTCCCTGTCTTGGCATTGCTGGGTGAGGTTGCCTCGAGCAAATCATTCAGCCATCTCCCTCCAGCTATACAGCAAGGATAATCCCCATGCTCACACAGCGTAATGTGAAACTCAATTAATTAATGCTCAGAAAGCATTTTGGCATCCTTACACTACCCAAGCATGAAGTGTCATAGATTACTATGATTAACATGGTCCCTAGCTTTCAATGTGTTCACGCAAATCTATTTTAGGGAAATATTTTAAGTACGATTTAATCGCTTGATTTATTAGGTTTACACTGCTTGGTCAACATAGGCAAAACAAACATTTTGCCCATTTTCAAGCATTGAGGTTTTTATGTTGTGTTTTCTGTTTCTTTTTTTCTGCTTTTGTTGGTTGGTTGGTTTTTTCAATGGTGCTTCACTGCCAGAAAGTGACACAAATTCTGTTAAAGCAACATGAAAAAGTTCAGCTACAGCTGAGAAAAGACGATGTCTTGAAAGGATCTTGAACTACAGCCTGTATCCCCTCTCCTTTGCTTCGACACTGCAGCGCTGAGTCCTCACCTATTGGTCTGTGAAGTGTGAATTCATG
Source organism: Calidris pugnax (assembly GCF_001431845.1). NCBI lineage: Eukaryota > Metazoa > Chordata > Aves > Charadriiformes > Scolopacidae > Calidris > Calidris pugnax. The sequence goes on from NW_015090864.1 coordinate 1,123,025, forward strand.
ATGCGTGACACTGGTATTATTATTATATTTGCTTGGCTGAAGGGGATTTGACATGGAAAAACACAAGCAGCCCAAAATATCTTGCCATGACGGGTATTGAGTTTCTTCTGCAAACATGGGGAGGGAGGGAGCAAATCAATTTGTAACTCAGAAGTACTTCAGACAAAGCCAAATGCAGTTTTGGGGTGTGTGGCTTTCATTTTCACACTTGCTAATTCCAGTTTAAAAGATGGGAGGTTAGATGAACGTTGTGAACTGGATTCTCAGGCAACGTTAATCTTTGCAGGTCTTCTGAGATAAAAATACTGTAGCAATTTATGCTTTTTTCTAGTCTGGATGTGGCAATAAATTTCTGCCTGGGTCAACCCAGAGAAAAAGCAGACATAGCAGTTTTCCATGAGGAAGATATCTGCAAAGGTTGGTGGGCCTGGGACAGAATATAGGATTTTAAATTACATTCATTGGGGAGTGATTACTGTGCTTTATTGTTCTGTCATTCAATTTTTCTGAAGCATTATAATGTTATTAATAATATAAATTGCTTGTGGAAAGAAAAAATAGATATTATTGCTTGATGTTGTTTTGCTAATGAAGAGTTCCTTGGCTTCATGGTCTACCTGTTGCTCATGAGCCAGGTTTGAAAACAATCCTTCAGGAACTTCTGCCATATCCATTTCTGCTGAATGTAGATATCAATTTAAAATTTGTGTGTGCCCAGGCAGGCTACTGCAAGGACAGACATAACAATGGCAGGAAAAAACAATCCATCACATTCATATTTCAGGTCATATAACCAAGCCAGGCTGAGACTTGGAAGCTATGTCTCTGTGGGGGAAATAAGGGAAAGCAAGGGTTTCTGGTGTGAAAAGTTCTACTCAAGATGAAGAGACCCTTCACAAGACAGAGAACGTTTACTTAGTGCTGAAATATGTCTGATTTTTGTCTTCCCTAAGATCTTGTCCTGGCTTCTTGAAATATGAGTTTTTAGGCAGCAGAAATAGCTGTCATTTCGATGCTGTGCACAAAACATGGACAGAGGATAGGCTTGGAGTTACCCAGCCGTTCACTATTCAATGCAGAAAAACTAGTGTGCAGGGTGTTGAGAACTACAGCTAGCACAGACAAGTGTCAAATTGATATGAAATCCCCATACTCCTCAAAATAAGAGGAAGCGAGGAAGGAACTGAATCTCAGGAAGATGTTTCTGAATTGCAACATCTCCCAGGACTCCTGATGGAGTGGTACCTTCTGTACTCATCCGCTCTCCCTCAGGCATAATTTAGCCTGAGGAGGGAAGTTCATAGAGAAAGAAGGAAACGAAAAAGCATCTAATTTGCTTCTCCGCTAGGGATAAAGAAAAAATAAAGTACTCCAGCTGTGAGACACTGGAATCAATCGGGAGACTGGACTTGAATTTCCTTGGAAAAAGTTTACAGCTGCTGCTGAGTATGTTTCAAGCACTTGTAACGGTTACCCTAGAAGCTTAGTAGACCAAATTTAATTGCTTAACAGAAATGAAAAACCTATAAAGGTGAAAAAGAACCAACCTCTATGGCTCGTGCTAAAAACCCGGGTCTTCTATGGGAAAACTGCATAGTTGTGACGCTACCACAAAGTGAAACCAGTGTTGAGTCCTCTTATCTATGAGCTTTCCCCTTGCAATGCCTGACCCTAGTCCACCTGAAGCTCAGATTCAGAGGTCACAATGGTACTGATAAATTAAACAGGGAAGAGACAGGTTTCTTATCCTCAGAGTAAGTGGCATAGTATCTCATGTCCATGAGTCTAAACTCCCTTTCATTCAAAGCCAGGATGGGCTAATCTAAATTACCTAATGTAAACTACCCACCTCTGACCTCCACTTGAACAAAAAAGAAACCAGCAAACCTCTATAGCTCTACATACATGTATTCTTCCTCCTACCCAAGCAACAAGAGCTAGAATCTAACTCCTACGTTATTGTTACTTGAAACCTGTTGTGGAACTCCAAAACGTGAACATCCAGGGCCTGATCACAATCCTGTAAGTTCATCTTTCCATGCAGCCCACAGCCTTGCCTTCCAATACAGAGGATCATCCATTTAATACTGAAGTGAAATCCTTCCTTATCCTTCCCCGGTGTCCATTGCTTTGTATGTTATGGAAGCACAAAATGAACCCTATTTCATGTGTATCTCACTTACGAATTTTCTTCTTTCTTCTCTTATTTAAAAATTATCTAGCATAAAGTCATCTTCCTGATGTGTAAAACTGTTGCAGTGAAACGAAGGCACAATAAATTAAAGTTCATGCTGGAGATTAATTGATGTCTATGAATATTTCAAAGACCCTTCCATTTTTAAATAAAAACAAAACTAAAAATTGGATTGGTTTGCATGTTTCATTGGGTTGGAGCCAGACAGCCCAACTCCCATTGCCTGTGAAGTCAAGAGGACTCTGTCCCTGCATTTCCATGGTAACAGTAGAACATATCGAGGGGAGAAAAGAGATATTATTTAGAGTACACAAAAGTTATCAATAATTTTTCACAGAATTACAGAATCTTCATGGTTGGAAGGGACCTTTGAGATCATTGAGTCCAACCATACGCAAAAAAAACAAACCACCAAAAGAAAACAAAACCACATTTCCTCAAAAAAAAATTTCCTCCAAAAAAAAAAGTTTCCTCAACTTCCCTGGATTTCAGACTTTACAGGTTGAGTAGAACACAGCAGTAAAGCCAAAGGAAATCTGACTGCAAAGGAAAAAATCAGTCTGAGGTTGAAGATACTTCTAAATACTTAAATATGGACATATACGTGTGTCGTAGGTATCTAAGCTGCAGTTGTAGTCATTAGAGATCTAGGCTTATTTCATCTGTACCTGCCTGGGTGTCCAGGCGTGGTCTGAAGGCCAGACCATCATGTTCCTCATCTGTCCTGCTCACTCCAATGATCCTCATAGGAAGCTTGTGCCTCAAATAGGCCTTAATCTAGTTTTGGATATGGGTGTACAGGCACTTATATCCGAGCTTTCAGGAATATGTTTAAAGTTGATCTGGTACCTCAGGGTGACCTACCTGAGTTTTAAAATATTGATCCTTAAAGATTGCCCTGACTATGTGTCTTAGCATCTGACAAATCCTTTTCTATTGCTTTTCTATTTTTCATTTTGCAAGTGAAGGACTTTACAGCGTCTCTTTTTGTCTCAACGTAACCATACCATTCGAAATTTATTTGCTCTTTTAAATGAAAGGATACTTTTATGGCTAGGATGAACAGGTGCAGGCTCAGGAAATCAGAGTCCAAGCTTTATTTTGACATCAATTTCCTGTCTCACCACAATCAAATCACAAAGGACACAGCTTGGTTCCCTAAACATAGGTGTCATGATATTTGAGAAGTCACAGGATGCCCCTACTGGTCTCCGATTGTTCGGAAGAGCATGGTTCTCCTACATATCCTGTGTATTGTCTCCAACCCTGTGTGTATGCCTTGAATAGCCCTGGAAGCCTGAAATGTCATTAAACATCTATGCTTAGCAAACTCATCCAAGCCTCCAAAATCTTCATTCCTTGGGTCAGCATCTTCAGGGTTGCCTTCTTAAACCACAATTTCTCCCTTACTAGGTGGAGATGGATCTCCTATGGGACTCCAGATGTTGTGCTTGTGTCATAAATTCAAGAGTTTTACCAGAGAAAAATGCTTTAAAAGTTAGACATGTAAATGCCACCTCTACAAACCAAAATTTGAGACCAAGCCTCTGAGGTATACACATGCATAATCCACCATACACAGCTGAGATTCCTCAGTGCAAAAATTTTCTTCCTTATATCTACCCTGAATCTACCATCTTTTAGTTTAAAACCATATCAGTGCAAAAAATTTCTTCCTTATATCTAGCCTGAATCTACCATCTTTTAGTTTAAAACCATTAACCCTTGTCCTATCACTACACTCCCTAAAAAAAAAGTCCCTCCCCTTCTCTTCTGTAGGCTGTTTTCAAGTACTGGAAGGTCATTAAAAGGTCTCCCTGGAGCCTTCTCCAGGCTGAAGAGGACTCTCTCAGCCTGTCCTCATAGGAGAGGTAATCCAGCCTTCTGATAATTTTTGTGGCCTCGTCTGGACCTGCTCCATCATCTTAACAAACACGCATGTTCCCTTAACCATATATATATAAATTTTCTTCAGTATTCACAAATTCTTTGGGCATCTTTTACTTTATATATGTGGATATCATAAAATTTCTGAAAAAATTTAACCATCTGCAGGCGCCATTCCTCTGCCTGGTTACTTCCTAATAGACAACTGAATTGCTGAATATATAGGAGGAGCTTTTTATCACATTTCTGGAAAGCAAGCTGGAGTCATCTAGATAGAAGGTTATTACTGGGCAGCCTGCACTGCCACTCTTCAAGTGACTTGTTTTAGTTTGCCCCATGCCAACAGGTCTTCTTTCCTTGGCTGTTGATTGGCGTGCAGCTGCCTTCAAAGTATTGCTGCATAAGTATATCTGGATCCTACATAAAGGTATCACCATGCAGCAACTACACTGGTGTCAAAGGAACTATTCCTGACCTAAGTGACCTCTGAAACTGGGCTCACACACTGACAAATGCCCAAGAGCCTTCTCGACTTCAGAAAAAGGCCCCTGGATTCCTGTACTTGGCTTATCTTGATTCAGCTCCCTGTCTTGGCATTGCTGGGTGAGGTTGCCTCGAGCAAATCATTCAGCCATCTCCCTCCAGCTATACAGCAAGGATAATCCCCATGCTCACACAGCGTAATGTGAAACTCAATTAATTAATGCTCAGAAAGCATTTTGGCATCCTTACACTACCCAAGCATGAAGTGTCATAGATTACTATGATTAACATGGTCCCTAGCTTTCAATGTGTTCACGCAAATCTATTTTAGGGAAATATTTTAAGTACGATTTAATCGCTTGATTTATTAGGTTTACACTGCTTGGTCAACATAGGCAAAACAAACATTTTGCCCATTTTCAAGCATTGAGGTTTTTATGTTGTGTTTTCTGTTTCTTTTTTTCTGCTTTTGTTGGTTGGTTGGTTTTTTCAATGGTGCTTCCTGCTTTTGTTGGTTGGTTGGTTGGTTTTTTCAATGGTGCTTCACTGCCAGAAAGTGACACAAATTCTGTTAAAGCAACATGAAAAAGTTCAGCTACAGCTGAGAAAAGACGATGTCTTGAAAGGATCTTGAACTACAGCCTGTATCCCCTCTCCTTTGCTTCGACACTGCAGCGCTGAGTCCTCACCTATTGGTCTGTGAAGTGTGAATTCATGATGCGTGACACTGGTATTATTATTATATTTGCTTGGCTGAAGGGGATTTGACATGGAAAAACACAAGCAGCCCAAAATATCTTGCCATGACGGGTATTGAGTTTCTTCTGCAAACATGGGGAGGGAGGGAGCAAATCAATTTGTAACTCAGAAGTACTTCAGACAAAGCCAAATGCAGTTTTGGGGTGTGTGGCTTTCATTTTCACACTTGCTAATTCCAGTTTAAAAGATGGGAGGTTAGATGAACGTTGTGAACTGGATTCTCAGGCAACGTTAATCTTTGCAGGTCTTCTGAGATAAAAATACTGTAGCAATTTATGCTTTTTTCTAGTCTGGATGTGGCAATAAATTTCTGCCTGGGTCAGCCCAGAGAAAAAGCAGACATAGCAGTTTTCCATGAGGAAGATATCTGCAAAGGTTGGTGGGCCTGGGACAGAATATAGGATTTTAAATTACATTCATTGGGGAGTGATTACTGTGCTTTATTGTTCTGTCATTCAATTTTTCTGAAGCATTATAATGTTATTAATAATATAAATTGCTTGTGGAAAGAAAAAATAGATATTATTGCTTGATGTTGTTTTGCTAATGAAGAGTTCCTTGGCTTCATGGTCTACCTGTTGCTCATGAGCCAGGTTTGAAAACAATCCTTCAGGAACTTCTGCCATATCCATTTCTGCTGAATGTAGATATCAATTTAAAATTTGTGTGTGCCCAGGCAGGCTACTGCAAGGACAGACATAACAATGGCAGGAAAAAACAATCCATCACATTCATATTTCAGGTCATATAACCAAGCCAGGCTGAGACTTGGAAGCTATGTCTCTGTGGGGGAAATAAGGGAAAGCAAGGGTTTCTGGTGTGAAAAGTTCTACTCAAGATGAAGAGACCCTTCACAAGACAGAGAACGTTTACTTAGTGCTGAAATATGTCTGATTTTTGTCTTCCCTAAGATCTTGTCCTGGCTTCTTGAAATATGAGTTTTTAGGCAGCAGAAATAGCTGTCATTTCGATGCTGTGCACAAAACATGGACAGAGGATAGGCTTGGAGTTACCCAGCCGTTCACTATTCAATGCAGAAAAACTAGTGTGCAGGGTGTTGAGAACTACAGCTAGCACAGACAAGTGTCAAATTGCTATGAAATCCCCATACTCCTCAAAATAAGAGGAAGCGAGGAAGGAACTGAATCTCAGGAAGATGTTTCTGAATTGCAACATCTCCCAGGACTCCTGATGGAGTGGTACCTTCTGTACTCATCCGCTCTCCCTCAGGCATAATTTAGCCTGAGGAGGGAAGTTCATAGAGAAAGAAGGAAACGAAAAAGCATCTAATTTGCTTCTCCGCTAGGGATAAAGAAAAAATAAAGTACTCCAGCTGTGAGACACTGGAATCAATCGGGAGACTGGACTTGAATTTCCTTGGAAAAAGTTTACAGCTGCTGCTGAGTATGTTTCAAGCACTTGTAACGGTTACCCTAGAAGCTTAGTAGACCAAATTTAATTGCTTAACAGAAATGAAAAACCTATAAAGGTGAAAAAGAACCAACCTCTATGGCTCGTGCTAAAAACCCGGGTCTTCTATGGGAAAAATGCATAGTTGTGACGCTACCACAAAGTGAAACCAGTGTTGAGTCCTCTTATCTATGAGCTTTCCCCTTGCAATGCCTGACCCTAGTCCACCTGAAGCTCAGATTCAGAGGTCACAATGGTACTGATAAATTAAACAGGGAAGAGACAGGTTTCTTATCCTCAGAGTAAGTGGCATAGTATCTCATGTCCATGAGTCTAAACTCCCTTTCATTCAAAGCCAGGATGGGCTAATCTAAATTACCTAATGTAAACTACCCACCTCTGACCTCCACTTGAACAAAAAAGAAACCAGCAAACCTCTATAGCTCTACATACATGTATTCTTCCTCCTACCCAAGCAACAAGAGCTAGAATCTAACTCCTACGTTATTGTTACTTGAAACCTGTTGTGGAACTCCAAAACGTGAACATCCAGGGCCTGATCACAATCCTGTAAGTTCATCTTTCCATGCAGCCCACAGCCTTGCCTTCCAATACAGAGGATCATCCATTTAATACTGAAGTGAAATCCTTCCTTATCCTTCCCCGGTGTCCATTGCTTTGTATGTTATGGAAGCACAAAATGAACCCTATTTCATGTGTATCTCACTTACGAATTTTCTTCTTTCTTCTCTTATTTAAAAATTATCTAGCATAAAGTCATCTTCCTGATGTGTAAAACTGTTGCAGTGAAACGAAGGCACAATAAATTAAAGTTCATGCTGGAGATTAATTGATGTCTATGAATATTTCAAAGACCCTTCCATTTTTAAATAAAAACAAAACTAAAAATTGGATTGGTTTGCATGTTTCATTGGGTTGGAGCCAGACAGCCCAACTCCCATTGCCTGTGAAGTCAAGAGGACTCTGTCCCTGCATTTCCAGGGTAACAGTAGAACATATCGAGGGGAGAAAAGAGATATTATTTAGAGTACACAAAAGTTATCAATAATTTTTCACAGAATTACAGAATCTTCATGGTTGGAAGTTTTTCACAGAACTACAGAATCTTCATGGTTGGAAGGGACCTTTGAGATCATTGAGTCCAACCATACGCAAAAAAACCAAACCACCAAAAGAAAACAAAACCACATTTCCTCAAAAAAAAATTTCCTCCAAAAAAAAAAGTTTCCTCAACTTCCCTGGATTTCAGACTTTACAGGTTGAGTAGAACACAGCAGTAAAGCCAAAGGAAATCTGACTGCAAAGGAAAAAATCAGTCCGAGGTTGAAGATACTTCTAAATACTTAAATATGGACATATACGTGTGTCGTAGGTATCTAAGCTGCAGTTGTAGTCATTAGAGATCTAGGCTTATTTCATCTGTACCTGCCTGGGTGTCCAGGCGTGGTCTGAAGGCCAGACCATCATGTTCCTCATCTGTCCTGCTCACTCCAATGATCCTCATAGGAAGCTTGTGCCTCAAATAGGCCTTAATCTAGTTTTGGATATGGGTGTACAGGCACTTATATCCGAGCTTTAAGGAATATGTCTAAAGTTGATCTGGTACCTCAGGGTGACCTACCTGAGTTTTAAAATATTGATCCTTAAAGATTGCCCTGACTATGTGTCTTAGCATCTGACAAATCCTTTTCTATTGCTTTTCTATTTTTCATTTTGCAAGTGAAGGACTTTACAGCGTCTCTTTTTGTCTCAACGTAACCATACCATTCGAAATTTATTTGCTCTTTTAAATAAAAGGATACTTTTATGGCTAGGATGAACAGGTGCAGGCTCAGGAAATCAGAGTCCAAGCTTTATTTTGACATCAATTTCCTGTCTCACCACAATCAAATCACAAAGGACACAGCTTGGTTCCCTAAACATAGGTGTCATGATATTTGAGAAGTCACAGGATGCCCCTACTGGTCTCCGATTGTTCGGAAGAGCATGGTTCTCCTACATATCCTGTGTATTGTCTCCAACCCTGTGTGTATGCCTTGAATAGCCCTGGAAGCCTGAAATGTCATTAAACATCTATGCTTAGCAAACTCATCCAAGCCTCCAAAATCTTCATTCCTTGGGTCAGCATCTTCAGGGTTGCCTTCTTAAACCACAATTTCTCCCTTACTAGGTGGAGATGGATCTCCTATGGGACTCCAGATGTTGTGCTTGTGTCATAAATTCAAGAGTTTTACCAGAGAAAAATGCTTTAAAAGTTAGACATGTAAATGCCACCTCTACAAACCAAAATTTGAGACCAAGCCTCTGAGGTATACACATGCATAATCCACCATACACAGCTGAGATTTTCCTCATATTAACAGTATTAAATGTCAACGATATTATATATACATAAAAAAATCCCTCCTAATAATACATTTTATTATGACTTGATTTCAAATAACATTTTTCCTTTTTTTTTTCACTTCTCAAGGATTAAAGACTTATATGCGTGACTAAGGCATTTATGATGCAATATTTTATTTGTTCCAAATTAAAAGAACATTTCTACTCATGACAATGGCCAAAATATATTATTACCACTTGTATTCTCAGGCTTTGTAGCTCTACTAATTATCCAACAGCCTTATATATGTATCTTTCCTGTCACCAAGACCTCATAAAAATATAGAGTGGTTTTCATGGAAAAAAAATACTGAGTGTTAAAAACTTCTTTAGTTCCAAGATCCTCCTCCCACCAAGAGAACAAAGTTGCAGCCATGCAGTTTATATGTTAAAAACCAAACCAACACAAAGCAAAAAAAAATAAATCATCTTCAGTTAGATGACTTCCAAAGGTCACTTTCAAGACAAATTATTCTGTATCCTGTGTTTCTATGAGGTTTTCTTGTTTGGCTAATTTTTGTTGTTGTTGTTGTTGTTGTTGTTGTTTTTGTTGGGTTTGTTTTTGGTTGAGGGTTGGTTTTTTTTTTCTTTGTTTTCATTTGGGCCATGATCTACAATAATAAACTTCCAAGAGAAGAGCCAAAGCATCAATTTCCTGGTGCTTTCATCTCAAGATGGTCTCCTTTTCCTGAAAAAATTATTTAAGCAAACAACTTATTGAACTCATGTTTGGAGTGCAGTAGAAGATTTTTATGTTTGTTTGACTCAAAGGCCAGTCTTGACTATAATATATGAATCCTTAAAGTTTTCTGGGAAGTCTAATGTTAGTATCGTAGATTGTTTGGTTACATTTATGCCATCTGTTAGCTGTTTCCTACATGTGATGTCATGGCTTGTAGTTATATTTTGAGCTTCAGTTGGGAACACATGTCCACCTACACAGAGTGCTCAGTTTGAAATATAGTCGGGACTAAACCATAAGTAGATGATTAGTAAGCATGCAGCAGAATGTTGTTTTTTCAAACATATTCATGGTAAAATTCAGCTCTCAGCCCACAGCTACGTCAATGGAGGTATCTACTTGTCAGTAGGTATCTAAGCTCTCATTATAAATCAGTGGAGATCACTCGGTAAAGCCAGTATGATCCAAAGAGACATTCACAGACCAAATATTCACTGATATAACCAGAAGCATCTACTGCCAACTGAGACGACCTAAGATATCCACAGCATCTGCATCGGGCTGGCAGATAGAAGATAGGATCTAAACGAGACTGTGCCTTTCTAAAGAGGTATATGAGGGCCAACCAAGATGCCCTAGAGTGCATCAAATGGAACAAATTAATTAAACTAATGTTCCTCATAAAATGCCCTCCCCAGTTTAATGAACAGCATTCATATCATGCAAGGGACTCACGCACAGTCTTGACCAATAGATTATAAGGTGGATGTGCTGCACATCCAGAAAACTCCCTCTCAATAGCTCCAGATGATTTCTGCTTCTTGCTGTGCACAGACGAAGTACAGAGCAAATGTGAAGTTTTCTGTGCATGAGAAAATATTTTTTCAGGAGCTCCCAAGTATCAACTTTATTGCTACTGCTCTCTGTCCAGATGTCCAGACATCTTCAACTAAAGGGTCTATTTCACCTCATACCAAAATAAGTAACTAAAATTGGTCAAAGGAATTGCTGTCTGGAAGTGACTATTTTTCCACTGGCTACAGCACAAACCTTTGGTTACTAACTCATATTTACTTGTCTATTTTTTTGGACGACTACCAGAAAACGATGAGATGGATCCCATCCACAGTGACCCTCAATCAGGACTGATCCATGAAGGCATTGTATGACTTCAACTGCAACTAATAAAAAAGACCAGATTACAAAAACCAACCCACTCAGCTGCCAGGAAAGTTGGCAAAGCCCACACTGTCATCACTGCTCTTTAAATGATGCCTTAGCCTGTTTCCTAAGTTAAGATCGAGAACAAGGATCATTCTGATATCACTAGAAATTGGGACAATTTTCAAAATTTAAATGGAAAAAAAAAGGAAATAAAATTAACATCCTCTTTTCTAAAATTACACTGCAAGGACTAGATGATCTTAAAGGTTCCTTCTAACCTAGACAATTCTATGATATGACGAAGAAGCAAATTCTTCAAAATTCAAATTCCAAAACCACTAGAGAAAATAGTAACTGAGAGATATTTCCACTTTTTTTTCCCATCCAATAATGGAACCCTGTAAAATGGAGACACACAGAGGGAAAAACTGAGACCTCACGTAAACCTTCGGTCACTGCCCCAAGGCGTTATCCCGTAGAGATCCTATGAAACCAACACTCACCAAAATGAACGCAAACTTAAGAGTCAGCACTTCAGAGCCAGTACATGGGTAAGTGTCTAGCAGGGTCAAACCACTGCCCCTGAAGTCCGTCAGATCATGAAGGAGAACGAATTGTGAATATACTCATATCAACCTTTTCCCTTCTTTTTTGGAATTCACTGCAGCTCCTTCCCTGTGGTATAACTGAGTCTCTCAGGAGGACTGAATAAATGAGCCGTGATTTTCTTTATGTCCTTTCCAGACACTGCAGCTCCCAAGATGTCTACTCAGTTTTGGGGCTTAAACTCTCTAGAGGACATGGTGCTTTTGACTGAACAAGCATTTTGCTTTTCACTGAATTAGTCTCATATGATGCTCTTGGTCCTTGTATCTGTGTGCTTCATTACCCTTAGCAATGCTGTGGGGAAAAACTCTAGTTTTTAACTATACCAAATTCTGTCTCCTTGGTGACAATGTTCAACATTAAAAAAATGAAATATAGACCCATCTGGATCCACCTGTTTCCTGGTAAAGCTGCTTCTCTCAGTGGGATGGTTTAGTTTATCATTTGGGACATTCTTAGGTCTAGGAAAACTGTGAATATCTGTTTCAGTCCCTTTTGAGTCAAGGGAACAAGGAGACATCTGCAGATCAGTTGCTAAGCCAGGGTTTGAAATGCCTGGCCATTGAAGGCATACAAAGCCATATCTCCAAGGAAAGCTTGTCTTCAGCACTTCTAAAACTGTGTCTATAGGATGTGACACATCTGGAAGACAAGATGCTGGGTTGTACCCAAGGAGTCATGGACTCTCAGCATAAATTTCAGTTTGTATCTATGACCTATTCTTGGTTTTCCTCTTTGCCTACAGTCCCATTAGCCCAAATTAACTCTGTTGAAACCTTCATCAGATCTCTTTTTCTCTGTCACAGATTTATCAAAGAAGCACTCCAAGATGCATCTGCATAAAACAGAGCCATATCTACAGTGCTGTGAAATCTAAGCTTTGCTTTGCTTCCTCATCTAGTAGTTTCATAACTATGATTTATCCCAAGTCCCCATCACTACACAACTGTTTCATAACAAAAGAGAATGATCCTATAAAGAGAAGATGTAATTTTCCATTTCTCCTCCATACCTGGAAATATCACCCAAGTTCAAATTCTGAAACCTTCTGTAGAAATGAAAAACAGTCATATCAGAAAACACATACACCACTTCCCACATCAACTGCTTCTATTATCCATCTTTTCCTTAACATGTTTTTAGACTGGAGCCTCTGAAGAACACAACCTGTGCTGACCTTTTGCTAATTACTCATCCTGCTTTCGCAATTTCAGAGAAGTAAACACAGACACATCTTAAACCCAAACCCCACCTAAGAATCCAGAACAAAGCTCGATCTTAAGAAAAGAATCACTATAAATTTCAGCCTATCATACACATCTTTGAAGGCTGGAACATTTGGTTGCATCCTTGCCTACTTTTTTTTATATTCATGGTGATATACAGAGTAGTTTATTTTTCCTTTACATGATGACCAGAGTCGGCACATTTTCTTCCTTTGAGAGAGAAAGATCACATCTGGGTATGTCACAGACAGGAGAAGAAAGCAGGAGAGAGCTTGAGCAAGGACAGGAGAATATCCCTCAGGAAAGCTAACAGAGGATTTTGGGATAAGTGGAAAAGGCCTTCTCACTGCCAGCAAAGACATGATCTGCCATTGAGTGATGCCTTTAGGTGGACAGAACCAGCATTTTGACCATTCTTCTAGAATAAGCTGCGTTACCCCAAGGAAAATACCAGCCTCCATCCATTTTAGCTCCTAACTGGCTCAACCTGCAAGACTCTCCGTGTTTTCTCACTGATTGGCTCCTGTGGGGCAACCCCTGGGAACGAGTTGCCGCTGCTCACAGGTCAGTTCTCCACAGTCACTTTTCCTGGAATTGTTTCCCAGTGTCTGCCTGTCCGTGTCATTCGACACTGATGCTATCATGCTGTAATTACCAGCAGCTGAGGGCAGAAGGGAGCAATGCAATTTCAACAGAGGTTTCCAACTACTTAAAAGAAAAAAAAATAATAAAAAAAAAAGGAACTAGAACCTGAACTTTCCCAGACCTACTAATACATAGGTATTATTACCTACTATTAATGAATCAATTAATAATGGCACCATACCACATACAGAGTAATAGCTTGACCTTCGTCCCTGTAGACAAAGAAAAGAAAAAATGCTACTAACAGGACAAAAAGAGGAATGTTGCTTAAGGTCGCACAGGACATTTGCAATAAGATGGAGGATTGAATTTACAGTGAGAGATTGACCGCTTGGATTAATTTTTATTCCTTATCTTCCTACGGGACCCCTTGGATTAATTTTTATTCCTTATCTTCCTATTAAAACAGCAGTTTTCAGTTGGTTTTGGTTTTGTCTTTGGGTGTTTCTGTTTTGTTTGGTTTTTCATTTTTTTTATATTTTGGATCTTTAAACATTTTCTGTTACAGGTGAAGACACCTGCTTATTGACTGCAGGCTTGAGTTATATTGCGTAGACTCCTTCCAGGTAGTCAGTGGACCATCAATTTTGGATCTTTAAACATTTTCTGCTACAGGTGAAGACACCTGCTTATTGACTGTAGGCTTGAGTTATATTGCATAGACTCCTTCCAGGTAGTCAGTGGACCATCAGGAATCTGCAAACCCCAGGCCCTGAAGTAGTGTTTCCTCTCTGTATCTGCTGATCCCTAGGTGTTACAGGGAATCCTTAGGGTAGCATTACAGTTCAGTAATCCCTTTAAAAATAGTCATTGTAGGAAGCATGAAAGTATTTGTGGAGGTAAGCCTGAGCTTTGGAAGCAGCGACAGTGCTTGGAGATCAGGCAGAGATGACCAAGGCGAGCTCAGCAGGAAGTCTTAGCTAAGCAAGCACCAATTCACACCTGTTGCCTGCAGTCTATTCACAGGAGCTAATAATAAAAAGTTTGCGTTTCAACGGAGCCCTTCATCCCTTGTGATCCCAAAGCACTCAGCAAATTACACACCCAAAGGTCATATCAACTGGTGCTGAAATCCAGCCTGGCCTGGCCATAACAATAGGAAGGAGGAAAGTACGTCCAAGGACAACAGGGTAAATTCCCACTTATATGAAACATGTCTGGTGCTTTTCAAGGTCCATCCGGAGCAATCAGGAATTAGGATTGTAAAGCAGTCCAAAATACTACAGCCTATTACAGTATGTTAATATTCCCTTGTTTTAACAAGAAAAAAGAAAAGAAAAGGAAAGTAAAGAGGGGGGAAAAAAAAGTTAAACAGAACTAATGACACTACTTCAATTCAGTGTTATGGTTCCAGAGAGTCTACACATTTTAAATCTGTTGCTTAGCCTGTTAAGCCATCCCCTCTAACATGCCCTTTCTGTGGATTAGATGTGCTGTTTATTCATTGTTTCAAGGCAATGAAATGACTCATATTGAGTCCGTTCCCAGGAAATCTTGCCAGGTGAGGGAGGGTGACATTTACTAGGGGAGCTATTAATTGGAATCTACTGTAATAATACAAACAGAACAGAAAACTCAAGTTCTTCTGCATGGTTCAAGCCTTATCATTCCATCTCTGGGCAGCTCTGCGTATCTCTGGGCAAGGCACAATGAATCTGTTCCACTGGGCAACCCTGAACAATCCTCTTTCACAGGTCTTCTACCTTAAATCAAGACAATAAAAGGCCAAAGGAATTCTGAAATGGCATATTCAATGGCCCTGGCAGGGCTAGGGGGGAAGACGTAATCTTCCACTTTCTCCCAGTATACAAAGCCAAGGACTTGTACCTCACAGTCAGCTGCACACCTTTACTGATTGGGAACAAATCTATGAGAAGCCAATGCACATCCGTGTAGCTCCAGCTGCTGTCAGGCAACTACATGATGCATGTATCCTACTATTTCTGCTTTGCAGATGGTTTTCCTAGGTCATTTGTCCCAAGACATATCCACAGAGTGACATCAGGTGGTGGCAGCTGGAGATCCAGCTGATACGGTTCCAAGGTGGAGAGGTGCTCTTAGGTCTGCTGTCTTCTCTTCCATTTTCTCAGTCCATGAGATTTTATTCCCCAAGATTAAGAACTGAAAATAGTGAGAAACATGTCAGTCACTAAGTTACATGCCTGAATGGTCTTTAAAATTAAAGCATTTCCAGTGATTAGTCTTTTGGAGGTCATTTGTTTGCTTCAATGTAGGTTTCCAGTGCTATGCATCCACACATGCGCTTTAGAATATTTGTTTCGTTTCTATTTATCATTTCAGAGACAAATGTATCTTCCACAAGTTCTGTGGTCATACCTTCCTGCCCAGAAAGATGCCTCAGCTTCCCTAGAGTGTGTCAAATGCACTAGAAGCCTGTACTCAGGAACCTGCACCATACTTCAGGGGAGCTGAATCACCCTTTAGACTCTGGAAACAATTCCGTTGTCCTGACATTGAAGCCTCGTGATATTAACAATGGTCATGGTTGTCCCACTTAACCTACAGCTGCTGCTCCAAGGGACAGAGGGTTTCCCATAAATCCTATTTCCTATCTGCTACCCACAGATGGATGTCCTGAATACACTAGGGTGTATCATGTAACATTAGGTCCTTACCTGTGGGCAGCTGAATTGAATCTCCTGTTGACAAGACTGAGTGCCTCTTTATTGACTGTGGTGGGAGGTTAGACACCAATAATACATTTACACTCCCACATTTAAATGTCTAAAATTAAGTATATCATTTTAAAGCCAAATGCCTTCCCCATTTGACTTGTGAATTTGCAGTTCTAGCTGTTCTTCCTGTCTTATTTTTCTGTGTTCACTCATACTGATGGGCTCTCTCCAGATTCTTGGTTTAGTTCTACACCAGGAACAGCTGCAACTTTGTTATTATATGGACTTGCTAACAAAATTGCAGTTCACCTCCGTTTAATAAGAGGAACCATCATGACTTGAACCATTTAAAAGTTTCTACAGGAGCTAATGTTGAAGGTCAAACAAAGAATGATGATGACTAAAAAATCAGTGTATCAGAAGATCTAGTCTTTCCAATATTAAAAGGTTTTATCAGTTTTATTTATTTGGATTCTCACAGATGCCAGCAAAATGAATAATTGGAAGGAAAGGGAATATGCAGCAGAGCTAAAAATGAATGTGGTTGTATGTAATTATACAGAGGGGGAAAGACACGAATCAATGCAGGGAGGGAGCTCCCAGGGCTTTGCAGGAGGCTTAAACCAATAGCATTTTCCACTGTAGGGAAAAAAAAAAAGGAAAAAAAAAGGAAAATTTGCTGCCATCTGGTAGCAAATTACAAAGCATACCGGTGCTAAAAGCCAACTTCCATCTCCAACTCCACTTCGCTTCGCAGCCAAAACCACAGGGGAAAAAATAAAATCCTGCTCCCAAATGTAAAGGCTTCTTTTGCCCATCCATCAGATATTTGGGAGTTATCTGTATCTGTATCTTACCTAATTTAACATGTTTGTGTCCCTGCTCCATCCCTTTGCCCTTGCCTTATTCCTGAGCTGCAAATGCACCTTAGGAGAGACAGATAAGGACAAGTGGAAGTGAGTGACTCCGTCCCAGACAGAACTGGGCAGAGAGCAACAAGCTTTCCAGAGTTAAAGTGAGACAGCTTCTGTGGTCAGCAAAGCCTCTACCAGCTAATGTGACTGCTCTGAATGAATCACAGCCCAGCAAGATAAGAAAAGAAGGCAGCTCTTTCAGCATATGGCAAGTTGAGACATCAGTTTGGTGCCAACCATGCCCTGCACAGAAGTGAAGCCTTCACATTTCCTCTGAACTCCAGAGGAGACATCAGTCTTTATCCATAAAGGGGTGATGTTCCTTTCAAGCAGTTCTTCCCATGGCATCAGAGGTACTCCCCAAAGCTTCACGAAGGACTAGCCCAGGGACCATGGAGTGTGTGTGTCTGTTCTGAGAGGCATGTGGGTCTTTTCATGCTGGAGAAAAAGGGATGTTTGAGACCTGCTGAATTTCCCAGGAAGGCAGGGAGAACTCACCTCTTGGAAGCTGGAGAAAATCATAAGTGTGTTCTACCTGAACAAATGTGAATCAGCACTGGAGATGATGACCCAAGGCTCTCCTTACCAAATAGATGTTTAGGGTGGGATTCAGGCATGTAAACACAGCTTTTTACTGTGTTTTGGGTATCGCCCTGCCTCGGCCATAGGCATCTGCACCAAAAGAACCAGATCTCCTATGTGTCCTGTGTCATGTTTGCCAGCCCTCTGCAGATATCTTAAAGCCCCAGGTGGTCTCCAATGGTACTCAGCTTCTCTGAGCAACATATTCCAGCGCCTCACTACCCTCACAGCAAAGAATTTCTTCCTTATATCTAATCTAAATCTCCCCTCTTTCAGTTTAAAACTGTTACCCCTTGTCCCATTACTGCACTCCTTGATGAAGAGTCCCTCCCCATCTCTCCTTTAGGCCCCTTTCAGGTACTGGAAGGCTGCTATAAGATCTTCCCAGAGCCTTCTCTTTTCCAGGCTGAAAAAACCTAACTTTCTTAGCCTGTCTTCATAAGAGAGGGCCTCCAGCCCTCTGATCATCTCCATGGCCCTAATGGATCCCAGCTGGCAATCTGGGCTGGACCATGAGTGTGAGGAACTTGAAAAAGCTTCTAGCTGTGAGACTGTGGAAGTGGTCATCTTGAGAACCGGCTTGTTGGTCACGTCAGCCTGTCCATCTCCTCAAAGCCAGGGATGGGGTGACCAGTGCTTGTCATTCTAACAAAAGGAATTGGTTCCTCCACTCCTGAAATGTAAGCTGAAACAAATCCACTGTGCAACAGCACGTAAGTAACATTACAGACGATGTGCCAAAAATAATAAAGACAAAGTTTATGTTTTTTTTTTTCCCCTACTCCTTAATGCTGTTGAAAGCAAGCCAGAGATGTATTCCACTTGCCATTTAATGGGGGAATTTGTAAGATATTATTTTTATTTTCAAACTGGGAAATGTTTTGAGCTAAGGAGCACAAGTTTAGGCTCCCATAAGCCACATCAGGCCTCTAAATAAAATGTCTTATTTTATCTTCTTTATTTTGCTTTACCGAATACCCCTAGTCATAAGGAGGAGTTTATTTCCATAGACCCTGTACAAATACTGAGATCTTTCTCTGCTCTCCCTTCCAAGCTCCCTGTCCAAGAAATCATTAAGGGTCTGAGATGAATGTAGATGACAGAAGGTAATTCTGTTCCCACCATCAGATCACTCAATGATCGAGAGAAAAAGGTCCAGTGAACCTTCTACATGCACAGTCATGTAGGGATTTGGCTTTGTGCCTCAACAGAATAGCTTTTCTAGAATATTGCTATCCTATAAACTCAGGCAGAAAACTAAAACCCTGGGGTTGCCAGGACTGAATCCTACATGCCACTAGTTTTATTTGGAGGCTTCCCAGCCTTGACGAAACAAATTGCTAACCTTATGAGAACTGATGAAACTCCAGCCAACTGTAGGAAGTTACAACAGCAGCCTTCTATCAAAACGAGCTCCTTTTTTAGGGAGTGCATTAATGAGCAAGTGTCTTTAGGAGGCGGTTGAGGCTGTGCGGTTAAGCATCACTTACCCTCTTGGTTTTAGCCAAAACACATCCTCATTTTGTGGAGACGCAACAGCAGCTCTCACACTCTATGCCATGGGTAAGTATTGGTGCCAGTAACATGAGCCCAGGAGTTGGCATCATGCTCCCACATCATAGGGATTCATTTGGCTGCTGCCAAGTGAGAAAGTGGTGTGTACCCACACAGACATGAAAGGCTTGAATTAGTAGCTCTCTGCCATGCACTGAAGTAGAAAACATACTGACTTTATAAGGGAAAAAGTCTCTGCATTACTAATCACCCTTTCACTAAGGTAAAGTGGACAGCCAAAAAAATTATGGCTTTTTTCTTTCAGACTTTGATAGAAAGTGCCGATCTGGGGAAAGAGAAGGTCTAACAGCAGTGACAGAATCTGAATGGAGTGAAATATATTCAAGCAACTATATTCTTCCCAGAGTAAATAGGAGATTTTAGATGAGCTCTGGGTTGTATTTAGACTCTGACATTGTCTCTAGTTCTGGAAGTTAAAGTAGACAGGTAGTTTGAATTACACAGAAAGCCCTGTGCACATTCAGGAGCTCTGTGTGTGCATGTTTGTGTGTTATGAAGAAGGAAAGTGAGTAGGACAGAGGGGAAGGGAAGAAGGAGAAGGGGGGGAGACAGAATCAGTGTGGCCAATGGAATGTCTAAAGCATCACCTGCCCAAACTACAACATTCCTCCCTGAAACGCTGGCCGAGCAACCCAGGGGGGTAGAATAATTGAAAAGCAATAGTGGGATGGTCTTTAGATGAGTTTTTAATCTTTCCACAAAAGCTAATAAAATCTGAATGGCCCTCCCGAGGCCACATTTTATTGCCACAAATTCCCATTACATCCCTGGGAGAAGTAGCTCACACATTAAAGTTCCTTGTGAGTCCCTGTAAAAAAACATTCCTTCAGCCACCTCCTCACAGCTGCCAGAAACACCCATTTCCCCAACAATTCCCCACCTTTTGGTCTCCATGCCAAAGCACAGTAGCCACACTCGGCACAAGAGCCTCACAGCTCCACCAAAATAGAAGAGTGGTATTTGTGGCGTCCTTCCTGCAGCCTTTATGGTTAATAAAGATATATGACATGTTATTTCTTAGGTAAACTCCCATGTTATGAAACATGTAGAGTTCTCCTAAAGCAAATCTTCATAAAATGATCTGCTTTTCCTATGACTGGAACGATGACACATCAGCATCCTCCCTGCTCCTCCTTCCTTCAGTATAAAGAAATTGCTGATATTCAAACCTTGAGATTTTTATGCTTCTTCTATGCTCCTTCAATTTTTTTTAGTGATTGAAAATGATGATTAGACTAAGGTGACCTATAATTAAAGAGAACTTGTTTTGTGCATTGTCATGGGCCACAGGCATTATTTAAGAGGGTCTTCATTTTCACCCATTTCATATAGGTGGGAATATAATTAAATAATCACAACGAAAGTGACTTTCACCAGCAGAATTTTTTGATACCTCAAAGAAGTGATAGGAATTGAAGAGGTTGTCCTCATTAATGGATAGGACTATATTGTTATTGTATTGCTATTATTGCTATGATTGTAGCTATGGTTATTGTTTTAATTACTAATAATGAGAATAATAATGACCTGCCTGAGTGTGTGGGGATTAAGAGCCTGATGAGATATTTCTGGGAAAATTCAGAACTGTACACTGGTTGTCTCCACAGCTGAGTATTTAATTCAGCAGCTAATTTATTCATATGTTGTCCTATTCTAAAAGATTAAAGGTATTATATATTTATATTATTCACTGTTTACTATTAATTCCTTATATTGTTATCTACTTAATAAAGGAAAGACATGAAAATAGAACCAGTTATGCATAAATGTAGTCAGATGACTAACACAATTTTTAGGTCTAAAAATTGGTGCATGAGCATTAAGAACTGATTTTCCAAGACGTAATGTTTATCTACAACCATGCAAAAGCATCTTTTTATTGACCCAAAAGGGGAATCTGTGTAACATTTTTTTTGTCACATTACCTCTCAAGGTATGCGAATGGTGTAAATGAGTTGCACTTCCCCAGCATTCTGTTGCTGAGATACCAGGAACAGAAATCCAGCCTACTCTATTTATCTCACCATCCAAAAAGAAAATCATATCATGTCACCAAAATGGGCAGGTTATTGAAAGTTTAAAAGAAAAAAATAAAAATAACATTAAAGTTTGTGACCACAAACTTTCTCCATAGTTTAGGTCTCTTTTTTATCACCGTGGCCAAACCTATGTCCTTTTGAGGTCATTTCTTCAATGATTGCACCAGTGGTGTTGATCCTTGACTGTGGCCAAACCTATGTCCTTTTGAGGTCAGTTCAATGATTGCACCAGTGGTGTTGATCCTTGCCTGCCTTCATCATCTGCTCTTTCCATGGTGCCTATAGTAGAAAATGTTTCTGATAAGCTTTGATCTGAAAGATCTGTCAAATACACTGTTTTAAGCTTTGGCACAAGCCCCCCTGTGGGGACTAAGACACGTTTATATAGAAGAGATTGACTGCAATTTAATTGGGGACATCTCTTAATTAAAAGAGAACTAAACAGCACCATCTTGCCATGCACATCAGTGGGGAGCTCAGTCAGAGCCAACTAGAAAAATATTTTGTAGCTGAAATACAGAATTTTCTTTCAGGCTGAAGGCTGTGCCTTTCGGGAGCAGTATCTGAAGATCTCACAGGAAACCTTTGGCATTTGTGATGGCACAAGTCAGCTACGTTTGGGCTACTGAATCAAAGCCATTATTTCCTTGGAGCTTAAATGTAAACTAAGACTGGATTCCGATGCGTCATCATAGATCTCTAGTGCCAGTTGAAAAGCTTGAGCATACCAGAGGTGTCCATATGACTAGCAGGACAAAGGATTTTTGGGAGAACTGTGCCAGTTGAAGCAGCAGCTGAAGGCCAGATGCAATCCCCCAGGGCATTTACATGCAAATCATAAAATTTAGCTTTCTTTACCTATGAGTTGAACTTCTGGGTTTAGATGAAGCTAATCCTACCCCATATGAAGCATAAAAAATCAAATCCTTTAAACTATTTTTGATCAAGTCAGACTCAGGATCTATTCTTAGCCTGGCTTTTGTGCTGGTATGTTCTTATTCAGGTTTAAAAAACTTCAGCTGGCCATGCTGCTAATCTATATGTTCTATGAGTGGAACAAATTTGATTCAAAGAACCTTTCAATTTTCAAAGGTCATCTTTAATCTAGACCTGGTAAATTAATATTTTGGAGTAGGCACATTCCTAATATTATAAATGGAGGAAGAAGAAAATAGGATAAGAAAGCATAATGGACTAATACATCTTATGAAAAGAAGTGGAGGGAGGCCAAATCCATTTCCATGGAAATGTCAGGCAAAGGTCCAAGGATGGAAGGACAGTGACAAGACAATCATTTGGACAAGTAAAGATATGTTGCATAGTACATGGACATGAGCATGGACAACAGATGACTGGGTATGTTGAAGTAGATTAGTTTCCTGACAGCCTGGCACAGGCACATGAGCAGAGGCAAAAGACTTTAGAAGGTATTAATTTTGAACAAAGAAGAATAGAAAGAATAGAGGAGTCATATAAAGGTTAAGTAATACTGGGGTCTTTTGAGATGAAAAAATGATTTTTCAAAGTTCTTGCATCAGAATATTTGTTATTAAAAAAAGATGGACTGGGATTGACAAAATCAAGTTCTCTTACAAGGGAAGAAATTATTAAAAAACCCTATCATGTACATGAATTCTAACTCTGATTAATATCAATAGGATTTTTTTATACACTTCTGAAAACTTTGCTCTAACAAAATTTAAAATGGTCAAACATCTTCAAGGTCATTTCTGTTATTTTTTTTTTTCAAGTCAAAAATATAAATTCGACAGTCACACTCAGCTTTGCAGTATTCATTTTTCAAGAAAAGCATGTTGGCTATTTTCTTATTAAACATTGTGTCAATGTACGCTTAATCAGTGATGAAAAAAGGCTGATGCTAAGTGCTAGAAAACCATGAAGACTGCTGCTGTTGTTGTGGCACATTTAGCAGTGGAGAAGGCAGTAACGTAAGAACCCTATGGGGAACCAGTGTAAGAAACAACTGATAAAGCTCAATATAAAGAAACTGAGGGTAAGAATGTGCCTGATATTAGTGAATATGATTTTATGGACACAACTTCAGGTCAACAAAAATCAGTTTTGTTCACTGAGGAAATTTCAGGTTTGATGAAAGAGACCTTTGACTTAGTGCTTCATAGTCTGTTTATTATTTGAGAAGTGGTTTCTCAGTAGGAGGAAAAGTGCAAGTGTTTTCCCTCTGGGATTGATACCTTTCCTTTCCAGTGACCAGATTTTTTTTTACAGTCCGGGGAAAAATAAACAGAAGGGAAACATGATACCACTTTTTTAATCTGGAGACAGTAGCATATATAGAAAACAAACCAACCTCCCTGCCCATTAAGAACAGGATAAGACACCAGAGTCTTAAACTTCAGTCAGAGTCAATTTAGAAATTAGGTGGTTGGGAGTGGACAATGCTGATGGAATTTTTTAATGATAAAAATAATGAAACTGTGGAGCAGATAGGAACAGGTCTGTGGGCATTTAGTGATTGTCAGCGCTAAAGTAACTGTTCCTTTCTCAAGAGAAAAAAAAAAAAAAGGCTTCTTGAGATTCCCTTGAGCCCTGTTTTCTAGGATATTTTTATTTGCATTTAATCCACAGAAATATCAGAAGAGTAAACTCTGTATGAAGTACGTAACTTGCTGGAGGACACATTTCAAAAAGCGGCTGTCACAGAGGAGCCATTGCCAAATGAAGATCTTTGCAGCTGACGTTCCTGAGAGGCTTTCACAGGCTCATGAACCTGGAGGCCTTTCAGAAGGGATTTGAAAATAAACTGAAAAGCAACCTACCGCTTACGAGGATGACATAGGTAATAACAGAATGTATATCTCTATATCTGTACACAGTTAAAGAGCCTTCAGTCCTTAAAAAAAGTGAGTATGTCTGTCTAGGCCTGGGGTAACTGTCCCCAGAGCAGGCAGAGCAGGCAGAGCTATCTCTCCTGCCCATCACCTACCCACACTTTGGGCTTCCTGCACTTCAGCACCAGATTTGGGCCATCTTGCAAGCTCATAGAAAAGAAAGTAGGTGAGTTTGGACTCAAGGAGCCTGAAACCCACAGCTGATGCAGCTGGGAAGTGTGTTGTGACCTGATGTGTGCACAGTCCTGTTTTTCAATGTGAAGGCAGAGTATGTCCTTTCCTCTCTGCATCTGCCAGCCCTGAGGTCCAGCCCTGCAAACCAAAGTACGCCCTTCCAGGTAATTTTTTGCAAGGATTTATTTTTCTACATGATTTCACATCTCAGGCAAAGCCACATTCTTGCCCTTGTACTACAGTAACCACAGGCAGCATTACCTCAGGACATTTGCTTATAAATTTCAATGAGTGAACAAATATAAATACCTCAGATGACATCATATCCTCTAAAACTAGAGACATCCATAGAATAACAGGAGGTGAAAGGAAAGAAGAAGAGTCTGCAATAATAAGAAAAAAACCTGTGAAGGCCAGTCTTCAAGAGGATGCTGGGGCATAATATGGGGCAGCTGAAAATTGTAGAGCTGGGCCTGATGTGAGCATGAAGAAGGCAGCAAGAAAATGGGAGCAGGAAGAGTCACAGTCTGATGAGCATGGGAATTGGTTGGAGGACAGCAAATGGTGTGACTGAGAAAGGACATGGTGTGGTGTGAACGTGGTTCACATCTCCAGCGGTGCTAACTGAACTGTTCAGACCTTTTCCTGCACACAGGATCCTTTGGTAGTTCTCACCACAGACCTGAGCCAGACTGATGCCTGTTAACCCTGCATCATGCTTACATATCCTCCGACACAGCCTGGGAAGAGATGAGGCCCCCAGACACCAATGGTGTAAATCCTCCAAAAGATGGCCAGTAAGATCGTGAGTTAGTCACTCTGTGGGCACATAGTGGAGAGAAATAAGGAAATAAGCACTTTGAAAGCATCCTTCATCCATTCCTGAGAGGTTCAAAATAAGTCAGGTATCCTGCTGTCAGTCAAAGTTTGTCCAACTGCTGGTGGAGATGAGTTGGATCAGACCATTGGCTGGTCTTGATTAAGTGAGATGAATTTGGACTCATGCATTTGTAATAGGAAGATGGTTTTCTACATTTGTTTGTTAAAAAAAATGTCAAAGAAACAAATCTGTGCTTCTATATGCTACCTGCTGAATGCTTTGGTCATGCTTTGAGGTGCTTCCTCGTAGACTACTTGCACATTGGCAGGCGTGTGGCTGTTGCTAATATAGGCACAGCCTGGAGCTAAATAAAGCCTTGTGGCTTATCTCGGGCTCTGACTGCAAGCCAGGGAATTGTGTGTCTTTCTAAAAAAGCTGGATAGTCCGTACTTTTTCTTTTTTTTCCCATTCCCACAAAACTGTGAAATGTGTCATGTGGGACTCCCAGTGGATTTTGGTAACTCCAGACCTTACTGTGTCTTTTTGAAACTGGAGCTGGCAAAGATAGAGGGGGAAATCTCCTCGAGGTCATCTAGACCTTGCTTCTCCCCATACAGAGGGTACAGCAGTGGGAAAGTATTTCAGCTAGCTCTGGATAGTCTCACGTTTATCCAGCTATAAAACCTCTGGGACCTCAGGTAGATGATTTTCTGCCATTTTAGCTTAGATAGTTCGGTCCAGTGCTGAGTCACACTGCAAGGATGTACCTTCTCTGGGTAAGTGGTCATCACCACTTTTCCAGATTTTGAAATATACAGGTATATCTCAAATATATATATATTTATAAACACACTTGGATACCATTCCCTTAGTCTATGGGCCATCCCTCTAAAATGTCCATTGAGTTCTTTAAGTCCATAACTTTGGGCTCCATCTGTCCTAACAGTGTTTCAGGGCAGGAGAGATGGTGTGTGTGGGGTTGAACTGTGGCATGCTACATATGAAACACAAAAAACACTAGAAAGAAAATTCAACTTGTTCTAGCTGAAACCAGGACAATATACAAGAAGGGACAGAGAAAGAAGAACATCTCAGGTGGCTACAAGGCTACAACACTGTAGAACCTGATTCATCAAGACCATCAACTTTAGTCACGTGAAGTGTAGACAATATTGTGAAGAAGATTGTCCACAGATTATTTACATTTACGGAGTGATAAACTAATGGGAAGAAAGGTTTAAAGGGATCTCTAGGGATCATCCAATTCATCTATTTAACTGAAGACATTTGTAAGGTGCGAATTTTGTACATGGTCCTACTGACCTCAGAGAGAGCTTCCAGTGAGAGCCAGCACAAGGAAGGGAGATTCCACATGACATGATGGTGCAAGCTCCAGATAAACAGTGAGTATGGGGTCACCATACCCAAGTATCCACAAGTCTTGAGGATCTGAGAAATTATGACATTAGCTTCTTAATTAGAATTAAGAATTAATTAGAATTTGTTTAATTGCTTAGCAAGATAATTGGGATTTTTAAAATTTTTTGTTCTGATTTGTAATATTTCACGGGAAGTATTTTCAAAGCTATCTCACAACTAAATATAAAAATATATTTTTTTTAAAAATCGCATAATTCTAGAAACTGAAACAAATATATCAAATATAATTTGTATTTTTCACAAATTTATGAGTATTAATAGGAAATCGGGCTTGGAAAATACAGTATACACATGTAGTAGATAGGCACAGGAAAAGAAATACTGTTTGAAGCAGAACTAGGTGTGGGGAGATGAAAAATGACAGAAGGAAAATGAGGCTGATGATTAGGATATATTTCCTGAAAATCACAACTACCAGATGACTGAAAGTTTCCCAAGGGAAAGGGTGGGAAATCTCTTCCCTTTGACTTTTAATATTGGATAAAGCCCTGAGGAACAATATCACAGAATCCACTATCATGAATGCCAGCTCAGGTTATCACTTTTTGCCTGGAAAAAATTTGCCCAAATGATATGTTGTGTGTTGAATTTTGCCCTTTAAGCAATGGCTTTCCCAGCTTGCATAAGAGCATTTAAGCAGCTCCAGCCACCTAATCCTCTAAAGACATTTTTCCAAATGTTCAGCTATTAAAATGCATCCAATAAAGTTCTTGCTGGAAGAAATAAAGGTTTTGGTCAAAAAAATCATTTGCTGGAGCATAGTGTTTTGACACTCTGCTCTGTAAATAGCTTTAGAGTATCACTTTAAAATGTTTTAATAACAGTGGTAATAATATTAATAGCCACTTTATTATGTCACTTTTCAATTGTATTATGTCCCTGAGAGAAATCTAATTAGAAGCTGCCAGTTTGCTAAAGACACCAAACCTGTTGGAAAGGTTTAGCCTCTTAGAGACTGCATTTTGCATTACGCTTTTTATTAATATTATCTGTTTCCAAACCCCTGTTTCCCCTTCTCTGGGAAATGCCATGCTTTGAAAAAGGTCAGCTGGAGAGAATAAATGGCTTTTTATTGAATGCAAACCTTATGGATTTTCACTTCTGCTACTTAATGCTTTGCCTGTCGTTATGAAGTGGAATTAAATATCTTAGAGGGGAGAATAAGTTAATACTTCTCGGATGGTGAACCACAAATGTCTCCTGCACCAGATACACAGGCAGTGAATGCTGTTAAAAAGCTCTGTTGATTTTAACTGAAATTACTGTCATTGGGTTTCTTTTTTGAGTTTCTTTTTCCATTATTATGTGAAATACAGTAGCTGGTGGGAATTCCATCAAGGTGATAACCACACTGTCTTTGGTGTTACACATAAGCATAATTAGAAATGTTCCTTGTCTCTAACAATTCACAGAGGGATCTCTTCTTTGGGATGTCTACAAATTAAACTGTCTATATAATGTATATATCGTGTTATATAATCTTCTGTTCTCCCTTCAGTAGTTCATGAAGAAGGAGGCAACTTTGGAGGACATTTCATTCGTATTTAAGCCCATGATTCTCTACATATGTTTTTAGGGCTGCTGGGCATGTGACTTTGGCCCAGACCTACCAAAGATTCTTCACAAAAGAGGTCTAAGAGGCCCATGGAATAAAGCCTGGAATTAAGACCTCCCTCTTCTGAGGAGGACATGAAAAGACTGATGGGTTATGCTTTCTCTTCAACTGCTTCTCCATCCTGACCCATTTTTAAATGTCAGTCTGACCTGACCTTCCAGGCTGAAAACCAGAAGCATCATCAGGGTTTTTCACTATCTGCTGCAGCCTGTATTTTGGTGGTTATGACACTTCAGGCGAAGTGAACTGAGAGAACCAGAGCACTGATTCAAGCTCGTACAATGTCACCCGTACTGTAATTCCCCATAGGCAGGATAACCCACCACCTCCAGAGAGGAGAAACTTCAGCTGCATAAATACAGACCATTGTGTGCTTCTCACCCTGTGGTCTCCTCACCCAGGACCTGGTCTCCTTTAGTTAAATGCAGCCAAGTGGATGAGGGTTCTTTTCAGGCAAAGGAAGGATTGGGTCCATGTTACTCTTGAAGTGCAATATCTCAATTTTAATTCTTTCCTCCAGATACGGCCTTACAAAGGTTGGTTCCTGGCTGCCAGTGACAGAGCAGATCAAGGTGTTGTAAAACCTTGTAATAGTGTATCATAACTGGCAAATAAGCAACTTATGGTCTGCTTAGATCTGTCTCTGAAGGACTTCTGCCTAATCTCTGATTCAACATCTCTATCATTGCAGTTAATTAACCCTGCCTAATAATCACAGCACTGAGCACCCTTGATTTTCATGAGGTACCATTCATAACATCAATGTTAACCATCATAGAATGGTTTGGATTTGAAGGCATCTTAAGGATCATCTTGTTCCAGCCCCCTGCCCTGGGCAGGGACACCTCCCACCAGACCAGGTTGCTCCAAGCCCCATCCAGCCTGGCCTTGAACCCCTCCAGGGATGGGGCAGCCACAGCTTCTCTGGGCAAACTATGCCAATGTCTCACCACCCTTACAGTAAAGAATATCCTCCTGATATCTAATCTAAATCTCCCCTCTTTTCATTGTTTTTTCTTTTACCTTTCTTACAAAGAAAGTTGTGCTCAAACTGAAGGCATGTTTGGTTTACAAACTAATATGGAAAATTTTAGGATATTTCTCAATGGCAGGATATTGAGCTTACTGTGTGTTTTGGGTGTTTCAAGGACAGGACAAAAATGGGATCCAGATATTTCACTATTAGGGGAAGAGAATATAAAACTGCCAAAATATTTGAGGGGAGGGAAGTGCATAGGTGGCAACTATTTATTCCTATTACCTAGACAAGAATTAAGTTTAATAACCCAGAATCTCTCCCCCCTGTTGCTAAAGGAAAGCTAATATTCACAGGTATGGATCTTCTTGTTGTGGTTGCTCTCCCCACTGTTGCTAAAGGAAAGATTCACAGGTATGGATCTTCTTGTTGTGGTTTCAAAATGAAACTATTTCCTGCTATAATGTCAGAAACATATAATGTCAAAAGCAAATTTATTCCCTAGTAGATCCACATTTTGTTTTGTTTTGTTTTAACACCTCAGAAACAAGGGTAAAGTGTTGCTCTTTAAAGATCAATGAAGTTCAATTTCACACTAACAACAACATATAATGTTTTATATGTTGGCATATAATGTTTTTACTGTCCTTTGAATTTTCTTCTTTACAAGTAAAGGCTTCCAAATACAACGTTATGCCCGTCACAAAATACCGAGCCTGAAAATTAATAGTAGTGGGAGACTATGTGTTACCTCCCCCTCTTACCTAAATATCATTATCTTTTATTTATGGCCCCTTAGAATCTGTAAGACCTGAGGGGTATTTTTTTCTTGTTTATTCTACATGTTCTCTGTGTTGTTTTTTAAATTCTGTCATGTCTCATATAATTGTAAGCTGTCTCCTGAGAATCTGTGGTCTGTTTTTATACAATTTCCCATTATTTTTGATCAATGTATGTATTTATACTTTTTTTTCCCTTCCCTGCAAAACCAACAGCATAAACAAAATAAACACTGCCATGTGAAGCACTTAGTTGGCATCTTCTCTGAAATTCACACTAGGTATAAATTTCTTTTCCAAGCCAGAATAAAGCATCTAAAAAGTTGCTTGTAAAGAAAGGAGTTAACACTTCATTTTTTTTGCTTCACGCACATCTTTCTATTGAAATTCAGGATAGTTCTGATCATAGGAGAGCCTTGTTTCATCTGTCAGAAATTTCAGTTTGTGATTCAGTTTCTCAGACTAAGGTCTCTGCTGCCATTTTGGTTGAGGGCATCCTGTTTCATGCCACTGTGGATAGGTCTCCTCTCCATCCCATGTCATATTTGCCATCCTCCTGTGAATGTCAGATACCCTGTTGTGCCTCAGATTATATTAAATGTTGAGTAAAGTATCTCTCCCTCTTACCAAATTACAGAGAGGGGTTCATCTTGCCCTGCTGCAGGCACCTACCTTTGCTCAGCTGGATCTCTTTTCAACCCCACCAACCAGACTTCATCAATTCTACTAATTATCATGGGATTTTGGATGCCTGCTCACATAGAAACACTTACAGATACACATACAAATCTTGGCATCTTAGTCTGCAAAACAAATCCCACACAAGTCTTGTACCTGTATTGTTCAGATCCCACGTAAGGCTTTACAAGCAGAAGTAGTGTGAGAGAAATTTCGGACCAGCTGAAGAGGTTGTTGTCAGATTTAATAAGTAACCACTTAATGATGTATTTCATTTGGGGAGCTGAGTGGCTGTTTTGGCTTCCTGTGGTTCCTTGTAGACATCTGGGCCAAGGTCCTCATCTGGTGTAAATGAGTAATGCATTGGTTGTAACTACAGTCTGAATAGTTTAGGACAGCTGAAGTTCAGGCTCACTTTCGCCCCGAATAAAAATATTTCTGTTTCACCACAGGTGACAGAATGAGAAGATCCCATGATTGTTTTCCTTTCTGAAATGTTCTGCAGTGGAGGTTTTCATTCACTCTGTTTTGAACAGCAACCAGCACAATGGAAGGATCCCTGACACTGGTAGTAATCAAACACTGTCACAGAGACTTAAAGACCCTGCCTGGGCAGATGGATTAAGAAAGTATCTCCTCATTCATAAGTGTAATTTCTTTTCTCAGATTGGATTCTCCACTCTTCTTGACTGGGTTTCAAACTTCACAACACTTTTAAAGTTTCAAAATTTGTATGATTTGGGAAGGGAAACAGTGGTCAAAAACTTGACTTGTAACAAAAAAGCCCCATGTTCTTGAAAGGTGGTCAGGAGCAGCATAGCAAAAAAAAACCCCAAACATCAAAATAATATCCAAGTGGAAACACAGTTTCATCTGTCTTCCTAACATTCCTCAGGTTCATTCAGGACTGCATCTTCTCAGCCTTTTGGAGAAGACTGGACATAATCTTACATTCACAAAGACAGGTTAGATGCCAGGACCAAGGTTTCCCAGGAAACCTGTGGCATAGCTGGAATTTGCACAAGTCCAGTCACTCTGAGTCCAACCCCTTAACCACAGGGCTCTCAGCAGTGTTAGCCACAACAGCTGTCGGACTTGGCTCTGCAATTGTGGGAATTTGCCTATATAGAAGAGAGGGAGAAGGAAGCATTAAGGGGGAGGGAAAAAGAAAGAAAACATAGGTACACGATTTTTTTAATTTTTTTTGCTGAGAGAGATCCGTAGCTTGCAGAACAATACATGCTGGGTCATTAAAATGCAGCTAAGGTTGATGTTGTCAGGCACTGTGGTCATTTAGGGACTCAGAGCCAGAATACAATGCTGGCAAAGGGTTTTATTGTTTCCTGTGCTTGCCGGGTTTGCTCTTGTAAATATGCCATTCAAGTCAGCATGGTAGTTATGTGCTATTAAATGGCAGGTTTGTGTTTATGAGCATGGTCAGGATTCCAGACTAAGAGCAAACTTAAGGTTTAGGGAGGTTCATGGCTCCTCTTGTTGAGCATCTGTGGATGAAGCCTCCTTCAGATGGTTTGACAGCTCACCATCCTGCTCCACCCCTCTCAGCCTCATACTGCTGATTCTAATCTTTTTTGAAAGAACTTAGACTGGAGTGCAGATACCTGTTTCCTGACGGGTGATAATTCACTGGTGTCACTAGGATCGCAGCCAGACTTCCCTTACTGAAGAGGCATAAAAGGTGCTGCTACAGAAGTAGTAAAGATAACTGTGGTTGTACTGACCCAGCAAGATCTGCCAAAATTTGGACAAAAAGTGGGAAGTTAAGCATCCCACTGTCTTCCCAGAAGCTGAGAGATGGTGTCACATCCTAGAAGGTATGACATAAGGAATGTCTATAAGACATATAGAATCATCTGTGTTGGAATGGACTTTTAAGATGGGTCCAGCTGTTAATCTAACACTGATAAAACCACCACTAAACCATCTTCCTCAGCACCACATCTATAAAAGTCTATAGGACACATAGAATCATCTATGTTGGAACGGACCTTTAAGATCATTGGGTCCAGCTGTTAACCTAACACTGATAAAACCATCACTAAACCATCTTCCTCAGCACCACATCTACTCGTCTTTTAAATACCACCAGGGATGGTGACTCCACCACTTCCCTGGACAGCCTGTTCCAATGCTTGATAACCCTTTCTGTGAAGAAATTTTTCCTGATATTCATCCGAAGCTTCCCCTGGTGAAAGCATGAAGATGAAGCATTGCAACACCAATCACATCACTCATACAACGAGTTAAAATGACCACTTTCCCTGTATGCACAGACAGACACAAACTCATAGTGGCTTTCCAGACCACGAGACCCCATCTCTATGCAGAATAGTAACATCTCTGCCTGATAGTGCAAGTAAGGCAAGAAATATTGAAAGAGCTTGTCCATATGGCATTTTTATGCCACGCATAGGTAGTGAAAAAAGCTGAGAAAGCCTGGTGTTCTGAGGTTTCCCGCCCTAGTTCCTCCAGACCACAGAGGTCTGGTTGTATTTGGAGACCTTCTGGGATGAGGAACTGAGCATGTGGAAATGTTCCAAGCCACCCTAAAACCTCTTGAGCAGCAGCACTCATGCTAGAGCTGATGCTGCCCTGTACTTACAAACCAGGCCTATCAGGAGCCATTACAAATGACTGTTTGTTTTTTCTGCAGATTGACATGTTTTCCAAAAGCATAAAAAACAATTCTTCTGGGCAAGGCTTGCTTGGCAAGGGATAGGAGACTAATCTACTATTTGTTTCAGACACAGATTTGGAGGGCTGTAACTAGGAAACAGAGTTTCTAAGAAAATCAGTATATTTTTATATATGCACACATACACGCATGTGTGTTTTTATATATGCACTTAAAAAAAAGAGACTGCTCTGGCCATCCCTGTTATGCAGATTTTGCATTTTGCTGTGATAAGTGAGTTTGTACTCTGTGATGGCTTGCAAATAAAACTTGTCACGCTTTGCCTGGCTGAGGCTGGCATAATTTGTGTCTTGCTTTCACAAGTGAATAGGTTCACTTGCTGGTTTTCAAAAATGGAGAGACTGCTGCCTGGGGCTGGGTGGAAACAAGAGGCAAAGGAATAAACATTTTTATCACTCTGCTGAAAAAGGTAGAAACTAATCTGGCTGATGACACTTCCTGAGCTCATGAACAGCTGATCAGAGAAAGATCCCAGGGCTGCAAACTTAACATTTTTGTTGCAACTGCCCCTTTTGCCTCCCGGTTGGAGGGCTAAGTGCCTTTACCAACACTGATTTCAACAGACTGATGCTGATTTACACCAGTAGAAAGTTTGGTGTGGAGTCATGTGTGGTCTCCTAATTTTATTAGAATTTTTTGTTTTTCAGTGACATAGGGAGAAAATTCAACAATAAGCCAGCAACAGTAACTTGCCACTGTGGACATGGAAAGGAGGAGGGTGGAATAGCTGGGTGGAGGAGGAGCCTAGCCTGTTTTAAACTTGTAAATTTAAAATAAACATCTGGATCACAGGGGGAACGAAAGAGAAAGAGGAGCAGGGAGGGGAAGGGGGGAGAAGTGCACAAGCTCAGCAAAGTTCCAATGTACTCAGAAGACTGCTGATGCTTAAAGATTGAGAGACCCCAGATTTCATTTCTTGGCAGCTCAGGCAAGAAGGATGGTCTCCAAGGAGCTGCCGTCTCAGGCTGCAGAGGTGAGTAGCCAGAGGTTTATCCTGAAGGCTACTGGGCCTCTTAGAAGTTGGCATTCTTTCAGCATGAAAGATGGTAAAATATTAGCACTTTAAAAAGCCCATGGCTCACACGGCAATAAATCTAAATGCTATCAGATGCCAGCATGTCTATCAATAATAAAGACAGATGTGCAAGAAGCTCTTTTATGCACACACAAGCACATGCAACCCAGGGGCAAGGGGGTGATGGGAAAGAGGGAGGGGGCCAAAAAGGAAGGAATATTTCCAGGCGCAGACATTTGAAGCCTACGTCTCTCATAAATCTTCCAAGCAGAGGGCTCAGGCCAGATCTTCACTGCTAAATTTTTGTTTCTTCCCTTACACTAAAGCAATTAACATCTGGCCAAAATATTTTTTTTTTAAAAAATAAGAGGCAGGGAAAGAAAAAAGAAAAAGACTGCATTCTGTTTAAATGCAGGTGCCAATATGAATGAGAACCAACATCTGACACAAATGGCAGATGGGTCTCTCCTTCCTTTCCTTTCCTTTTCAAATTTTACAAAAAGCATGTCAGGAGAGAGGTTTCTGGTCTGTTTTCCTGAGGAAATGAAGCTTATGCAATCAAGTAGCGTGCCTACATTTAGGGTCTTTTTTTAATACTTAAGCCAATTAGAACAAAATTTGATGCACATCTGTGATCTGCGGATCTGGAAAATTAAGGTCTGCATTTTGGATGAAAAGTAGTGTTTGGATAGTGAAGAGTTAGTAGAAGGTAAAGTTACACTTCTTTAGAGGTAGAGAAAATCACCTTTCTTCGGAGAGGAACTACTGTCTGGGTATTGTTCCATGAATGACAGAAATGGCAAGTCCTTCTTTCCTGTGGGTTTGTGTCAGAAGCCTGGATCACCCGTGCACAGATTCCTCCCTGAGGGTTTGGCCTTTTGTAGCAACAGTGCTCCTGTTTGGCCTCTCTCATGTCTCATGGGATTGCATTCTTGACCCCTGCTTATGAAACATGTCTTTCTGACCTCTACCCATATGTCAAATTTGGATGAAATCACTGCAGAACTAAAAAGTCAGGAGGGCTAGAAGCGAGTAAGTGAAGACAAACAAGGTGAGCTCATCCCTTCTTTGACACTGGGAAACCCTGACTGTATTTGCTGGAGTTTTCTTTTCTACTCTTGTACTCTCTTCTCTCACTAAAACCAGCTTCCATCTTTGTTTTGGCTCCAGTGTCTACCAGTCCTGCTCTGAACTTGGCATTTCCATCAACTCCAGTAGACACTTAGTATTATAAAGTCCAAAAGCCCATAATCTTCTCTAAGGAGTAACTCACCACCAATACTCACAGTAGAACACCTTCAGCTTCTGGAGGACTCTTGTTCATATTCCCGTGGAGCAGCCCCTTTGACTGAAATATTCTTTGATCGATCAAGGTCTTCTCACGCTAGAAAATCTCACAGAGATCCTCTTGGCTGCTTTTGAACTGCAAGAGAGTGGTAAACAAAAGCATGGTAGATCATTATGCTACTTTGTAAAAGAAGAAGTGAGATCTCCCTAAGATGGTTGAATCCCAAAATGACCTATTTGCTATGCAAGAGCAGCCTGGAACCTATATTTGAGGGGGGAAAATGAAAACAATTGAAAAGGTCAATTTTCTGACATCATCAGAACCTGCTTGACCAGATACACTTGTGCTGGTCACAAGTATTGAAAGAAAGAGCTTTTCCTGGTTTTCAGCTGAAATAAAGCTAATGAAACCAGAGATCTTAACCCTTGTCACTAGGAGCCACATAGGAGCAGCAAATGCCTTTGTAGAGCAGTCACTAGAGAGCACCAAATATCCACACTCCCTCCAGGTGGCTTGCCCATGTGGTGTGCCAATTATTGATACTGGGAAAGTTTGTGAATTACCACTTGTCTCCACCTACATCCACATATCTCCCTGGGTCTAGGGCTCAGCATTCCTTTGGGGATTTTATTGTCTGTCTTATGGGGGGAGTTGTTTGCAAGCAGTAAAGAAAAAAAATCAGACAGCCACATGGCTTAAGAAAAGAATTCAGAAGCGGTTAAGGAGACTCAGGTCCTTGTATCAGAGAAGTGTTGGCAATTAAGATAAGCAAACTAAGTTAAAAATTTCCTCTGTCTCCAGGGTGTTGTGGATTTGGTTTTCTGTCCCAGCTGAAGACTTCCTAGGTGCCTGTCTCACCTGGTATCTCAGCTCCTCAGCAGTCAGGTATTCATTCATTCATATTAATTCAATTAATTCTGATATAATATGGGTTTAAGTTCTTCTGCAGCTTTCAGGACTTATAGCAGCTTAATCAATCAATGACTTCAAGGGCTTTTCTGTCATAAGCCTTAATGACACCATTAGGCCCTTCCTCAGCTTATTGATCTTTGCCACCTGTATGGAAAGCAGGGAAATAAATGTGGCTAAAACACCTGTGCAGTTATATAACAGCTATTATATGAAACCTTGAAAAACTAACGAACCTTAGCTGTGCCCTTCTCAGTGCTTTCAATACCTCGTTATAGGATGTCTCATCGCTCACTAGCCAGTGTCACAGGATTTAAGTATATTGCTTTTCTTTATTAGAACAAAGACATTTAGCTGTAACTTTATTTAGGAACTAAATTCCTATGGGATATCTCATCTCGTTTCTAAATCTAAAAGTGCTTAGTAATGGAAGGGAATCACCACCCTTAGAGTAAAGAATTTCTTCATAATATCTAATTTAAATCTACCTTCTTCCAGTTTAAAACCACTACCCCTTCTCCTGTCATTGCACTCCCTGATAAAAAGTCCCTGCCCATCTTTCCTGTAGGCTCCCTTTAGGGACTGGAAGAGGCTCTAAGGTCTCCCCAGAGCCTTCTCCAGGCTGAACAACGCCAACTCTCACAGCCTGTCTTCACAACAGAGGGGCTTCAGCCCTCTGATCATCTTTATGGCCCTCCTATGGACGTGCTCCAACAGGTCCACGTCCTTCTTATGTTGAGGTCCCTAGAGCTGAATACAGTATTCCAGGTGGGGTCTCAAAAGAGTGGAGAAGAGGGGTGGAATCCACTCCCTCATCCTTCTGGCCACACTTCTTTTGATGCAGCCTTGGATGCGGGTGGCTTTCTGGGCTACGAGTGTCAGCTCATGTCCAGATTTTCATCCAGCAGTACTCCCAAGTTGTTCTCAGCAGGGTTGTTCTCAATCCCTTCATCCCCCAGACCGTATTGATACCAGGTGTAGGACCCTGCACTTGACCTTGTTGAACCATGAGATTCACACAAGCCCATTTCTCGAGCTCATCCAGGTCCCTGTGGACGGTATCCCATCCCTCAGGCGTAGCAACCACACCACTCAGCTTGGTGGATTCTAGGCACTATGAAAAGTCTAAAAATTTTCTTCTGAAAATATGAAAGTGAACAGCTTCGGAATGTCTCCTATTTTTTTTTCTTGGCTGAAACATTTTGGCAAATTGTAAGTTAATTTCATAAATATGTTTTTTTCTTTCCTACACATCTCAGATGATGAATTTTAGCAGATTTATTGCTTATCAAAAATGTCATTCAGCTCGCATCCAAAATACACTTCTGCAATGCCAAAAAGAAATCTTGAAAGTTGAATAACAGCAGCGAACTAATTAGATGTGTTTGCAATAAGATGTGGCAGCAGAGGAGCTATGAATTTGGGAAGATAAATCACAGCTTATACAGTGAGATCATGTGGGTGAAACTCAGCAAATTATAACACCAATCCAGATTATGATTTGCAGTCCAACTGAAGACCTGTTTCAGGTGGTGCGAGTAACTTCTTTCACTCTGCTGTGTAACAGTAAATTTTGTTCTCCCAATCAACAGCTGATGTTCCTGAACACCTCAGTCAGGCGAAAAGACTGTGTTCACCCATTGTCTTCCTGAACCATCCACTCTGGGAGGAAATGTCACCATTAGTATCAGCTTCCCCTTTAATCACCACCTCCTGACCAACGAGCTAAACTGAAGCCATGAGTATTTTCAGATCCTCATCATTCACAATTACCTGTATTATGTCAGCTATTTAAGATCATTTGGACTGCAATGGATTAGGAACTGATCAGAACGAGGCATGTGTCTTCTGGCTGAGGCAACATGACCCTGGTTTGAGGGTATGGACAGCATTCCCAGTGGTTTGTTGAGGTATGTTGCTTGTATGAGCAGTGCATAGATATTTTATTTTAATTAATGAGGGTCAGTTGTAAACCAAGAAAATACTCTTCTATGCTTAAATTTGCAATGGTGTGTACAAACACTGAGAGATCTGATGAGGTTGAATGTGATTGTATTCATGCAGCTGGCTTAACTCTGTAGACCAAGTACTATATACCCCTGTGTAAATCTATACCACATACACAGGAGAAAGGATTCTGTTTCTCCCCAGAGAAGCTGCCCAGCATGTTGAATAATCAGAATGAGGGTCTCAGGCCGAGGTTGCATGACTCATGCACGAAATAAAAATGTACACTTAGAAATAAAAACAAAACAAAACCTTGTTTTTTTTTTTCTGAAATCTTAATCAGAACACTTAGTGTTTTTCTTCTCTGTGGTTTCTGCTTTTTTCCAGGATCAAAGTGCAGTGGCCATTACTAGAGCAAGAAACAGCTGTTTGCATAGTATTTACAGAACAATCAAAACCAAGTTGGTGTAACAAAAGCAATGAAGAGGCTAAATTCTTTCATGTTATCACGGAATGGTTGAGGTTATAAGGGATCTCTGGAGGTCTCCTAGTCAAATACCCCTGCTCAAGTAGGACAGTTACCTATGAAAGTTTCTTTAACTCCCTCCTACTGAGGTCCTAAGGCAAACCGAATCATAGAATCATGACCAACGTTATTGCCTTCTAAGATTAAATAACTGGATTTCTGAAAAAAAGAGGAGAGCAGGGGATGACTTTTGCTTCAGCTTTAGCAAGTCTTTCAATATGGTATCCCACAAGAAAGAAGCTAGATCCACGTTCTTCACAGCAGTGTATGACTGGAAGATGAGAGACAACTGGATAAGTTGAAAGAAGACTGAATGCAGACTGGAGCAACCTCTAGAGATAAAAAGAAACTTCTTCCCAATAGCAACATAGGAGAAAAGGATTGGGAACAGTCAGATTGGATTCACCAAATGTCATGCAATCAAGTAGCTTTCAAGGACCTACGTTCTCTCAGCACCCTGTGAGATGTAGCCCACGGACACATATAGGAAGTTCCTTTAAATAATCCACTGCTAATAATTTTCGTCATTGAATCCCACCACCTGAGATACCTGTTGGAAGAATAAGGCAAGGAAGACATTAAATATCTGAGCCTCATCCATGTCTGGTGTGACTAAATCACCCATCCATTACAGAAACAGGCACAATTTTCCCTTGGTCATCTTTTTATTATTAATCTGGAATGAAAAGCTGTAGTTACCCTTGACACCCCTTGAAAGTCTCAACACTGCTTCAGCTGAGCTTTCCCAGAATCATCCACACAAGTCCACTCCTTCACACTTGCAGCAATGAGCTAAAAACTATTGCTGACTTTTCTCCCATGCGCTCTTCAGTGACTTTGTTCCTTACCCTGGCTATCAAAACTGCCTCACTAGACATATTTCTGTGTCTTCAGGTCTTGACAAAAATAACTCACTTCAACAGAGAACAATTTTCCATCTTTGTTCTCTGTCTTTCCCCCTTTGCCTGTTTTTATTTGTCTGTTCTCTTGAATAAACTATTTATTTGAAAAACATTCCAAGAACAACTAATTTTCATTAAATGGAAGCAATTTGACTGCCTGATTAAGGGATGTTTTCTGTTTAGGAACGCATGAACAAATTTGGGGTTAATTTTACTACCAAAAGTCAGAATGTTTGAACTAGAAGGAAGAACATCCACAAGCCTGGATTCCAAGAACAATGTTGTTACCAGATGTTGGTGAGAAGGAAGCTGTGCAGGACAGAAAGGCAGGGGCATAGCACAGCGAATGAGAAAATGTCACCATATCTGCCTTCAGGGTTTCAAATCTTTGATCTCAACCATTCAAATATATATGTATATATATTCTGTGACACCTTCCAGAGAAAATCTGAAATCCATTTTACTTATGAAAAATACTGTTCCTATATAAACTGTGCTGTCTACTGGTTTTTGTTCTTCATTGGTACAGTGTGTGAGCATGGAACTGAAAATCCTTCATATCATTATAAACTAGGAAGATTGTTCTCCAAAGCCACTAATTTGAAGGGAATGTCACTCAGTTTTAGTCCACAAGTGGCTTTATGTTTTGCACATTTAGTCTCCTCTCCATCATGTGGCTGAAATTGTTTACAGCTGAAACAAACTAACCAGGAGAGCCAGACTGGCAAAGACAGTTGTTTACCCTGAAAGAAAAAGGAGTCCCAGACCAAAGTAGGTTTCTTCAAAGTGGGTTTCAACAAATTTTGCATATATTCTTTTCTGTAGTTTTGGGAAGATAAGAATTCAAACCAACAGAAAATGACAAATATATGAGAATGTATAACCAAATGTAGGTTACACAGCAGTTGAGTTCTTTGATGTCCACCACGACCTCTTCTCTTCAGTCTTTTCAAAAATCTTCAATCAACACATGAAGGATACTAGTAACAGTTCCAGAAAACAACAGTTCCTTCAACACCAAATTTCCTTTACTGTTTTAACAACATGGGAGGGATTGATTCCATACAAGAGTCTAGTGGCATGT
Organism: Calidris pugnax; assembly: GCF_001431845.1. NCBI lineage: Eukaryota > Metazoa > Chordata > Aves > Charadriiformes > Scolopacidae > Calidris > Calidris pugnax. Next base: position 1,163,969 of record NW_015090864.1, read on the forward strand.
ACATATTTCTTGTGTCTTTTTTATTAGGACTGACTAGGGATATGGTACAAGTTAAGAGCAGCTCTATAATGGCTTTCACATGATTGCTGTAGGAAAGCATGCCGCGTTCTTACAGCCTTGCCTTCATCCAGCTCCAAGAAAGGCTAGGGGGGGAAGGGAGAAGGAAAAAAAAATGTTAATCATTTATTTCTGCTTTGAACATGTGCAAATTCCATATCAAGTGAGCATCTGGGGGAAAAAAAAGTACCAGGGAAAGAGTAAAAAACTGTCCCTTGTCATGGGAATAACAAAGAACATAGTCCCTAGGAAAGGTATGTTTAAACAAAATAGTAGCAGCAAAATCAAATCAAAGCTCACAGAAGAAATCAGCCTCACGCTCTGTGTCAAGCCTAGAGGACTTCAAAGACATCTGTACATGCACGTCTGTGAATTTGTGTGTGTTTGGAGAACGTTGTGTTATTGTAACCGCTCTGAGCTTAGATCACTATCAGATGTGTGGTCAGAAGGACGAATGATCACTTGGGTGACCAGAAGCAAACATGGGTGGAAGGAGGACAAGTCTTCCTACCTACTGACGCTTCATCTGAGGATGAGGGCAAATGCAGAGCAGAACAATCCCCACACAGAAAAATGTGTGACTGGACTCTGGACTTAAAACTCAGCTCTGCCCAAGGCAACAGGCAGTTCTCCAGGTCTGAGCTGAGGTGTCTGTGAAATACACACTGATCATGCTAAACATAGATACTCCAGTAGTGTCAGTCCAAAAAGCCCAGGTAAAAATCTCATTGTAGACTTTGTTAGTTTCTCAAGATCTTTGGGCAGGTTCACTTGGAAGCAGGTTGCTTCCTGGGATTATAAATATATGAACATCCAAATGAGTGGGTGTGTACACACGCACAAAATTGGATGTTCTTGCTATCTGTGCTCTGAAAAGGCTATGCGAAAAGGTTCTTTTTAGTCAAATAGAGATTTAATTGCCACTTCTGATTTGTTTACCCCTTGTCCTATCACTCCACTCCCTGACAAAAAGTCTCTCCCCATCTTTCCTGTAGGCCCCCTTTAGGTACTGGAAGGCTGCTGTATGATCTCCTCGGAGCCTTCTCTTCTCCAGGCTGAACAATCCCAACTCTCTCAGCCTGTCCTCATAGGAGAGGTGCTCCAGCCCTCTGATCATCTTCATGGCCTCCTCTGGACCTGTTCCAGCAGGTCCTGACAAAGAAATTTCATTTCAGATCTCTATATGATAAGTTTTCTGACTGAAAATCCATGCCCTTGGTGATTCACATTATGACCTAAATACATGAGTTTGGTAATTCTTTCCTTCAAATAATAATTAAAACATAACTATTAAAATGTAGATGTTATTCCAAAGAATTGATATGCAGGGATTACAAGTTTGTCAAGTTTCATTACTAGACAGTTGTTTTGAGGTTGCATTTTTTTTTTCCCCCATTCTAATAAGTTTGATCTGGAATCTTTGTCTTTCATTATTCCCTGCAAAGCCATTTCCTCCCGCTCCTCACCCCCTTGAGTTGATTAACTGTTACAAAGCATTCCTGTGATACTTAGTAAATAACAATGCAAACATGTTTATGTAACAGTTTAATGTGCTAATTATGTTTTTATGCCGGAGTTGAATGCACGCTGTCCTGGAGTCTGGTAGTCTTCAAGTCTTGGCTCTTTGAAGGGTGCACTGGGAAGCACATTCGTTTTTCATTTTGCCTTGATGAAGGCTGCTGTTTACACTTTGTGTCACTTCTCCACAAGTCAGCCGCTTGCTCACGGCCCTGGGGAACCCACTGGTTCTGCTTCGGAGCCACGTGAGCCTCTGTGCCTGCAGTGATTGTGGCCACAAACAGTTACTGTATGGCAGGATGGACATTTTTGTTGAGTCCCCACAGGTGGGACCAGGCTGAGATATGCTTTCCAGGAGAAAGCTCTTTGATCCAATCTTGGTAAAGCCATATGAGAACATAAATTGCAGCTGACTTTTATTAGTCATTAGGATAAGATTTTCATGGACAGTGGTTTAGGTCACATTTGCCTGTTTGTCTGATGACTTCCATCTTGGTCAACTCCACATATAGTCAGCTAAGACTTTCCTTAAATTAGAAAAAGTTAATTACTACAACCTGAGATAAAATGAGAAAAAATTCTATCAAGTGTTCTGAAAAATGTGGTTTTTTCATAACCTAGTCATAGAGAGAGAGTTATCATATACATTGATCAAAAAAATTTAGGTTTGAACTTTCCTCTGAATCTGGTAGCCCCCATATTGCAGACAAGCGTTGGCCAAATGGACTGGTTCTGAATCAGACTGACAATTCTGAAGACTCTTAAGAAGAAATTTACAGCTTACAAAAGATTCAAATGGGCAGTGGCTGTGACCATGGGAAATGCACTTGTTTCTACAAGAACACCCTTCTGGGACAAATAGCATGGCTCAGGGGACAAAGGAAGGCCAGGAGTCACAGCTTCTTTACTCCATTACTAACTGTTAGGTGTTATGACAAACCTTAGCATCTGGAACAAAGTCTTCATATCTCGTTGTTAAGGATGGGTCTTCCTTCTTCCAAGAATCATCAGTTTCAATAGTAAAACATTTGAAGAGCGTCAGACTGACAATTCTGAGGACATATCATATCTCATTGTTAAGGATAGGTCTTCCTTCTTCCAAGAATCAGTTTCAATAGTAAAACATTTGAAGAGCAAACTCTGGGACTGATAATTAGACTGATCGTGGTTGCTGGAGAGTAAGTCACATTGACAGGCAGCGAGAAAAGGCTAGTCCCCCTCTAAATTGTCTAAGTCTGTTCTCAATATATGTAAATAGGAGTATTCCATGGAAATCATCTAAGAGAAATCTTCTGCTTTTTAAGGGAGAATTATTCCACTGAAACACGAGAACCTGGATCTCAGCAGCCATAGACTGCAACTCCCCACCTCACCCTGGTCCATGAAACCATAGAAGCTCTCCTGGTTTACATTAATTTTATTTCTGTTGGCTAAGGTCTCAGAACATGCATATATCTATGTAAAAGGTGTTTCCTAGCTCTGCTATCTCTAGTGTGTGCATGGAGGTCTATGGAGTGCTGCTGAGGCATGTGTGACAGATAGCCAGAAGAAGAGCCCAAGCTTATGTCATTTAGTGCTATAAATGTGCTATACAGAACCTGCACCTCCACTGCAAAATGTTAGCATGTCTGCAAAATGATAAAGACTATAAATCTCTTTTATACCCTACAGCAACATCCCTGAAGAGAATGTTGTTGGCCTTTAACAGCGAACATATCCTCAGGACCTGGTAAAGCAAGGTGAGGGAAAGAGTCATTCCAATACACCGCTGACATATAGGGAGGAGAATAAGGCAACGTGCTTTCTGCTTGGTGTGCTTCTCCTTGTCACTTATCTCACCTTGATTTACCTATTCATCACTCTTCCATCACTTCCCAGACCCCTTGACTGGTCTCCAAATTTCATTCCTCTGCTGGGTTCCCACACGAATTGTCTGGTAACACTTTCCAGATGTCCACTGTCCAGCCTCCAGGTGATGGAGAAAGTATTTTGCCTAAAATTCCTTTCTCTTGTGGAGGATTCTTTGTCTTCCCAGTTTTTTCCCAGTCTGAGTAAATGAACAATCCACCAGTACCTCTTCTTTGTGCAGACCTAGAGTTTTTTCCTTAATTTCAACCCTCATCTCGTTTCTTGGTCCCTGTTGCTAGCACCTAACACTATTTTAATGGCTGGTTGATAACCAAACAAAGCAGATTTTCTCTCTGCTGAAGTTAATTATGTCATTACAGTTCCTGCAAGATTAGTGGCATAACATGGTGCCACATTTGGGTCCCAGTGTTTGGTCATATATTGTTTAAGGGGCCATTATCAAAGTACAACACTACTCTGCCTTCTGTTAAATAACTTCCCTGTGTCTGTTTCTTTTCTAGTTACAAGTACACATCAAACCCATCTGGATTTTTCTTAGGAAAGTGGGACACCATAGCAATCTTTCTGAAAAACGCTGGACCAGACTTTACAAGACATCTTTAATCCACCAGGGTAATATTGCAGAAGAAGCAAGAACAAAAAGCTGATTGGCCTGGGAAAGGCTCAAAAAAACCCAAAAAAACCCCAAAACCAACCTGTGTACAATAGCAACAGAGAAGGGATAGTAGTTTAGTTGGTAGCTGGTCAAGTGAGGTGGCTGGATAACTATAAAAATGACATGCAAAGCATTGGATCCTACATGTATCGGACTCCAGGTGATAATCTGCCTTCCTGTTTCTGATCACTGTTGCTTCTCTGCATTAGTTTCATCTTGACCCCTCTGAGGTTCACATTTCCCACATCAGCAATGGATTCTCTCAAACTGAGAAACCACCTGCAGAAGACACTCGAAAGCTCAGGACAAGTGGCACCAAGATCAATCTGTACCATGAAACTTTGAGTGAAAATTCTGGATATTAGCCTGGCAACAGAAATCCTTGGCTGCGTCCTTTCTAGAACCTTGCTAGTGGGAACCTGGTGGGGATCCTTTCCAGTAAAGGTAGCTTAGTGTTTGGCAGGGAGTAGAGCCTGGAGCGTGCTGAACTTCAGAGCTTTCTCCTCCACCTCAGGGAGACTGTGTTTGCTACAGCGTTGTAATTTCTGTGGCTTTTTACTTGTGCATGTAGGGTTGTTTTGCACACACCATCAGAAGAAAGCCAATATAAGTCTTTGGAGGGCTATTCACAGCTCAGCAAAGCCAATCAGATTTAGGAAATAAGCTAGCATTGGGAAGTAAAATAGATATTATATAACAGTAGTGTTTTTATAGCTTTGATTGGTTAAGGTCATAAGCAAGGTAAGATTTGTAGAGGTAAATGTATTTTATGACACTATCTGAATATTATCCTGCCCTAGAAATATGTTATATGTCAGACAGTACTTTCTCTCTAGAAAGAGGGCCTCAGAGAAAGGTCTCTTTCCCCTGTAATTACAAAGTCACAAAGTGTCATTAGTCCCTGCTATGTCAGTGATCCAGAAACTACTCTTTCTTGTCTCAGGAGAGATTATCTAAAAGATAATATTTATTCAGCATCATTGTCAGGTGAAGTGCTCTTCCTTGAGGCTTTGATTCAGTCAGGTACATAAGAACATGACAAATTCATTTTCAGAGTAGCCACATGGACTACATCATGGCATCAGATGAAGAATGCAATGCTTTTATTTTTTTATTCTCTTACGTGATGCCAGGCAAATCAGTCTAATGCTGAACCCTGGGGGGAATACATTCACCTGATCAGAAACTACCTCATTACTTCAGACTTACATCTCAGGTGTGAATATTCATGGAAAGGTGTTGTTGGGTTTTTTTAAATCTATTTCAAGTGGAAACATGAAACACATTGAATGCCATCTGCTAAGGTTGGGTACTTGAGCCACTGCTTGCACTCTTAGGCTGTTAGTTGTATACAAGGCTGCGTGCCTTATTCCTGACTGGACAATGAGGCATTAATTTCCCCCCAGAAGACAAGTATGACGTACGGTCTTTGTCCACTTAATTTCTTGTGCAAGCAGATGTTTGAGATTTCATGCTCAATCAATCTCATTTCAAGATGCAGAAATCTCGCACAAGTGAACACTGGGCAAATCTTACACTTACTTCTAAACTTTTTTTTTTTTTTTAAGCTCATACAAATAGGTAGATATATCTTGATTCAAGTCATCTCGTTGTGAATTGGGCTTTCACTCCAGGCTAAGCAACTGCTAAGAAGGTTCCCTGTCTTACAATATTTTGTTTTTGAAATAAATGGTACAACCAGGCCTAATAATAATAATAAAAAATAAGAGAAAGAAAATGTTGTCAGGGATCCAAACATATGAACTTTATGTCGTGAAAAGCTTCTATTCTGGTTCCTATTCTCACTCGTGCACAGATTTATTGAAAAAAACCTTGACATTTATTCATTTTCCACTTAGATTATTGTGGTTAAATCAAAAAGTAGTGTCAGGGCTTAGGGAGCTGAAAGCAGCTACACTTTTTCCATTGTGACGGGTCACATGGTTTCCATTTGTTCCATGAAAAACCTCATGGTTTTGGTTATTTTCACTGTCTGGAATGAGATATAATTCCACTCCTGCTGCCAAATCTCCTGTATCGCGTAGGAAACTCCTGCATTTTGGGCCATCTCCCTTGGTTCAGCTGGGAGGCCTGTTTCACAAGAAGCTTTTATTATTATTATTATTATTTATTGCTTACAGTGGTCTGAGGAGACTCTTCAAAAGATTTTTTGAAACTCTCCTTCAGACAATAGGAGAGGAAGGGAGGTCTTGGGTAAGGTACCCTGTTTCAATGGAGGATCCCTGTGTTCAACTCCAGTTCCCATCACATATGGGAGACATTTCAGGCTGGGTCAAAAGCCCATTGAAATCCATAGAAAAGTTTCAGTGCATGTGGATCAGGCCCATCATGATGATGTTATGCTCTGTGCAGTGGGGAGGCCAAAGAAGAAATGAATCTTCCACCTTTTACGGAGTATGGGCTCATTTGCATAGAGAAATTGTGCTATGAGCACAAAATCAAATGCAATTAAATTCTAGCACACCTCCTGTACTTATAACTGGCCAATGGTTGCTCTTTAATTGTCCCCCTACATGCTTTCAGATCACCCCAATTGCGTGGCAAAATGAGTTAGCTTAGATCTCTGTGAAGGGAAAACATGATTGCCTCTAACCCAGAAAGAAGTATCTGGGAACAGGTTTGTTTTCTAGTGAGTTCCACAAAATTGGATTAGTGTGAGATGGTTTAAGAAAAGCTTACATTCAATGGGTGAATAGTGACGGCTGAGTTTCAATTCAGTAGTATCTAACAGTCCAGAAGATATTTCAAATAAAAGATATCATTAAAGACACAGTGACAAAAGCAAGTAAGATAAAAATGAGTGTATGTTTATCTAAAGTAGATCATACTGGATACATCTGATGTCAATATCTACGTATCTATCTATCTAATCTATCTATCAATAATAAAAACTACTGATTGATAGAAACAGGTACTTTTAGATTAGATTTACTTGACATGTTAGGATTATTTTCTTTAGACTTAGCTGAGTTCAGCTGGGGAATTTAGACTCTATTGTCTACACAGAGCAAGTCTTCAGGGAGCACACAACTTCATCAGGTGAGATGGGTCTCACCTAAGTCCCGAGAGCTGTTATTAAACCAGCAAGGAACACAAGAATTCCAAGATGTCATACGAAAACAATATTAATTTAGGAAAAATACTGTTCAAGACCAGGGAAATATTTCATTTCATTACTGTGGAATTGTCACATTTTGACACTGCCAGCACAAAATATTTATTAAAAGAAAAACATCTTGTTTCAATCAAGAAAAAGGTTTTATTTCTACTTTCTCTGTTTGACACATTATAGCATAATGTTACTGTTCCATGTATATGACACTAAATGTAAAATTAATAATAATGAAATTACAAACTCAGTGAGAGAGTTGAAAAGATTTATTTCAATCAGTTTTTTTCAACTTATAATTTTCTAAGAACAAATACTTAGAAAAGTTTTCTGAAATCGGTCCTTGCTTTAATTCAAAAAAGAAGTTGTAGTCCTGAAACTTCATAACTCTACCAAAATCTGTGGTCAAAGATCTCCCTTTATCTCTCATCTAAAACCATTCCCCACTTATGTTCTTATTCTGTGATAACAAAATAAGTGAATGATGACAATATTTGTTATTTTAAATGACAGTGATTCAACATAAAGGAAAAATAAAGAAGGAAAAAAAAGCTCTTCTAAACAATGAATGATGAAAAAGGATTTGCTTGAAAACTTCTCTATTTTTAAAGTTTTCTTACTTTTAACATATATTTAATATAGTTTAAGACTGAACTTGTCCTTTCAACATAAACTGAACAGTAATTTTCTCAATAGAGAGCAAGTATAAATCAGATGGGTCGGTCTGATTTCTAGAAAAGCTTTTAAGGTCACTGTGAAGTTTTTTGCTTTGAACATCACTTTGATCTGGAGAGAAATGCATTACTTAGGGCAAGCCTTGGGGTTGGAAATGAAAATTGGGTGTTGCATTTTGTTAGTGGTCCTTTTACAGGTGATGTGAAGGTATAAGGGAAATCATGAGCTTCCCTCCTTAACTGAGAAATTTTGCTGGTTTTAGGGATGTGTTTACGGAAGAAACGATGTGGATAGTCCCACTCAGCTTCACTCTCAGATGTTGGTGCTAAATCTCAGCTGGAAGGTGGGACTCTTCTCTAGACCACTAAAGAGACACAGACATCTCCATAGGCTGGTTCATCCCACCCATGTTGACAAAACTCTCAGGACAGAGTGGGCCTGTCCTTTGAAGGGCTTGGTTCCTCCCTATAGCCAGAGAGGAGGCCAGAAGGAACTTGTTTGGTTGCACTGGGTCTCCAGCTTTCAGCCATACAATTTTATATGTGGTTAATTTACCCTTCCAGTTGGCCATCACTTGGAATTTATATATATAGAAGAGTACATTGTCCCTTACTTCCAGTGTGTTTTGTCTCTGCTGGTAATTTAATAGCACGAGGATTTAGTTTTGAAACTGCTAAATTGCTAAAATGTTCCCTTGCATGATTTTGGCCCACAGAAGCTGTGAGGATCCCAAAGACCTCCTGTATGGTTTGGGGTTAATACTGCTAGCCAAGGAGCATTCTCAACAAGCAGCAAAGATCCAGTCATCTAGTTTCGGAGGATACAAGAGATTAAAAACTGTGACAATCCAACAAAATTCTAGAATATGGGCTCCTGGCACTGTCTAATTTACCAACTTAGACGTAGCCTGTGAGTGAAGAGTTCTTGCACTGATTTTGCTGCACTTAGAAGCAGGATCTTCATATGTAATCTCTGAATGTAGCAAATACTGCTTTGGAACTCAACCCTGCGAACTGCTGAGCAAAGCAGCTCTTTTACCTCAGAAAAGCATTTGAGGTTTCCAAATGCACTTTCGTTCTGACGCAGAACGAAACAACACCCAGCAAAAATTTTCCATTAAAAAGAGCAAGGTAGGTCAGGATAATCTGTAGCATCCCAGTTGACAGCACTCATCACAAATGTGAGAAAACCCATAGCCACTCTATGGATTTGAACTGAGTTTATTAGTTCTAAAGTGTCAGCCTTAACCATTATCAATTTATCTCTATCCCACCCCCCAAACTGTATTAAGGAATTTAAGAATCAATATTCTCTAAAGTCTTTCAGTTTAAGTGTAACACCATATTTTGACATAATAGTTTTTCATTGCAATTTTTCAAGCAACTCTGGCACAGGATACGACCTTGTGCCATGTGTAATCCCTACTTAAGAACAAGTTTTTCACTGAACTTTAGACTTGTTTACACATGTTCTTATATTCACTTATTTACGTGTTCTTACCTCTGTCCAAATCAGAGCAAAAAAATATCTGTAACACCAGAAGCTCTAAGAATTACTGGAAGTCAGGTTTTCATTCTATCTCCATTTCTCCTCTTTTAAAGTCCTAATAAGGTTGACTGTGAACTTGGAAAGAGAGAATTTCTTGGTTTTGTTTTTGTTTGCTTTTTTTTTTCTCTTCAGTCTGGATCTCAAGAAATTACTCAAACAACAGAAAGAACCACTAAGGAAATATTTAGCAATTTTCATCTAAAAAGCAAATGAAACTAATATATTTCTTTAAAACTTTTCCTGGGCTTTAAGTATTTATGAAAATAATCTCTGGTCTTTTGTAATGAAAAAGGAAAAAATGTCTTCCTCTCCCCAACATTCTCATCTGTATTTGTGGGAGCTCTACTAAAAAAAAAATTAAAGGTAGTGCCTTTGTTCCTCGTGTGTTAGCAGGAACGTCTTTATTTTGATGAACTCTACAAGCATCAAATACACTTGAGGGAATTTTAATCTCTTTTTTCAGCATTGCAGCCCTGGTCTGAGAGTGTGCTCAATCGTTCCACTCTATTCCCTTCCCACAACTCCATTACATGCAATCTGGAGCAATGGGTATTAATAAACACTGCTTAATTTTAACTTTTTATTCTTATTATTATTATCATTTGCTGTGTTGAAAGTGAGCAATGCCAAGCAGCATCTCTTTCCTCGAGGAATCCTTGCTGCTTTAAATTCTGCTTTCTCTCTGTGGCACCAATGAAATGAATTCACCCTGCAGTCTTTCTCCATAACAGAGGAATGAGACTTGCTCCTGAAACCCACAGCTGCCAGCTCCTTACCCACAGCCCAAATCAGAAAGAGCTGGAAGAGTAGGTCTTATGAACTGGCGATGAGTGCTACTTGGCAGTCGTCCTTGCTAGATTCCAGAGTCTGTGGCTTCAAATGGATATCACACAGACATGCACAGACACATACTGCCCTCCCACATGTTCACACATGTGTGTTGATAAGCAGAAACGTGTTCACACACTGCGGCGACCTGTCCATCTTCCAACACACCTTTCAACCTACAAATAACCCTAATGCATGCTCTGGAAATGACATCAGTCTTCCCCTCCCCCTTCTCCCCCAGAAAGCAACACAGATTTAAGTTGCTGAAGTGGGGATGTTTGAGAGGCACAAGAATTTAGGAAGATGCAGTTCCTAAATACAAGCTTATTCCATTGTGCAGCAAATAGAAAAGAGATTTATGAAAATTATCACCTTTGAAATAGTCGCAGTTATCACATTTCTGCAACTACAACATGATGGGCTCATGTGCAGTAAGACCCCACACATATAGCTCTTAAAGCCAGAGATATATTTGAATACCTTGAAACTTCATGTACTGGAAGAGCTGTGGTGGTCAATGCAACGAGAGCATTTTCCAGAGTGCTACTGGTTTCTCTTTACCAGGCTTTATCACTGTCATGGTGGAGCCTGTATCATCTGCTGTGTCAATAAAAGGAACAGAAATGAAGAGCTAGGCCATCTTCAGTCACCCAGGCATTTCCACAAGAGGACACTTTGGTGTGCTTTGTCCATTGTTGTTCCTTATCTGGTAGTCACATACCAGGGATCTCTAAGAGCTTGCTCAACATAACTCCAAGGAACGAGGCCTTTTTGAAATGGGTAGAGATGTAGATGTCAAAGATGATTGTCCTAGGGTTCTATCAAAATCACTGCTGCACAGACCTTCTCCCAAAGTGACTTCTCTGTGTGTGAGTGAAAGTTGGGTTGAGCATGGTTTCCTTTGTCAGCAATTCACGTTCAGACTGGTTACTTGGAGCAAAGGCATCAAAGAGGAAACATATTTTAAGAAATAAACAACAATATTCATAAGAACCAGTGCAGTTTACTCTCAAGCCATGTCGTGGTCAGCTATGTTGAGATGGCAGAAATTCTGTCTTTGACATCTCTGTAACTCCCCAAGAAGGGAATTAAGCCACTCTTTGTCTTTTTATAGCACTCTGATCCAACAGACTCTATTGTGACAAAGCACAAAAAAAGGGACAGACTGTTGAGAGCTAGTGGCTTTCTCCACCATCTTTCAAGTGTGTACGCAGATCTTTTTATCTGGGAAGTCATTGTATTGCTTCCCTGTTTGTTCTTCCCAGAGCCCCACTGCATCAACTCAATCATGCCGGTAAGGTTTATGACCCCAATAAACAACGGTCTTCCCTCACTTCCCAGAATACAAAATAACTGTTTCTCATGTTTCTAAGTTTTACCAAGTAATGGTGACACAGCAGGTAAAATCCTGCTGCATCCACCATTCCCCCTAACAGCCTTCTCCAGCACTGAGTGGCTGTTGCTCCAGCAATTTGGTTTTCATAGTTTCCCTGTCCAAATATCAGTCTCTTGCCCCCATGCTAAATAAGTTATCTCTTTGCTTTCTGGTAACCTCTCTCAAATGTTTGTAGCCTGTTACTAGGTTCCTCGTGCTGTGGTTTCAGAGCCAAGCCATTCATCTTCGCACATGACTCAGAGGCTGTTTTCTTCAGCCAATTAATCATGAGGTTGGGTTTCCCCCAACATACCTTCTCTGGCTCATCTGTATCTTTCTGGTAATGAGGTGCCCAGAAGTGAGTGCAGCGTTCCAGGTGCACGCTCCCCAGACCCATCAAGTGAGTGAAGCTCACCTTTCTGCTCCCTGACATCACTCCTCTGGGTCTCCAGCCCAACCTCAGAATGATGGTTCAGCTTCTGCAGCACCCTGTAGTAAAACACCTCTGCCTGCTGTCCACACTCACCCTGGTATTTTTGACAGTGTAACTGCTTCTACCTGCTGGTGGGGAGGTTTGGTTCAGGCTATTTCCATGCCCAGAGGAACTGTATAAATTCCTTTTTCCAGCTCTACTCTCATGTGGCTTCCCTCCCTGGGTGTCCAATTTATCTTCACTGCTCTGTGTTAGTCTCTCCCCCTCACTGGTCTTTGCTAATCCTGGTTGCCTCCCCTACCCTGATGATGAAAATATCTTCCCAGGGTCGGTGTTAGTCTTTCCCCTTACTGGTCTTTGCTAATCCTGTTGCCTCTCCTACCCTGATGATGAAAATATCTTCCCAGGTCACAGAAGTCTTAGTCTATTCTCTTTGCTACCATCAGACTCATTCCCTCCAGCCACCTGGGAAGAAGCAGAGGAAAACCCAAGCAAAGCTTTTTACAACCCTTAATCCCAAATCTGACCCCCTCTAGTTATGCTCTCCCGGCATGAATTATGGCAGTAATTCGCTCCCTGATGAAGGGAGTGAAGGCTGGTGCACCTTTCTGGAGCAGAGCTGCTCTGCTAAAGGAGAACCTCTGTCTCTTTCCATTCAGGGGAGTTAACCCCATGTGACAGCAGCATCAGGATCCAACCTTAAGGCTTCACCTCCTCTTATAAATTAAGCAGCACCAGTGAATGGTCTCAGACACTAGAACATGGTCACATTTGTATTATTAGCAAAGTTCTTGGCACAGTTTTGATCCAGAATCACTAGAATTCTCCCAAATGAGGGTAAGCACAGACCAGGGACATGTCCAGATCTGTCAGGGTGCTATTCTGCCCTGAGCATGGATACAGGCACAGGCCACTCCAGACAGGCTGGCCATGGGGCTGGACAATGTGTTCATTCAATCTACAACAGATGTAATCAAAGTCTTCCTTTAGGCTGTCAAAAGAGAGGATGCTGCCTGTTCCACGTACACTCAACCGACGCAATTCATTGAGTAACTGCGGAGAAATGACACCAAATTCTGCCCTGATTTACTTTATCTGTTCATTCCAGCTGAGGGAGTCACAGCAGAGAAAGCATCTCACGCATGCCTCCTCTGCTGTGTGACGTGCAGGGCAACCGCTCACGGAGCAGAGACAAGGGTGAGGACAGCCCGAGGCCTGGGAAAGGCAACAGAACAAAACCAGGAAGAGGACATGCCCTCACCAGGTTTTCCCCTCTTTAATAAAATTGTCCAATAAAACGTCACACCCATCTTGCAAACTGCAGATCACATCTTTTTCTTTTTTTTTTTTTTTTTTCCTAAGGGCTTTTATTTCTTTTCTTTCCACCCTATGAATTTTGCAGAAGGTATGAAAACCTTAGCACACACGAGTCCCTGGGAAGCATTTAAACACCTATAATCACTTCTTGCAGGTCATATGATGTAAATCAGCTGATAGTTTTCTCTTCTTCTCCTTGGTCATCCTCCTCTGAAACACTGCGTTAGCTGTCTTTAACGGGAGTGTTTATAGAGGATAATACCATTCCAGGCACTTCCTGCAACCATGTGTTCTTCATTTGGAAGTATCACATAGAAACATTGCTTCATGTGGCATTTCCAAATAAAAACCTCATGGTCCTGACTCTGAAACACTGCATAAAGTTCTACCCTTGTGGTATTTCAGGGGAAAGAATTGATTGTTATTCTTTTTTTTCATTCTTTTTCTAATAAGATCAGAGCTAAAAAAATTTTTTGGCACAAGAATTAAGTTCTGCTCTGGATTGTATTATCTGAACCCCTTAAGGAAAATCTTCCCAGCAGTTGCCTCTACCTGATCATCATGTATCAAATCTGGGTCTATTTGTCATTTAGGTTAGAGGAGTGCTCTGTGCTTTCCCCTACACCTTCATTGCACCTTCCCTTTTCCTTTCCAGATGACACTGGTTAGTTGTTTATCAATAAGATCAAAATAAATGGGAAATCAAACTCAGTGGTATTTTCATCTCCAACTCAAACACACATGTAAACACTATCCCAAACGCCCACCACATCCAGTGCACTTTGTTCTTTCACAGCCAAAGAGAACAGAAAAGCCTCAAAGGAAAAGTGAGTTTTTGCGCATTATAGAATTAATAAACACTATAAGATAATTAGTACTGTCAGCTCACATTTTCTGAATATTCTTAGTTTGAAGCTAATTTCATTTAGCAGGGTGATGATCAGGGAATTTTTAAGAGATTTTAATTCATTTTTCCTTCTAATTTTTCATTTCTTTGCCTTTGGAGTCTCTTTCTTCCTCTAAACTTTGCAACATTTCTCTATGATTCCACCTATGTAAACACTGTATGGAGATAACCCAAATAGCCAATCTATTCACAAAAAAACTTAGGAATAATGAGAAGATTTAATTCTTTCCTTTTTTTGTGTGTGTGTTATTTTCCTAGGAAAAAATGCTTGGAAATTTAAAGACTTTTTGTTAATAAACTTTGTGGGATTGAATGTTCAGCCAAATACCTTTGAAAAATAAGGCCTATTTAGAAAAAAACACAATATTAGCAAATATATCTAATTCAATACAGGTTTTTTTTGTCCCATGGGCATAAAACCTCACTAGTTCAAATGAGGATTTGAGATGAGTCTTGCTGCACTGCCACAAGTTTCTCTGCCATAGGTGAGTGGGAGAATCTTAAGTAGTTGAAAACACAATGATTTACGTCAGTGAAAAGAAGTTTTTTCCCAAACACATCCTTTTCATTTTCTCCTGGAAATTTGGACAGGTTTAAAAAGATTTTGCATTAATCTCAAAGTGCCTGTCTGCAGCCAGGACTCTGATACATACACTTCCGTGGAACTTTCTCCATGCAGAGAAGGCTGTGGGAATCTTGGGCACTGCTAAGCAATCAAGCATCAACAGCACTCAAAAGTCACAGGTCAAAGGTTCAGTGGATGAGGAGCTGGTTGGATGGTTGCATCCAGAGGGTAGTGGTCTATGGCTCAATGTCCAGAAGGAGATCAATGACAAGTGATTTTCTGCTGATCCATTTGTAAGTTTGAGATGGCAGGAGACTGAAATATAGAGGACCTGAAGGAGTCTTACTTGTCCTATGCTCTGAATTTTATTTCTGTCCAGAGCATCCAAAAGGGAGAAGCTGCTCATTCTCTATTTTTGGAATTAAGGTCTATTTATAGTTGCTCTGGAGTCTAGAGTCAGTCCCAAGTCTTTTAGAAGATGTTTTGTGTGGTCTTTGAACTCTTGCAAGCCACGGGGGAAGGAAAAAAGAAGAGGATTTCTGCATTTTAAGGCCAGGGGATTTTTGGATTACTTAGAATCATCTCCAATGTAAACCAATCGCATGATTTCCATCCAGTTCCTTCTGCCCTGAGCTCAGCTGCTTGTGTCAAAGATGCCAAGCACTTGGAGATGATGACAGGTAAGGGAAAGAGCTGCATATGGTTAAAAAATAGCTACTAGAATCCGGATGCTGCATATGAAACTGGACATGATGTTGTAATGGAAGAGTGGCATCCGTTCCCTGCCTGCAGAACGTTGGTGGTCCTTCCAGCTGTTCCCTGGAAGACTAATCTGGCATTTTCAGTCTCAGACTTGATAACGAGAGTCCCTGGTGGCCTTGGAGAAACATGAAAGGATTTCAGATTTCTGTTGGCCACAGAAGATTGGGAATTGCGGACTTTGTCCAAGAATTGGATCTGTAGGAGAGTCTCATTCCCCAGGGGCCACTGATGACAGCACAGCTAAAGTGGAGCTTCATCTGTTCCAACTTGCCTGTGGTCTACCACACAATTTGTTTGTTATGCTGAGCCTAAGCAAGCTTACGACTCAGAGCCAGCAGCAGCTTTGGCTTTGAGGTACAAAATAGGCCACTCACTTGGGCACAAGACTCCAGGGGACAGCAAGAGAGACATGAGCCCACTGCTTATGACAGTGCAGTGGAAAATCAGCTTGTCTGTGGTGCTGCAACAGTGTGAGACAGCAGCCGGACTGGGCTGAGGGTTGTCTCTCCTTGAAGCACATCTCTCCATCCCTCCAGCAACAGCAAGGGCAGTAACTCGGGCTCTCAGAGACCTTTCTCATAAGATTACCTTTCCCTTCTCCGAGCAGAGGACCCTGGAGGTGACCCCTCATCCTTACTACCATCCACCACCTTCATGCTGACCCAAGTGACTGGTTGTGTGCAAACTCCTCCTTTGTTCCTGCAGCTTCTCCTGGAAAAGGTAAACTCCAAGGGCTTCAATTGAGAACATGCCCACTGCTTTTTGGCAAGCCAACTGCCTGCAGCATGTTTGCTGGAAAAACCCAGCTGGGACACAACAGGAGACCTCCCAAGGTCTGGTCAAGGCTGGTCAATTTGGTGTTCTTAGCCAAACTTCAGGGAAATTCAATGGATGGTGGTGAGTCATCTCATCTGTCTGGAAGTGGTCCCATCACACGTGTTCTCAATGGAGAGAAATAAATTTCTCGGGCACAGACTGTCTGACCTATTTTACCACGTATTTTAGGAAGAGATGATGATCTCCACTGAGTGGACTCACTACACCTCCATTGATTATGAAAGGAGAAACCAACTCTGAGAAAGACGCTACAACATCTAAAATTACATGAAAGGAACCCTAGTCCTGGTCTTCATCTGGAGACTATAAAGTAGTGCATGACCCAAGATTTCCCTATTTGCATGAGTTCAGTTGCTCCTCTGCTACTGGTAGGTATTTAAATATGGCTACTCCACAAAGTAGGAGCCATTTGATGAATGAAGTTTTGCAGCAACAGCTCCAGTGGTCCATCTCAGCAAATTGAAGTAGAGCTGTTGAAAGGTGAGAAAGTACTTGTGCTGTAAACATGGGAACATACTACTAAATGACATGCCCACCCACTTCTTGGTCTCTTTCCACCGCCAAAGCAGTAAAAAAGGGACCTTAGTGTAAGTGTGAATCCAGCTCCTGGAATGTTTTTCCATTTCCTCGTATTTACGTTAATGAACACTGACACTACAGACTCACATTCCCAGCTCAGTACTTCACCAGACTGACCAGCAACAAAACCAAGGAGATGAGACTAAACAGATGATTTGATGAGGTTTATATTATTATTATTTTATTCCTCTAGGCTATGGAAAGAAAAGAAAAGAAAAGGAGAGAGAGGTCAGACCTCTGATTTCAAAAAAGATAACATCTAAGTTCAGAGACAGGCTTAAGAACAAAAAAAAAATAATCAAGAAATTCAAGGGAAATTATTGTCTGCACACTAGTTTAATATTATTAATTGGCAATGTTTTCCACTTGGTAAAATGTTCCTCCCAAAAAAGGTCAGCTAGCCTGGATAAAGTCCTAATGCTTGACAGCAGATTGCTTTACCTTAAGTTTAACCAGGAATAAAAAGATGGTATAAAAGCCTCTCTTCTCGTAGAGGGTGACTTTTCATGAGTCCTTTGCACACTGCAGGTGACTTTGTAAGGTGGACAATAAATGAAAAGCAGCTCCTTTGGATCTATACAGTGAGTTCATTGCATTCCCTGTGCCCCCACTACGGCCCCCCCACTGCTACATGCCACCAATGACAGGAAAGGGCTGTCAACTGCATTTCTATAGGTTTATATATATATGTCTATGAATGTATCCATGGGCTGAATCAGGCATGATTCCTGGGGGAGGAAGGTTGTCATGGGAGAGGTGTTAGGAGGACTACATTTGTCCCTAGACTAGGTCTGTCTCTGGACTGAAATGACGTTATGTCCTTCAAAATTAAGGGGCTGCTGTGAATATTTGGATGTACTCCTGCGCCTGACTGAGAACAGCTTTTGCTTCCACCTTGGTCTCTTCTGATATTGATTTCTGTGGTGCTTATGAAGCTCTGTTTGCTGCAGCTTCACAAAGGCATAATGTTAATTTTTAACTCTAGGCCAAATCAAAAGCTTTTGTCCAGCTCTGACACTCAAGAAGAGCTACCACAGATGTGTCAATGAAAACTGTTTGAGAGAAAGACAAAGGAGCAGGTGAGATATGACTTAGTTCCTTGGCTAAGAACCTTCTGCCATAAAATTATCCTGTATTTCAGAATATTCTAGGTATTTAAATAAGATAGAAAATATCAAAGTGGGGAAAAGTATTCCAAGATACGACAAGACTTCCTCTTTCTTTATGCTTGCTTAATGCATAATAACACATGTATATATTTTTGGTTTTATATATCTATACACACACATATATATACACAAACAATCCATTTCCCATTCCCATTCTCAACCTCCAGATCAAAAAAGTTTTTAACTGCAAAAAACCTGAACATTAAGAGGATCTGTGTCCATTCCACTCCAGTTCAGAAATGGGAGGCTTCCATAATATATCTGTATTAATAAATTGGATAGTAATTGGATATTAGATAAAAATTGGATAATAATTGGATTCATAAATTGGATAAGCTAGGATATCAAAGTATTTTATAAAGTGGCTTAGTATTGTGCTAAGATGACTCAACAGCAGTCATGGTTTCCAGTGCAGATGTAACCCAGAAAAGCTGGCACTACAGCCAGGCATAAGGCGGCAGGACATGTCCCAGGCTCACAAGCTGTATTAGGTGCAAAAGTGAGAACAGAATCCTGACATCCTTCATGCCACGCTTCTACCTTAACCACACATGCTTTTCCCTTTCCATACATCATCCTGATGCTCCTAGGAAGGAGATTAATCATTTTGTATCTCATTTTTCCACTGGGGGTGAGTCAAGCAAGGATGACTGAAGTGACTTAGACACGTTCTTAGGACAGTGCCAAGAGGAGAAAGCAGCTTTCATAGGACTTAGAGGCAGGAGTGAGACACCAACTTGTGCAAACCGGAGATTCACTAAGGCCCATGAGGCAATGGAAAGTGTTCTGCTATTGCAGAAAGTAGGGAAGGTCAGAAACATTTTATTTATTGGGGAGAAATTTTTCCATCAAACATTCCCTCTAGGTTGGTCCCAGTCCTTAAAAAATATCGACCAGGATATTCAGCGACGAGCCTGGCAAGTATAATTTATTGCTCTACTGCATGCTAAAAACCATTGATTCTAGATACTGATTTTATAGCACAGCACAGTTTTCCTCCCTCTTGACCCTGTACTAACCTTTCGCTGCTTCACAAGGGATAATTATCCATATCATTCCTTCCCTGACCCCAAGGGACTAATGACCTTATCACCTCTTCCTTGCTAACACATCCTCCCACTCCTCATATATCCATTCTGCCACTGGTTGACACAATTAAGTTACACTCAGAGCAATTATTCCCGACATGTTCTTAGCTTGGAGTTTACTGCTTCTGTTTCAGACCTGCAGAAGGGTTTGTTTGCCTCTAAGATTGTCTGTTCTCCTAGCTCTGTCACCGACCTAGTAAAAGATTATTGAAATACTATACCCACACAGGTCTTGCCTAGCTAAATTAATCACCTTCCATCTGAAGGGGATGGAGTATAAGCCCTGCTTAAACCTCTAGCAACTGCCTGTTGAGGGAAGTAAATTGTGGTGGTCTTGCTTCAGTGAATGCTCTGGAATACTGCATCCAGCTGTTATAAAGACAGGAAATATTTTTCTCTCTCTTGATTTTATAGTAAGGTACAAGGAATCCTTGACTTTTTCTTTGGAGGAAGAGTGACTGTTAATTGTTTCCAGAGCGAGACATGTCTTTGGAACGGACCCTGGAATTATCCAGCAAGGTACAGCAGCATGTATGCAAAGAGGAGAGCTCCTTGGGACATTCACAAATGTTTCCTGAGGACACTAGGTATTGGATTGGTTTCTAGAAGTCATGTCTTCTGCATTCAGCAGTTTGCGACAAGCTATGTAAGAAAGAGAATGGCTTTTAGGTTCCCCTCTTCGACTCTGCCCATTTAATCTAGTTTAGGCCTTAACTGGCAGCAAAACTACCCCTTTTGCCTTCTCCCTTCAGCCGTTACCTCCAGGGGACAAATTAGATATTTGAATAATTTCTAGCTTCATTGATATGAAGCCTAATTTAAGTGGCTCCATGCCTTATTTCCTAGGAGAACATAGTTGTCCAGCAATGGACTGGGATAGGACTGTGCTCCACCTTTCTTGCAGAAGAATCCAACTCCATCTGTGCTGGCACAATGTATAGACAGGGATCCAGGACTCACAGGGACAGAAAGAGAGCAAGTGAAAAGGAGACTGATGTTGCAGTGCGTGACAGAGGACACCTGGGTGCCAGACTTCTCTCTCAAGTGCTGCTCGGCACATGATGCTACATCTCTTTGATGCAAAAAGGCGTCAGCAGACATCAAACCCCAGCTGTTGGGAACCTGGCCCTTTCCTCCTGTGGGTGGACAAGAGGGAGGAGTGTATGGCACCTCTCTTAAAATCTTGTCTGTTCACACAGAAATTAGTCTCAGCCTGAAATTTCTTTCAAAAGAAATGAAAAACAGAAGAGGGAGAAATTTGCCATAGTGTGAGGAAAGGAGGGAGAAGAAGAAAGTATAAAGAATGCAATAAAAAAGGAAAAGCTTGACTTAGAGAAATAACAGATTCTATATCTTCTCCTTCGTGGAGGCTTGGATCTAATGGATCTAATGGTAATTGCCTCTGTTTCCTGCATGGAGGTTGGTATCTCTTCCAAGGTGCTTTTACCCCTTGCATGGATCAGACCCACATCATCCATGGCCAGAGCAAATTCCTGATTCCTCCTCCTTCACTCTTCTGCCTCCCTGGTGGGTCAGGGATGCGCTTTCAGGAGAGAGCTGCAGACACACACGCACACACTCAGCTGCCCTTTTGCAGCAGGAAGAGCAATTCTGCAGACTTTTGTAAAGCTGTCAGAACTGGTAGACATTTTTCCTACAGATGTTTCACACCCATTTAAACCAAAACAACTGCATAAATCAAAATGAGTGCCCCATGCTCATTGTCACAGACACAGTCATCAATGCCATAGGGTGACATTTCTTTGGAAAATAACCGAGGTTACCTTGACTTTTTTTAACTAAAACTCTTGAGAACATGGGGGTTAATTTCAAAAACAGTTTTTAATTTGGCCATACTTTGGTGGTGGTTTTTTTTTTTTTTTTAAAAAGGGGATTAATCTAGAAATATTCAAACCCAAACTCCTTATTTGTGATGAAACAAAATACATAATTTCTCCTCAAAGACAAAAGACTCAATCTTCTGATTCACTTTCATCTCCTCCTTTCTCCAAATTATCAATAAATTAAAGAGGAGAAGCATAAGTCACTGACACTCTTGGCATTTTTTTAATTACTATTTTTACATGATTCACGCTCTCAAAGCTGCAGGCTGGTCTTTTTCACAGAAGACAAGTCTGGATGAGTGAAGAAATGCAGCAATCCCTGGTGCCAATTGTGGTTGGCATCTTCTCCCTTATGGCAGAGGAAAGTGTGTGTGTGCTCACAGGTATTTGTATGTGTGCGAGTAATTCCATGAGAAAATGAAAAGATAAAAAAATCAACCTCTTCCTGCAAGGAGTGCTGGGAAAGCCCCATGCATTGTATCAAAAGTGACACTCGTGTGTAAAGTCTAAGGACATAAATCTTTTATTATTATAACCAGTCATCATTAAATCAATATAACAAGGTTACATAACAAGGAAATGAATTAGACCCTCTACTAACATTTAAAGCAGAAGCCTGGAAAGTTCAACAGCATTGAGTGGTCTGAGGCTTATTTTTTCCTTCTGTTCCACTGCTGAGTCCCACTGGGGGGATCCTCAAAGCCTGCTCTGGGTTGTGAGAGGCAAAGTGCTTCTTAGGAGAGCTTTGCTGAGGACAAACAGAAGGTCCAGTGGGGAGAAGAGCAACTCTTGGTCAGAAATATGTGCTTTACCAAGGTACTGTCTTCATCTTTTCTTGAGACTTAGGATTTCCCAGATTCCAGCAATGCTGAACTGCTAAACCCAGCTGAGAGAGCACCTTAAATCCAGAATGCCACAAACAGTAGAATTGAAAACAAAGTTGGAAATCGGTAAATCTGGGGGTATTTCCTAGCTCTGGATTTTTTGTCTTCATGTGTGCTTGTATGTAGCTTCAATCTTCTCCTGCCATGAAAAACTGGACAAGACCATGCCCCATCACATTGTTCTATTGAGTCACATTGGCAGAGGCTCATGTATCATCTACAAGAAGGTCCCGTTGTCAGGGCTGGGAAGTAACATGTCCCCCATGAACATCTTCTCCTGGTCATTGCTTAGCTCCATAATTCGCTCTTGCTTAGGATTCCAGCTACCAAAGGATCCGTTCACCTGCCAGGTCAAGGCACAAAGCATCAGATCTGTGACAGGAGACATCTTCATGGATCTCCTGTCTCCATTGATCTGTGGGTGTTAGGGAGCTGTATATGGGTATATGCATGGCATCCTACCTCACGTCCTATTCAATACATTGGTTATGTTGGGCTTTGTCCATTCTTGCATTTTTGACTGAGTTTTTTCAGTGCTTTGGATATTTTTAAGAGGATGTGATAAAAAGAAAAAGCACAGGACTGAAAAGTTCATAGCCCAGAATTAACCAAGCCAGGCAAAGCATTATTTTCATCTTAACTCTATTGAAGTTTACAGATCAATTCATCATACACATTAATACTTACGCTCAATATTACGATCTCTCCCATGGTCTCTTGTTTTATCTAGATCAAAACCCTCTAATTGGTTTAGGGATTGAGGTTTCACTGGCCTCAGAGGCAAAACTAATTGTCTCCCATCATCTTATAAAGTTTGCCACTCCCTTGGGATGCTTTAAAGCATTTGAAGTGCCACAGAGCGATGATGAACTGACAGAGAAATTACTCGTCTATGTTAGTTTAAGAGCTAATGTTTAGGGAAAACTAATTCTAAAGAGTCTCTTGGGACTTAGCAAGTAATGTAAGGCTGCAACACACCAGTGTTAGCAAGCCAGGCACTTTTGGAGACTCATATAGCAAATTTGGAACTCCCAATGCAAGGGCTTCTTAAACTGAGACTTGTGGGTGAACTGTGTCCTTTGAAGGGGCAGCTGGAGGCCAGCTGGGATGCCCTGTGGTACTGGAAATGGCACAAAGTACCTATATTTAGGCAGAACCCCTTCATTTGAGAAACATAAATTTCCTGATCTCCAAAACTGAGTGGTCCATAAGAAGCCATAGCACATCCTGCTCAGCCTCTAGCTGTTCCTTGAGAACAACTCTCATCACTCCTGTGTCATATCTGCCAGCTCTGTGCAGATGCTACAGACACCCAGAGGTATCTCAAATGGCTCTCCAGATCTGAGATTTGGCAAGTGTATGCAACCTTAAGTTTCTAGTTAAAGTGTCTATGGGTTGTTTTTTTAGCATAGAAGAGCAAAGCAATCCATCACCCATGTCTAAAACACTTAGAACTGAATAAATCAGCCTCTGGAGGTACCAGTTTCTCTCCCTGTACATTAAACACAGCCTAGATAATTAGGACATAATCAGTTGCCTAAGCACAGACATCTCATGCTCTATAAGTTGCCTGGGGGTGTCTGAGAATACACACATGGCTGGCAGGTACAACTCGAGACCCATGGAAGATCTAAATCCTTCTCCAACGGCAGATGGAGACCAGATGAGTTTGCTAAGGATTCAAATGGGACTAGGCACATAAAGCTGAACCCCTAGTTTAAGCAAATGCATGATTTTTAAGCAGTGATAACGAGGTGGAACGAACCCATCCTACAGAGACTGAGCAGTTTTCCCGATCCCCTTGTTATTACCCCTTCCCTTCCAAACCAGAGCAGCCTGGACACTTCAGTCTCGGCTCAGTCTGCTGCCAGTGATTCATTGCACTCACCACCACACCCAACGCACAGGGTGCATCGTGTTTCATGGGTTTTTCTGAGAGTTTCACCACTCGGACAACGGAATCCTTCACCACCGGAGCACCCGTGCTCTCATTTTGCACAGGGATTATCTGATGCACGCAACACGACTACAGGCTGCCTGCTCTCTCTGCAAATACACAGCTGTGAGACGGGCTGAAATAAAAAGCCTTCTGGTAGTAGTTTGATTTTTTTTTTATTTTTTCCCCATTGCGAGCCTAAAATTTAGCACTGTTTTTCATATTAAGCCTGTTTGGGGGTTTTGTTTTTCTGTGTATTCAATCATACTGCAGGTTATGTGCTTACAAGGAGTTCATGTTAAAAGGCCATAAAAATGAAAAATTAGTGTTGTCTTCACAGACCCAATGCAAATAGCAAAAATTGAAAAAAAATAATAAAGAATGATTTAGCCGCCTGTGTTCTAGCAGAGGATAATTTGGCTTCTTCTTAGTGCCTAAGTTATGCATTGATTTGTATCTGAATTTTGCACAGAAGTTATGCAACTCCCTGGATAGTGCTTAAAGCTTAAAGTATGAGGTGGTGACAAATGCTGGAAATGACATAGGAGGAAAAAATGGACTTTGGTACGTGAGCCATCAGGTTGTCCTGAGAGCAATACATTTTGGAAAGAAATGACGCAGACAGGAATGACCGTCTTACATTCTGGTTTAGCTCCCTGTGGAAGTATGTCCCGCATATTGCATA
The DNA here is from genome assembly GCF_001431845.1 of Calidris pugnax. Classification (NCBI taxonomy): domain Eukaryota; kingdom Metazoa; phylum Chordata; class Aves; order Charadriiformes; family Scolopacidae; genus Calidris; species Calidris pugnax. Next base: position 1,188,630 of record NW_015090864.1, read on the forward strand.
TAAAAAGGAGGAGGAGGAGGGAGAAATACAAATTATTGCTGACGTCTACTCAAAAAATGTGAGATCCCAAACTAATTATGGCCAGATGTTGTAGTATAGAATAAGAAGGAAAATCTCTTTTATTCTCACTAAAGGTAGCAAAATATGGAAGAGTTTCACATCAGCTGCAGCTGAGTGGGAAAACTAAGTTTTTTCCAAAAACTGCAGAACAATTTGAATGAACACATAGACTTTTGAAGTCTAGTCCTGCTAAAGGATTCAAGGTTCTTGACTTGAATAAATTAAGTATATATAAACTTGACTTTCCAGGAATCCTGAGACTAAAATTGATTATTTTAGGCTGGGAGACTTGAGGGGTTCTTTGTGTGGTTTTTGGTTTCTTTTTTAAGTTGATAGGTGCTTTTTCATGGAAATCAAGATTTGTTTGTTTGTTTATTGAAGAAAAAATATCTTAATTTCAGGGACTTTTCCTTAGGTAAGAGAAGCCTAGTTATCACTTTGAAAAGGATCCTGTCCACAGGGGAACAAAATGGCAATACAACATAGCAGTGAAAAAACTGGCTTTCAAATAGTTTGTTCACAACATCCCCTAGGTTTGTTCACACTATTTCTCCTTGTTTCTCAAGCACAATTTTTAAGCTACTTTGACATACATACTGCTATTGCAAACCAAGTATCAGGACACAGGCCAGATAGCTTAAAAAGAACTTGTCTGTGTTGCTGCAACCACTGCAGTATTACCTATCATCAACCCACTGAGATGATAGAGACTTTCATGACCAGTATCAATTTATTTAGCCTGCCAAATGATTTGCACTCCGTCCAAAATATATTACCCCAACAGTTATGCTTTTATATGGGAGCAGATTCCTAAATCTCCTCTACAGACTACCCACTTCAGAGGGTTGAAAGCCTTCCTCTCCTTGGTCTAAATCATCATGATATCTGACCCCTCCAAAACTGTCATCATAAAAGTCTCTTTCCACAACTTTGATCAGCAGTGCTTCCATCTCCACTTAATTCTCAATACACCCCTTCTCAATTATTGCTTTCTGTCTTAACAGCAGAGGTTGGCAGCTGCAGTTCAGTATAGATTCTATACTGAGACACTCAAGTTAGTAGAATAAGTCACATATTAAGTATAATTCTGTGATTATTTATTTCTGTATGGATATCCACAGGAAGTTTTTTCAGGCAGCAGTTTATTCAGCCATCCAGCTGTAACACCCAAGAGCTGAGCTAAATTAAGATCCCAGTTCTATAGAGCTTGAATGGTACTTTGGTGTTAATGACAAATGTGTCAAAGTGTGTATGGGTGAAGACTGTCCAGGATGGAGACCAAGGTTTGCAGAGACTAAGACCAATCAGCTCTTCTGTCCATATGAAAGCAAAGTTTCATTTTAAAATAGCTTTATTTCAGTGCCCTTTCTACTCTTATCATGTTTTGATTATTAAGGGAAAGCTATTAAGGGAAAGAGAGATAAGAATGACTCAAAAGACATCCAAGATAAGAGAGTTCAGAAGATCACAAACATCAAACTGATTTAGCACTTGATTCCATCTTTTCCTTACCTAACCTTTTCAATGTAATCCCTTTCCAACAAAGTATCATAATACAGTAATGTTTAGGTGTGTAACACTGGCAAAGTAAAGCAATCCTTTCCATAAAATGCTGCAGAGAGTTAGCTTAACAAAAGAAGTTTCTGGAGGCAACGTCCAATAGCTTTGAGGTTCCAGCAATGTTTTGAAACCTAGTGGCAGTTGCAGTTTTCTGCAGCTCCAAGAAAAATCCATCATCATAGCAAAACCACCACAAACCACTTTAGATGGAGTCACTTTTTCCGAACTGGTAGGAATTTTCTCCAAAACACCTTCTATTACCAGCTAAAATGAAACAAGGACCATCTTCTAGACTTGAAGCCAGCTGGCAGAGAGCAGCTCCTATCCCAACAGCCAACCTCTGCTACTGTTCAGAAATGGAGTTACGTTGAGGATGATCACTGGCCCATGCTACCTCTTGAACCACATCCAAAAATTGTAACAAAAATGAATCTCACAAAATATTTAAGTGTGGATAACCCAGGTCTGTTCCCAGGCAACACTGAATGTTTAGCAGCCTGGTCACAGTCTGGGAAAAGAGTTTTTGTCGTGTGTTCCACACATAGAAGACTATCGAAACTCAGTCATATCTGTAAATAATCCCAAGCAGGTGCCACATAAGCGTGTGCTTAAGTGTACTGGAGATCTGTAACCTCCCATCTGTGCTGCCAGATTCAGCAAGTGCACTCCCAGTTAAACCCTACAGTCTTTTAGTAAAAATGTGAAGCAAGAACTGGCTTTCTATTTGCCAGGAACTGGAATTTCGTGTTTCCTGCTTTATGATCTGCCTTTCAGAAGACAATTTTACAGGGCTTTTGGCCACTGACCCCTGTAAGGTCATTTCAGAAGAGTAATGCTAATGGATAAATCCAATAGAACATCTCTTTTTGATACTGAATGCCAGCATTTGACTACAATAAGTTTACTTTCTAGGAGCACAAGATGAATACTTATCTTGGAAACCCTTTTTTCTTTGACATCCCTGGCCAAATTTTTCAAATCTAAGAAATAACATCATGATAAAGCTGTGACTTAAGATGAACCAAAGCTCCACACTGTTTCAGGCTCACCTGCAAAAAGGATAGAATATAATATCTCATGAAACAAATGAGAGTGAGACAATTAAAAAACCTGACAATGAAATGGGACACATTCATAACAGGGGAAAAAAAAAAAAGAGTGAGACAAGTAAAAAAACTGACAGAATGAAACGGGACACATTCATAACAGGGGAAAAAAAAAATCAATGATTTATCATTGACTTGAGCTACAAAAAATCTATTTTAGTGATGAGCACTTCCCCAAACATTTCAGAGCGTAATCCAGAATTTCATGTGTTCAGCAAAATGACCATATTTGTTGTGCTGCCTTGAAGATATCCTCCAGCAGTGAACTGGAAAACTGCAAGAATGCAAAAGCCTTGGCTAGCGATGTCTACACAAGAGAAACGCTAGCAAGCACTTTAGCCAAGAAGTTGGTGGTGACATTTTTCAAGACAAAAATCACATCTTGCTGTCTGAGCATATCTTTATTACCAGAGTATAGTATCAGTTTGTGGTGTGCCTTGGGTGCTTCATAGTCTTTATCCTGCCTGGAGCTTTTGTAAGTGATCGGAAATATCAAAGTTCTTGTCAGCCCTAAATTTGCGGCAAGGTAAAAGTTCCCTTTTCTTTCATATCAATAAATAGATTAATTATGATAAAAGGTGTAATAAAGATGATAAGCAGAACAAAGCTCACTCAGCATTTCAGCTGTTTTTGGTGTTTCACCCGTGGGAGCCAAAACACAACGTTCAAATAGCTGGGGGAGAACCAAGTTGCCTTTTCCAATACGGAGCACTCCTCTCTCTGCCTTCTGTCCTGCTTCCACCTCTGCCACATGAATTCAATGGAAGAGAAGCATGGATAAAAAGAAAGAAAACTCAAACAGCTGTGAAGTTGTTTGAGAACACTATAAAATGTATCCCATTTTCCAACAGGTCATTATTTTTTTCAAAGAACTATCTCCACTCCAGGTTGGTTTTATGACCCTTTCTCTGCCGCTTTGTTATTGTACTGATAGAAACACTACAATTACCTCAGATTAGACAAGTCAGACCATGTTAAAAAGCACTGTGGTACTTTGCCCGCTTCTTTTAAAGCCAATGAATAACCTGGCTGGCAACAGTCCCAGCTTTGCCTCAGAAAATAGAGAGGAATGCATCTGCATATTTTCTTCCTCTCCTGGTAGTTCCTTCATTAAGATGCTCTTCCACATTCAAAATGTTCCTTTGTTCCTTCATTTAGGAAGAATTTTTTTATTGTTTTTCAGAAGTATTTCAACAAACTCAGTATCTATTTTGCTTCATTAAGTTACAGGTGAGGGTAGGTTGACTAACTCAGGATAAAATCATAGAATTGTTTAGGTTGAAAAAGACATTTAAGGTGATTGATTCACAGCATTAATGTAGCACTTCCAAGTCCACCACTAAACCAGAGGATGTAGACATCTCCACCTGAGTTTGTAAAAGATGGTTCCTACTGAACAAGTCAAAATCCCTACATTAAACAAGTGAAATTACAGGCAATATGTTGAAATTAGGAGCAATCAGGGTGTGCAGCTTTCAGCCCCTACATGCTTTCCTGAATTTAGAAGCCACAGAGGGCACCAGGTCTAAGCTTGCATGTAATATGTGACCATAAAATAGACTTTACTCCCTTATTCCTACTGAAAATCAGGAAGACTTGGGTTCATGTTGCCCACAGGCACTGACAATCCCATGATTCAGTGCAAGAAATTAAAGGAGGAGAGCTTTAAGGAAATTTTTATTCCATGTGCCCATAGTAATCTATAACTAGTGAGGGGAAAGAAGGTTTGAACTAAAAAAAAAAATTTTAAAAGTAAAATGTCTAAAAAAAATATCCCCAAAACCCAAAAGCAAACAATAAAAACTCTAACTGCAAATTTTCATTTTGGAAATTCTTAAGGAGTGTATTTTCTTTTTGTGGGTCAATTTTCTTCTCCTTCTGTTCTACCCCTTGTCCACATCTTGGCTTCATATGACACTAAAGAATTTTATCTCGAAGTTACTGAGAAAATCATGAACAGAAGGCACGGGAAATTGCATAAAAATGATCCCATCCTTCTGAAACTTCAAAGTTATGTTGAAAGTGTATGAGAAATAGATAATGTCTTGCCCTTTAGGAACACGGACATCAAGGAATAAACACTCAAAGAGATTTAAGCACTTGGCTTTCTGTTTAATTGCCATTCAGTGAAAGTTACTATATAGAAGTTAGTGCCATATGAACCGCTGAAAGTCAAGGGTAAAGTGTAGCTGGTCATTGAGACCACCTCTATATATTCAATATACACTCAATATAACCCCATTTCTGAGCCATTTGACATCTTCATCTTAAACAATCCCGCCTGTAGTGTATGTTCTTTATAAGACCAGCTCAATGGCTTTATTTTAAACTCAAGCCCTAATTTTAATATAACTAAGAATAGGAACCCATGTGCAGATGAAGATGCCTGGGGTGGATGAGAAGGATCACAGCTGCACTTCAAGTTCTTTGCAAAACTCCTTTTTTCTTTTGAAAAGGCTACAAGTCTTTAAAAACATTTCATTGAAAATGATGAGGGTTTTTAGCTTTTTCCTTGAAATGTGAAGGGGATCCACTTTTTGTATACCTTTAAAGTGATATGCTGCATTTCAGCTATTTCTTTGCTTCTTCTAGATTTTGCTGTGTGTGGCCACTTCCATATTCACATCCTTGATTTGCCAAAAGATTTACAAGGTGAAATGGATGCTGTACAATAAATGGTCTAAATTACTGTAAAGCTGTGTAAAAAGGTCCCCCACAAAGTCATAAAAATGATACATCTGCCTGTGACATTCCTGGGCCTTTTCCATCCAGGCAAGTGGAGCTTTTGTTCAGTAATAATTCATGGAAACCTCAATCGTAAATATGCACTAATCGGTGTTGATAGTTGCTCAACTGGATCATAATTTTCAACCTTAACTTCCCTTTATCATCACTATTTTAGTTTGAATATCTGAGACTGAATTATGTATATGGCTATGAAAGAACTAACTCCTAGGGAAAGATAATTCTGATGATCAAACAGCTTTGGAGAAGACACACTACAGGTGTCCTGGCATCTTAATTCGGCACAGCGCAGACTCAGCAGATCTGTATGAAATTCTCTGGGGAAACTAGTAAGATAAATCAAGCAAAACATGAGTTTGCTTCATGCCCAGCCCGTCTGATGGACCCAGAGGAGCTGAAAAATTACTGAGTAAGAATAATTCACAGATGAAAGGAGGCTATAGGATAATTTATAACAAAAGCCCTATTTCGACTAATAATTCTGCTTATCATGTTCACACAGTAAAAAGCCAACTAGGTTAATACTTTCCAGTTTGGCATTAATGCTGAAAGTTTCGATGTGGAAGTCTAAATACAAGATGTATGAGATTATCTTGCCTCATTTTATCAAAAAGTTTATTATACTCAGTAGGAAATTGTCCTATAATTCACTTCTGACCCCAAGGGAGAAAGATAGACTCTCTAGAAGGCAATTAAGAAAGGAGAATGACTGAAGGAAGGTTTCAGGATTATAAATTTCAGCTGCTTCACTCTTGTGGCATTTCTACTTGTCCATTTTTTTCATAGCTTTAGATTATTTTACCTTCTCCTGTATCTGTGGTTTAGTTCTTTAAGGATAGGCAGAACAGCAATCTATGGTACCTTACACAATCAAATTCATTGCTGAAGCAATTTGGTTACAGATAGATGGACAGGAAAACTGAGATAACATTTTAGAATATATTTAATCTGTTTAAAATAGGAGATCAAGAGAAAATTAAGTGGGGGGAAAGTAAATTCTAAAACTTATTAGCAGACAATATTTTACTCTTGAAAATTGACCTTTGGCCACAGAATTTGGTGCTTCACAGGAATATACTGATTTTGCAGAACGGAAGAGAACAGAACAGAATGGACTACACCTAACTCTTAAAAAAATAGATACATATTTGTACTGTTATATTCAAAAGATAATCGTATTTTAAAAGCTTGTGACATGGGGCAAAAAATAATTTCAAAATTTTGTAATTACAGAAGAGAAAAAATCCTTCATTCCTCTACTGAGTAGGAACTTCTACAGTGTCAATATCTACAACTAAGAGAGCTGTCCTAGGGTTCCTCCTCAGTCAGCAAAGTCAGTGGAGTAAAGTGAATAATTCGTCTAATTCTAAAATAAACCTCTATGGATAAGATAAATCACACCCTAAAAAAGATCATACATGTCTATAGTGTTTATAAAGGAAGGCTAGGATGATGCATGTCAGCAGTTTGTACCTATACTGCAGATACCTAAAAGTAATTTGGATGAATCGTAGCTATTAGATATTTGATCTTTCCTCCTTAAAAGACAACTAGCACTGTGACCCATTCAACTCATTATACGCAAATATAACAATTTAATGTTGCAATTATGGGACTCAGAAACTGGGGCTCTGTCCCAAGATGTCAATTACTTCTTTCAGAAACCCAAGAAAATCCATTCCCTTCTTTGCTCCTCTTGGCTATAAAAACTGGGATTAATAAAACACTGTACGATGTTGCTGAGATTAGACACTTGAGAGGTGTTTTTATTTACATAATTTTATCATATTAAAAGATTCCTTTAAATACCTATCTTGAAATGTGGGAAATTATCTTACGGAGCTATCTATCTTTATGCAAAACATATTGGCTTAGACTACTTGTGAACTGAATGCATTCCCTAACTTTTAGAGACATGAATTAGGTGACATGAATCTAGGAGTGAAGTGTGTATATGGTTTAGCTTTTGGTGTTTTTAGTGCAATAAGGTGTCAGATGTAGCCGAGGGCCTTAAAAATGTAATTCAAACAACACCACCATTAAAATCCTGACCTAATTTAAAGAACTGCGTAGGGACCTTATGTGTTTTGTTCCACACTTACTTGGAGTTTGAGATTTGCTGTGCCCAAGGGTGCCACGGCAGCTGGGAAAGGAGTGAAAAGGGCTCACTAAATACAAACCCAGACTGTTATGACACAAGAGGTCTAAATGTCAAGAAACAGGCATTACGGAAGTCAGGAAAAAACAGGATGAGTCAATCCCCAAGGTGAAAGAATTCAGCCAGATTAATCAATTGATTCCGCAAAGACGGGAATACTCAGATTATTCCTATAACATAAAACCAGACATGAAAAAATGCAGTCACATTTATTGCGACTGAAAGAAAAGGTTAAAAATGAGCCATAAGGAAATTATGACATTGTCTGTATTGCCAAACCTGGAAATTTTATTGCAAGTCTTAAAATGCTTGGTATCTCTTTTTTAAAGTCTTATATCTTGGTGATTACATGGAACTTGTGATCTTTTCCAGATAATTTTGGAAAAAGCAGAGTCCTAAATTTCACAAAGAGGTGACCAAAACAGGAGTAACCATGTTGCTAAACAAAAAAATTCCATGCAGCAGGAAATTCTAACATTTGAAAATATGCTTTCATGTTGAAATAAGTCAGTGCAAAAGAGAAATTTATGGATAAATAAATGATCCTGTACACAAGCAAGGAAAGAGAACAGGTTGGAACTATTTATTACCAAGAAAGACTGAATATAATATGAGAAACAGAAATATTGAAATAAGATGATCAGTTAGCATGAATTGGCACAAACTGGAAGTCGGCAGCATTGCTCTAATTTACACCAGCTGAAGAGGTGGTTTTTTTTCTGATTTCCAGAGTAATGTGGCATAAAAGCTACATACGTTACACCATATCTTCTAGTGAATGTATAATTTTGAATATTTAGTTGGCTTTCTCTAAACTGCTACTTTCCAACCATAAAGGTGAGGGGAGGGAAGAGGAGAGGAAAGGAGGGGAAGGGAAGGGAAGGGAAGGGAAGGGAAGGGAAGGGAAGGGAAGGGAACCATCATGACTTTGAACTTTCATGACACATTTCATTACAAATAACAGCACTTGTTGCCCCTTGTAGATTTGAATGTCATGAGGGTGAGATTTTATAAATGTAGTATTCTTGTCTCTATGTCCTATAACTCACATGCTCTCACTCATGCTCTCTCTTTCCTACTGTACAGCCAAAGATAGCTCATCCCAGTTAGTCAGGCAAAGCTGGAGACCAGGGACCTCAGCAGGAGGTGGTGAGCAGCCCACAAAATATGCAAATGTTAATCTAGTCATAGAGTGATAAACACATATGGCAGATGGTTAACCCAGAGTGGCCATTGGTATGATCTGGTAGAAACATCTTCTAGCATAGGTCAACCATGTTGTGGTCTGTGGGTGGGTGGGTGGGTG